>NW_006773987.1:89798-103061 GCF_000442215.2 Lipotes vexillifer | reverse complement strand
CTTTCCCTTAGGAGGAGAAGGAGATCTAAACATGGCTCAGAAAAGTAATAGCCAATAGGATTTACCATAAATGATGAGTCACCAGTTTTGCCCTAGTAATTAATCATCTTCTTATTTGGTTCTTTTGTAGCTGACATTGATGATATGAAAATATGCTACGTCTTGAGAGAAGGGGCTAATGCCACAAGTGACATATTCCATTTTACAGTTGAAGATGGTGGTAAGTATTCACTCTCCTGTTAGTATAAACAAGGAGAGTGACTTTTATTCCTTGCTCTTTGGCTACTTTATTACAGGGAATCGGTATCAAGTATCAGTTTATGCTCACCTGAGTTTGTACTGAGTGAAGTTGGTATTTGCTCATGAAAATCTTACAATTCTCAGTCTGACACAATACTACTCTGCAATGATTGTAAATACATGTTCTAGTTATATTATTCTTGTCTTATGATTTGTAAAGCACTAACGAGAAAGATCTATGTAAATAGGATCCCCATGTCCAGTTGTTCAGATTATACTCTGCATAAAGCTGCTGCTTGAGGCCACCAGAGGATGTTGGGACCAGCCCAGCCCCACTTGCAAACCATGTGTTCTACCTAGGTGTGTCTGCCCAAAGGGGGTGCCTTTTTCTACTTTTCTTGGGTGTTGTGTGGACTAATGCTGGTGGATAATACGTCGCCTTCACCAAGAAATCAGTGCTAAATAAATGTGTATCAAGCTCAGTATGTCTAATGATTTTCTTAGTTTTCTTAGTTTGGGGCATTTTGTGACTTGGTCTAGCTCAGCTTTTCCTTGATGAAGTCTGAATACTGCAGAGAATAGACTATGACCTGGGATCTAAGTCACCTCAGTAGTTTATTGTCATCGCTCCCCCAGAGCCCTGACTGCCTCTCACACTCTTCAGCTCCCTTCCCCCACCTGCAGCCTAGGAGAGCTAGCCACTTCTAGATTGATCCTAAGGATGTTTGTGTTCTCGCCTGCTCTCAGGAGAAGGTAAAGAACCTCAGGAAGAATGTGTGAACAGGACACAGGAAATGAGGGGACCTGTGTGTGAGAGAAGAGAGAGGGAGAAATGATTCAGTCACCTGTTTCCTTACGATGCTTTATAAAAACGCACACTCTTCTGTCATCTGTCTCAAAAAGATTCCATGCTTTCCCTTCCTATTTTTTGAAGCATTAAATAGCACTTATTTAAAATGTCGTTGGATGTAACAGGATCACAGCTCTGAAAAATGACATCTGCTGGGTGTGTGACAGAGAGGAAAAAGAAAGAAGCGTGTTAACTTGGGTTCAACTAAATTTAATAAGTTTAATGCCTTTACTTTTTTAGCAACCAAATCATACTTTAGTATTCTACATATTGATAAATGAATCTTAGTATGAAACCAAGTTCTGAGAAGGAAATCAACTTATCAGAAAATAATCTGCTTGTTGAATCTTGCTGCCCAAATGGGAAATACTACTGCAAGTAAACTTTAGAGTGAGACTCTGAAATAATTCAAATTTGTCTTATATATATACATATATATTTTATATATATGTGTATATACATATATATGTGTGTGTGTACATATATATATGTGTGTGTGTATATATGTGTATATGTATATATGTATATATATATATATAAATATAAATGTAAGGACTAAATCTTTGTTTCCAAACACCGTGTATATCTTTCCAAGTGACTGAATAAACCTCAATAGCAAAAGTATGATTTTCTTTAAAATTCCCCCAAAATGTTTGAAATCCAATGACTACAATTCCAAGACATTACAGCCTATACTTTTTTATACATTTTGCTTTTTCTTTCTTTTTACAGATATATATGCTCTATTATTATGCACTTTTCTTTCCTTAGCTGAATGGAATGGTAGCAATTACTTTAAAATTTTGGTGTGTTTTCAAACTTTGCAAAACACTGTACTGTATCATATTTCAAAATATTAAGTGAGGAGTGACTAGTTGAAGAGACTGGGTTTATTTTTGGATTTGCTGAAAAAGTGGCTGAGCCTCTAAAGATTGTGTTTATGGAAATAGGAGCTAAATCATTTTGGGAGCTTTTTCAGAGCTAGAGTTTCATGTGAGAGAGAAAAATTCCGGAGATATTGTCCTGTACTCTTATCCTCCCACTGACTTAGCATTACTTACGGGGCTCAGGCAGATTCTAGCAACTATCTGTGGGACAGAATTTATCTTAATTTCCCTGATGCAAGAAAACTTCCCTTTGACAGAATAAATACAGAGACCTGCAAGATTAAAAAATAAAAAGTCATATATGTATTTCAAAATAGTTTCAATCTGATACTTATTTTTTTAGGATTTTTGCACTGTCTCTTGTAACATATTCTAATATATCAATGAGAAGTGAAATATTATTTAAACTTACAGAGTATCTTGAATGAAATTCTCCTCTCTGGGAAATGTGAGGTATTTTGCTAAACAGAAGTAAAAAAAAGTTTGCAATATTTGTGATAAAAGAAGAAATAAAGATATTCTTCCTCTCTACAAAAATATTATACCAAGAATTATGAATTTTTTCTGACCTAGCTATTATATCTTCTAGTAGTACAGTCAGTAATTTCATCAAAATGTACTCTAGAAAAGACCTATTTTGTAGACTGGAATATTAACGTTTATTTTCAAAATCTTCCAATGTAGCACTGTAAATTTCATGAACTAGATGACATGTTTATGAAGACACATTTGTGATGTCGTTTGACACTTCTCCAAGATACGTATGCCTCAGGAATTATGTCAGGTAATTCAAGGATTGAATCTTATGAACAAGGATTCTCCTTGTTTCTCAGTTGGAAGGATCTAGGTCTCAGAGTAGCCAGGTAACTTCCCCAAACACATCCATCCATCCATCCAGGAAGTAACAGAGCTCCTTCAAGGGTACTTACTCTTCCCGTCCATTTGATGGCAGACTTTTTGGACCAGAGGGTTTAGTTACTGAATTCAGCTGTAGTCATTTATTATCATTTACTTTATACAATTATAGTAAGCATATCCGTACACCATTCCCATGATATATATGAAATGCTTCAGTATTTCAGATCTGAGAAGGAAGTCAAGGCACCATGGCATAAAATCAGTCAACTCTCTACTGCCAGTTCTCTCTCCAACTCACTAAAAATCACTTTCTTCAAGTCAACCAGATTGATTTTAGGACAGTGACTAAGGAAATTACTGGAGCAAATATAATCCTCAAATAACATTAAAAATAAAAC
This sequence comes from Lipotes vexillifer, assembly GCF_000442215.2. Taxonomy (NCBI): domain Eukaryota; kingdom Metazoa; phylum Chordata; class Mammalia; order Artiodactyla; family Lipotidae; genus Lipotes; species Lipotes vexillifer. The sequence continues at coordinate 99,828 of NW_006773987.1, read as the reverse complement.
ATAGGGCTTCCCTGGTGGCGCAGTGGTTGAGAGTCCGTCTGCCAATGCAGGGGACGCGGGTTCGTGCCCCGGTCCAGGAAGATCCCACATGCCACGGAGCGGCTGGGCCCGTGAGCCATGGCCGCTGAGCCTGCGCGTCCGGAGCCTGTGCTCCGCAACGGGAGAGGCCACAACAATGAGAGGCCCGCGTATGGCAAAAAAAACCAAAAAATAAAATCATAGCTTTTAATTTCAGGAGTCAAGAATGGGAGAGGAGGCTGAGGAGAACAGAAAACTAAAATCCCTTGTTTTCGATTTAATTATATTATCATAAGAACCTGGCTAGCCACAGAATTCTGTTATAATGTTCTAACCGGTTAAGACCACCCATGACTAATGAATTGGTGCTTAGGACAGAGTTACTACTTTTTAGTGTTTGGCGGGCTTTGGGGCAATTACCAAAAGACTGGACTAAAGAATACACTAATTGAAGAATAGATAGCATCAGGGTTTTCACGTCGGAGTTCTACTGTGTTTGGACTTAATGAATGTTGGTTAGTATAGCACATGTATACACACACACACACACACACACACACACGCACACAGATCCTCATATGTCAGGGTTCTTTGCATTAGATCTTTTATTAGAACTATCATTTATGCAATTTTGCCTTCATAGCTCCGAGCACAGTTAAAAATACGTATATTTGGCAGATGAGTAAACTGGGTCATGGATATAGGTAACTCCTTCAAGTTGTATAACCAGGCAGCTAGAGGCCAATTTGAATCCCAGATTCTTTCCTCAAACAGTAACTTCGACACTTATTCAGGATTGACATAAGAGGGAGGAATACTTGAATTCTTCTGGGTTCTCCAGACTGACTTTTTAGGCATGTTTGATAGATGAGAATGAAGTCAGAGTAGGATCTGCTGAGAGACAAAAAGTTCTGCATCCTCTGGGGTGTACAGTTTTATTTTAGAATACTTTAAAGGTCACTGCATCCTAGCATTTATAGTATTCTTTCCTGGTATCACACTGTAATTTTTCTACCTACATGTGGAAAAAAAGTTATTCTTTCTAAAGTTGAAATAAACACAAATCAAATCAACCTTAAGGTACCATTTTTTTAACGTTTTTATTGGAGTATAATTGCTTTACAATGGTGTGTTAGTTTCTGCTTTACAACAAAGTGAATCAGTTATACATATACATATGTCCCCATATCTCTTCCCTCCTGTGTCTCCCTCCCTCCCACCCTCCCTATCCCACCCTTCTAGCTGGTCACAAAGGTACCATTTTATAATAATTTTATCAATTAAATTACAAAGCAAGTTTTTAAAAATTCACTTCAGGGATTATGGTACACTTCCAAACTATTTGTGAGGTTGTAAACAGAAAATAAAGTAGAAGAAACATCTGTGAATATGGAGATGGAGTTAAGAAGGCTATAATATTCCACTTGAGATATGGCTCAACAGAAGCAAAAATTTGTAGGCACATGTATGTCACCATGCGAAAAGTAGCAATCTGGAAATTACTAATGCCAATAAAAATAGAGCTTTTTAGTAAAGGTATCTGCATCAGAAAGTGTTATGCAGCCCTTAAAATTCATAATTATAAATTGTCATATTGTAATTCTTCAAATGATCATTTAGTAATGAAATACATTTATTGGAATATTCGTGAAGAACCTGAGGAAATTCCCCGGTAGTCCATTGGTTAGGCCTCTGCGCTCTCACTGCTGAGGGCCCAGGTTCAGTCCCTGGTCAGGAAACTAAAATCCCACAAGCCGCGCGACGCAGCCAAAAAAAAAAAACCATGAAAATGTTACATTAAAATAGGTCATCATCCAGTTTTCTGGGGCCAATCAACACATGCATTTTCATAGTTACAATCTAAAAGATCAAACTCTGAAATTAGGAAGTGTATTCCTGTTATCTGTGGCTTCATCCAAAGAGCTTTTGTATGTAAGTGTGGGTAGCAATCACCTATGGATTTAGCTAAACCGTCTTCCATCTCTTTTGCTTTTACCCTTTATGTCTTCTCAAGGGTAATTCAATGTAATAATAATAATACAGACTTGGAAAACACATCCTCCTTTGATAATTGCCTCTTTGAATTAAAATTCCAGATCTAGTACTTGGAATTTTGTGGGAAGAAAAACAGCATGTATTCTTGTTTTGTTTTGTTTTGTTTTCCTAAGCTAATAGAGGGAAAAAATTAGAAAACTAATAATAATAAAATAAATCCAAAAGATAACAAGAAATGAGAGAAAACAGAACATAGAACAGAAGAAACAGAAAGAAAGCAAATATTATGATGATAGATATAAAGCAAAATGTATCGATAATTATATTAAATGTAAGTGAACTAAATGTTCTAATTAGAATATAAAAGTTGTCAAACTGGATAAGAAAACAAAACCCAATTACATGTTGCTTACAAGAAGCACATCCTTGAAAAAACATGTATTCTTTTATCCCCTTCATAATAGAGCATATTTTACCGATTTCTTCCCAGCATTTAACTCTGTAATTTTCCTCTTCTAACATTATAAGTATTCTAACATGAAAGAGCTCCTGTCCCTTTTTAGTTTTGTCTCCAAGGATATCGTCTAGCTCTTTATTATGATGTGAAATCCAGTCTCATGTAACTATTCCAGTTATGTCCCACCCTCAGCCCTGATGACCACTAATCACTCCTCAACTTTCAACTCAGATGTCATTCCCTCTCCAAAGTTGCTCCCAATATCTTGATAACAAAATTAGCCATGCCCTTTTTTTGTGCTTCTATCCCTACCTTTCTTTAGAACAAGAATGTTGTATTCTGATTATTTGCTAATGTGAAGACCTCCATTAGTAGAGAAGAAACTTTTTCAAGTCAAAAAAAGGTGTCATTAATCTTTATACCACAAAGCCTATCCAGGGGTGAGCACACAGTAAATATTAAACAAATATTAAAATAAATGAATAGACAAATGGGCAAAAGAAGCTCTATTTTATATAAGGATCAATTAAATAGTATTCTACAAAAAGCTCCTATAAACAGTTCCCAGGGGACCCTTTGCATTCCCTTAGAACATTCTCTTATCCTAGCATTGATTTAAATCCTTGTGGCAGCAAAAAAGATTTTTAGTAAAGCTTTCACATTTTTTTTTTTTTTTTTTTTCCTTGCGTTATGCGGGCCTCTCACTGTTGTGGCCTCTCCCATTTGCGGAGCACAGGCTCCGGACGCGCAGGCTCAGCGGCCATGGCTCACGGGCCCAGCCGCTCCGCGGCATGTGGGATCTTCCCGAAACGGGGCACGAACCCGCGTCTCCTGCATCGGCAGGCGGACTCTCAAGCACTGCGCCACCAGGGAAGCCCCTCACATTTTTAAATACATGAAACTAACTGCTATAAAAATGGCTTTGAAACCTTCAGTGAAATATACTTAAGATTGAAGAGATTCACAGTAACCACCAGTTCTTATTCTTAAAGAATTCTTTTAAGAAAAAAAAAAGTTGTCAGTATGTTATATAAACAGTTATACAATTTTAAAATTTAAAAAAGAAATCAACATTTTCTATAAATCACTGAAATTTTTAAGTCAGCACCACTATCTTAAGTATTTTTAGTCACCCTAATTTTTTTGCCACATGTGAGACAACTTTATGACAGGGAGAGAAGTAGAAAGCTATATTAGCATAAAGTATCCTCAGTTCTTATTAAAAAGCCATTATGTACATTTTTATGTTTCTTGTTTGTTTGCTTGTTTCAAGCCTCAAAGCCTGATCATCAGATTCAGGATAATTCTTTTTTTTCTGCAATATTTCTCTCTTTTTTAAATTTTTATTTTATGTTGGAGTATAGTTGATTAACAATGTTGTGTTAGTTTCGGGTGCACAGCAAAATGATTCAGTTATACATGTACATGTATCTATTCTTTGTCAAATTCTTTCCCCATTGAGGTTATTACAGAATATTGAGCAGAGTTCCCTGTGCTATACAGTAGGTCCTTGTTGGTTATCTGTTTTACTTTGGAGAGTTTTTTTTTTTTGTGGTACGTGGGCCTCTCACTGCTGCGGCCTCTCCCACTGTGGAGCACAGGCTCCGGACGAGCAGGCTCAACGGCCATGGCTCACGGGCCCAGCCGCTCCACGGCACGCGGGATCCTCCCAGACCGGGGCACGAACCCGCATCCCCCGCATCGGCAGGCGGACTCCCAACCACTGCGCCACCAGGGAAGCCCCAAGGTACTTCTTGATGGGCAGAAGAAAGAATTAGGATACGTGATCATCTGACCCGGTATACTTAGTAGGAGGAGCCCTACTTTTTTCTCCATTATGAAAACTGGTTTGCCGCTTCCTCATTTGAGCTCTCATATGACATGGGCACACCATCCATGAGAGCCTCTCTCTGGTTTTGGCACTGAAACTGGGCGTCAGACATGATATGCGTGTTGGCCATTATAATGTATCTGGTCCATAGCGAGACATGTGTTGCCACTGTCTTTGATTGTGCCTTGCGGTGCCCAGTTTTTCATCCACCAAGATCCCTAATTCATATGCTATTGAAAGATATAAATAGCTTCTTGACATAGTAGAAAAAGCTGCAAAGTCATTTCTGTATATGAAATGTCAGTTAAGGACGAGGCTTTCAGAATTTTATTCCGTACCTGATGGTTGAATACTCAAGACACCAGGAGACGGGAAGCTCTTCATGCTGGTTTAGAAGAAGCACAAGTTTTTGCTGGAAGGTGACCAGTAACTTCAGGGTTTAGAGCAAAGTCATTATTGATAATTAGCTTGAATTTAAAGCAAGGGCTGGAAAAATATAAATAAGTGCAGTAAGTCGGAAAATGAGGTCTGAGTACAAGCATTAAAAGATTTTACAGACATTCAGCTGAGAGGAAAAAAAGCAAGCATTCTTGGCAATAAAGTTAATTACTAGTGACATGAGAACCAGAGGAAAGACACTAGTGCCTCGGGAGGTTATAATAAGACGGTGAAGTAATGTCAGGCACTGATACAAGTATTTTTAATCTGTAAGAGAGCACAGATCCACAGATCCTGGGAGGAGGTGTTGGCGACTGTGGCATAATGTTTGTAAGCCTCTCCTTTTTTATTGAACAGTTCAGAACAGTTCAAGTCGTCAGGATCTTTCTGTGCCAGATCCCTACCTTTAAAAGCATGAATCTATAAAATACCTGTACTGTACTATCCATGAAAGAATTTGTACCTTTTAAATAGAAAAATATAAACTAAATTTTATTAGTTATTATTCTTTAGTTTCGTTCCAAAATTATATGTCATATGGCTGTACTGTTTTCATTAGCTTTTGTTCAGAGGAAACTTTTCTTAAATCATTAAATCTTCCCGTGAATATGAATCCTTATTAGACACATTTTTAGAGGTTTAGCATGGTTCTATATTTACTCTCAAAACAAATGATAATCACCTTTTAAAAACTAAGCAAATCTTTCATAAGTGACTAAAATACCATAATCTCAAATCAAATATTTATTTGTGGTATATATTACGTTACTCAGTAATATCCCAGTCTGTCTTTTTAAATTTGCTCTGCGTGGCCAGGAGAAATAGACCGTGGTGTTCAATGACAGTTGTCATTAGTATGATTCTATATTTGCTAGAACCTATAAGAATACAACAGAGAACCAGAATGCAATGGAAGAGAAGGTTCAGAGTTTCTATGGTGAAACTTAAAAAGTTTCCCTATTCACTTACTTATTGAATTATTCAACAAGTATTTTTGGCGTCCCAACTATGTTTCAGGTGTCTATTGGGATCTTGGAAAATAATGACAATCATGGCAGTTTTGACCTCTGACCTGAGGTTCTGATAGCTATGGATGAGAAAACAGTAGACAAATACAACACGTATACATTGTTTAAAGTATTGGGGGGGTTATAATTAAATCCAAGATAGAGATGCAGATGTCAGGACAGGCCTCTGAAAGGTGTACTATTTAAGCTTAGACCTAGGATGAGATGAAGCTGCGTCAGGACGAAGGGAGGAAGAAATGTTCCAGGTGGAGGGAAAAGCACGTGCCATGGCACTGAGCTTGGTGTGTTCAAGTGACCAGAAGGACATCAACACACCTGGAGCTCAACTAACAAACCAGAGAGTGGGACAAAGATGATGCTCAAGAGACAGACTGGGGCGAGAGCCTTATAAACCCAGGGCAGTAATTTAGACTTTGTTCTGAGTGAAAGAGAATCCACCAAATCATTTTTTTAACTTTTTATTTTATTTTGGAGTACAGTTGATTAACAATGTTGTGTTAGTTTCAGGTGCCCAGCAAAATGATTCAGTTACACATATACATGTATCTATTCTTTTTCAAATTCTTTTCCCATTTAGGTCGTTACAGAATATTGAACAGAGTTTGGGATTGACATATACACACTGCTATATTTTAAATGGATAACCGACAAGGACCTACTGTATAGCACAGGGAACCCAAATCATTTTAAAACAAGGCAGTAACACGTTCCAGTTTATGTTTTCAGATGATGACTCATGTAGCTGTGGAGAGTCAAGGGGATGTATCAAGGAGAAAGCAGGGGCTGATGCAGGAAGACATCTGATACAGAGAGAAGACAGGCTTGCGTAATTTCAGATCTCAATCTATAGTACTTACTGATGGATTGGATTATGGGGTAAGGAAAAAAGAGAATTAAGCATAATTCTGGGTTTCTTGGCCAGTGGAATATGGTGCTGCCATTTGTTGAGATGGAAAAGACTAGCGGGGTATGGAAAAGGTTGAAGGGAAATTAAGAGGTCCTTTCCAACATATTAATCATGAGATGTCTTACTTCTTCGAAACGTGTACACAGGAAGGTCAACCTCTTGACGCTGCTTATCTTCCTTTCCATCCAAGTGAGGGGCGCAGCCTCTGGCGTTAGAACTGGGACAAATACCAGTTGGTGATGTGACCCTGAGCCAAGAGACTGAACCTTTCCAAGCCTCAGTTTCATTTGTAAAGTGGGACAATAATAGTACCTAGCTAATAGGGTTCTTTTGAGGATTTAAGTAAGATTATTCATGGAAATAGGATCATTCATGCAGCACAGTTCCTGCGGCATAGTAAGAACTGTGCAGGTAGCTACTACTATGAGGGTTTCCAGAGCTTCTCTTTCTGTTTGTCTCCCTTTTTTTTTTTTCCTTGCTTATTTTCCCTCTCTCACTCCTCCTTCTGTCGTTTTCTTTCTTCTTTTCTTCCTTGTGCTTGCGTTTCTCAACTGTGTATAAAGTTTGACTGTCTGTTTTTGGTGGAAAGATGGGATATATGGGGACAAAAGTGGAAGAATGATGAACACATCTTCAATGCTGAATCTAAAGGCTAAGAATGCTTCCAAAGTTATTGGACCACTAGTAAGTAGCTAAACTAAGATTTCCGTTAATCTAATAATAATGAGTTTTCACTTTGGCCAAATCATAGAAATAAAAAACACTGTACTTTTCTTCACTGTACATGTTTTATTTCTCTTTTTTACTGACTGGAAATATAAATTTTATAGACTTGAAGCTTAAATATAGTAACATGCTTTTACCAAAATGTAGTACTCCAAAACATCTTGATTTAGCAATTGTGAGGTTTGAGGGACAGTTTTGATCGCAAGTCTAATACGCTGGGACACAGCCAGCCGAAGACAGTGATAAAATACCATGTCTGTTCAGGTCTTAGAACCTCCTAAATATATTTAGTGTAGAATGCTGTACTAAACTATACTGTAGTATAGTTATGCAGCTGACAGATGTTCCATTTAATCATTATCATAAAGAAAAAAACAAATAAAACATCTTTGAGAAAATTAGTAGACTTAAGTAATAAGAAGAGCATATATTTTGAAATTCTCCATTTGTGTCATTGGAAAATAAGTGCCATGGATTTGTATATTACTCTTAACATGTTCCTTAAAAGCTGAATATTGCTTATGTGAATCATTTGCAGTAAACAGATACCTCTTTTTTTTTAATTAATTAATTTATTTGGTTGCTCCGGGTCTTAGTTGCAGCACGCATGTGGGATCTAGTTCCCTGACCGGGGATCGAACCCGGGCCCCCTGCATTGGAGGCGCAGTGTTAACCACTGTGCCACCAGGCAAGTCCCCAGTAAACAGATACTTCTTGATTCCGTGTAATAAAAATGTAAAATCTTATTTTCCTGTGATTTTACAGGAAAACTGTCTGCTTTAAAAAATCTCATCTTTCTAATGTTCTTAAAAATAATGATTGGGTAATATGTAGATTTTATGTAACAGCTTTATTTATCTGTTTCTACCTGATAAGTTTTACAGCCATGGGTCTTTCTGCAATATTCCAGTGAACTCAAAGGGAAAAATGTCATACCTAATCCCAATGGCAAATAAGGAGAAATATGGTTTTTTAACATTGTGATAAAGTGAGGAATGTGTGAACCACACACACACACAAAATATAGATGTTTTGGTTCTTGCTTCACAAATGTAGATTGATTTCATAATGTACATGTCCTAGGAGCAATAATGTTTGTGTAAATGAGGGGGAAAAAGTTTTCCTGAACCTTTTCTTTTAGAACAGTTAGTGTAAATTTACTAAAATCATTAATTTATTGATCTGTTTCTGCCCCTGAGGATAAAAAATCAATTGCCAAGTAGTGGTATCATTAGCGATTTTTCATTAGGGAATAAATATAAGGTTAAGAAAACAGTGTACCTTTAGGTGGTTCACATTTAGAATTCTCGTATTGTTGTTATGATAGAAGATTCCAGAATAAATTATTCAGTTATGGCTAAGCACCATTTCACATAAGACTCACTTTTTGCAGAGGCTATTAGTATTCTTGGTACTAAGAAATTAAAAGAAAAGATTAAGGAACAAAATTATCTTGCTATGTTTGGTTTTCAATTTAGAACTACGTTTTATTCTTCTTGTTGATTTTGATTTAAGCTTGGAAAATAGCACCTTCATAGTATTTTTTTTTTTTTTTTTTTCTTGCGTTATGCGGGCCTCTCACTGTTGTGGCCTCTCCCATTTGCGGAGCACAGGCTCCGGGCGCGCAGGCCCAGCGGCCATGGCCCACGGGCCCAGCCGCTCCGCGGCATGCGGGATCCTCCCGAAACGGGGCACGAACCCGCGTCTCCTGCATCGGCAGGCGGACTCTCAAGCACTGCGCCACCAGGGAAGCCCCTTCATAGTATTTTGATGAAGGAAGCCAGGACACAATTCTGCTCTTTTTATTTCAAGAGAGCTCTGACTACTTTCCTCCAAACTGAGAGAGCAGAAGTGCCTGCTCTCTATTTCTTTGCTGGTTTCCTCTGTGCAGAAAGAGCTAATCATTTCATCTTGGTAATGCCCCACCTGTTACCTTTAACTCCACTTACATAGTTATTAGAGGCATGATTTGAGAACACTGAAAACAGTGTTTTTAAGCATAGCTCAAGAGAGCCACTTCAGAAATTGAAAAAAAAAGTGGTAAAACTGGTTAGTAGACTTCAGAAATCCGAGAGACAGAGAAGAACCATTTTGTGTTCCCATAATCCTTCTCTTGCTTTGCTTTATTTTTATGCAGAAATGGCCCCACATTAAATGCATGGCATCATTGCTGTAGAATTAAGAAAAGTAGGCTACACTTAGCCATTTAAGAAATTGTTATTAACCATTTGAGAAAAAGTTATTCTTACGACTTAAACCTGAAAAACCATTTTGTTTCACCATGCATAGCCATCCAGTTACTAAACCAGTCAATTTTACCTGCTTCCTGAATTTCTTTTGAATCAGATTCCTTCACTAAGTCTATGGCTATTGATCCCGTTAGAACCACATCAGTGTGGTTTATCTTAAATGATTTATTAAAAGTAAACTGCTGGGCTTCCCTGGTGGCGCAGTGGTTGAGAGTCCGCCTGCTGATGCAGGGGACACGGGTTCGTGCCCTGGTCCGGGAAGATCCCACATGCTGCGGAGCGGCTGGGCCTGTGAGCCATGGCCGCTGAGCCTGTGCGTCCGGAGCCTGTGCTCCACAACGGGAGAGGCCACAACAGTGAGAGGCCCACGTACCGCAAAAA
>NW_006773987.1:77329-86893 GCF_000442215.2 Lipotes vexillifer | reverse complement strand
CAAAAAAAAAAAAAAAAAAAAAAAAAAAAAAAAAAGTAAACTGCTTAATATAATGATTGGCACAGAATAAGTGCTATATAAATGTTAGCCATTTTCCCCAGCTGTAATATAGTAAGCTATCCATGAGAACTATCTCTGTCTTTTACCCTTGTTTTTCATTGATGTATCCTCAGTGCCTGGAGCATATAGCTGCTCAATAAATGTTTATTGAGTGAATGAAGGACTTTTTTCTAATGTAATTCTCCTAATGGATCTCTTCATCTCTTGTCACTTTCCCCTCTGACCCAGATACACTGTTTCTATAGTTACCTAAAAAAACAGTTGTGATTTTTAAAATTACCTTTAAAAAAAAAAACCCTTCTAAAAAAATAAATTAATTAAATTAAATTAAAAAAACCCTTCTGTCCTTCCCTCTGCTGCCACAGTTCATTTTCTACAGTGCAAATCTGATACCATTATTACTTTCCAACTCACAATGGTCTTTTGTTATGCACAGGATAAAATTCAGACTCTTCTTGGGAATTCCCTGGTGGTCCAGTGGTTAGGACTCCACACTTTCATTGCTGAGGACCCGGGTTTGTTTTGTTTTGTTTTGTTTTGTTTTTTTATATCTTTATTGGAGTATAATTGCTTTACAATGGTGTGTTAGTTTCTGCTTTATAACAAAGTGAATCAGTTATACATATGTTCCCATATCTCTTCCCTCTTGCGTCTCGCTCCCTCCCACCTGGGTTTGATCCCTGGTCGGGGAACTAAAATCCCACAAGGTGCACAGTGCAGCCCCCAAAAAAAAAAATTCAGACTCTTCTTGATGTACAAACTAGCCAAGTCTGATCTATCCAGCCACACAGCCTTTTCAGGATTCTTGCACATGCCACATGCCTTTCCTTTCTTCTTTGGTATCCTTCCATTGTCTCTGCATGAGATTCATTCCAATAGTGTATTTTCTCCCTGATTTCTTCTACCCCTGTTATTAAGGTCAGACATCACTTCCTCTGTGTCCCCATAACTACTAATATTTGTGTCCAGGGACAATATTCAAAGTATTGATTTGTATATCCATATATTGATGTAAATAATAATTTAAACCATTGTCAATTATAAAATTATATATATATACATACATATGAATGTGTATATATACACATTCATATATCTATAATTACTTAGCAAGTGATATAAGTGGCAGCGCAAATAATTAATAATAGCATAAGAAGGCTGTTAATATACTATGCAGTATAATATATTACACATATATATGTTTTATAAAAGTGATTACAAGTATAAGTTTACAGTACAAATCACTCATCAAATCACTAATAATTTTTAAATGTTATTTTGGTGTCATCTTTTATGAAAGCAGCTTTCTCAAGCTAAAGCATACCTTCCCTGGGCCATGATTTGACATAGGATCAAACTCTTCCCTCAAACTGGTCATGATTAAGTGACTTGTAACACTAGTTGGTAGAAGGTTTCTCTCAGCATCAATGATATTGTTCATGGTGTTTTTGTTGAACTAAATCAATTACATCCAAATTATTTCTAAGCCCTACAAAATATATGAGGCTCATATATTCAATGTCTATGTATAGATAAAGTCACAAAAATTATTCACTGGAATGCAGGGTTTAATTAGGTGGAACTTCAGGACCAGTGAGAGGCTGGGTATTATCTTGGTTAACAATGTGAGCTTTTCCAGGCATTTTGGGCTGGAATTCTGACTCTGCAAGGTTTTAAATAATCTTTCCGTCTACTTGTTAATCAGTACAGATGCATTCGCCATTTTAACAATCAGTATACAAGCTCAGAACATACCACTGTGTACTGGAACACTTTACGTACATCTGGGTTTGTAAAGCCTCTCCTCTGCAGGAGCTGCTTTCTTCATATTCCTGTCTCCTTGTCCAGGGCTTAGTCTCCACATGGCACTTAGTTGGAGGTCAATAAATATTTATGGAATGAAATCATGAATAAATGCTGAAGGTAAATAACTAATGGTTTCTATTTCCTCTTAAAGTTGTATGTGGAGTATCTTCAGAAGTCAAGAGAGGAATCTAAAGGAAAATAGAAAAGTCTTACCCATGTAAAAGAATGTGAAATAAACAAAAGCTTGTCTTGTCTTGTCCTTTAGCTGTCCTCCAAACACACAGAGGTGTATATGAATATATACTTTCCCAATATTCTTTGCATAGAATTTATGGTGACATCCAACTCTTTGTCTTGCTTATTTTATAATGGAGTTCCTTTTCTTATGTGTATGCCTGGATATGTTTCCAGTTTAGAGACTTAGCTTTTAGACATTTAAGCTTTTGTAAGTGCTGCAGTTTCTTTGACTTAGTTATTATAATAAGTGGGCTGAATCTTATTGATTTATGTTCTAGACACCACTGAGAATGGAATGAGTTTATACTCTTAATAGACTCACTTCACTCCCCTTTTCCTGCATCATTTTGACAAAGCTGAGAAAACTGCTAACCCCTTCCCCTCCGGGTTCCCACCTCCACCTCCTGTATGTATGTGGTAAAAGTCAACATCCATAAGAAAAGGTACATAGTCAATTGAATGTGACCTGATAATCATTTCATTTAATTTGAGAGAACCATAACACTGTAAGAGATAAAGTGAATTAGCAAAGCACCGGAGATTCTTCCAAATAAATGGTGTTGCTAAGTGATGTGAGAAAACTAAATGTGTTTAGAAATAAATCAGTCTCTACTTTTACCTGCCTGATTAAATATTCACTGTATGAATTTTTTAATAGATCTTTATTGGGAAAAACACTATGAATTTATATAGTGAAGGTGGTGAAGACCATGTTTACAGAGTCTTTAGAATTATAGATACAATATAGCATTTGATTTTGAGATTTCAAAGAAAGCCTTGTCTTTTAAAAAGAAGATTCCTAAAGTTTTACTGTGTTGATCAAGTCACTAGCTTACTTTATTCATGTAGAGATGGTTTTCGGGTGTTGGTTTGTTTGTTTGGGCATGCCGTGCGTCTTGCGGGATCTTAGTTCCCTGACCAGGGACTGAACCCAGGCCACTGCAATGAAAGCACCAAGTCCTAAGCACTGGACCACGAGGGAATTCCCTAGAGATGGTTTTTAAGTCTTATTACTTATTTAAGAGTTAAAAATAATTTTAAGATTTTAAAGCAATTTTTCCATGAAAACTACTGAAGAGAACTGAGTCCATGTAATTATAAAAACATCAATTAAAAAGAGCATTTGACACTTCGTTATTACTATCCTCAAATACCCACAGTGCACAAACAGTTTTAAATACAGTGGCTTATCTTGTAGATTCCAAGAGTTAAGGAATTAGATGCAAAGAGGGCAGACCGGAAACATAGGTGTATAGACTGGTTGTGATTAAGGGCTCTTCTGCAATTCTCTAGAAAAACATGATTCTGCTTTATTAGGTAGTTGCTTAATCCATGGTGATTGAGTTACTTGACCCAAGGTTTTTTTTATTGTTAATAATAGATACAACTGATTTCATGATTAAGGGTCTTTTGAATCTACCAAGATAGCTTAATACAGGTACTGCCATATTCTTATTTCTTCCTTAGGGATAATATATCCATATGGACCCCTTCTCGTATTTTAATGATCATTCAGTATCTTTTTTAAGTAGAATTCAGAAAGCATTTTATAGACATTTTCTGTTTTTATCTCATCAGTTACTTTGAGTCAGGACAGTACACACACACACAGATTTCTCCTGTGGGATCCTAGTATTATCACCATTTGGCAAGCAGTTTTACACTTTAATGAGTTAGTGACATTTTCCTGCTACCAGTTCCAAAACTGGCCTCTTAAGCAATAAGATGAACAAAGACTGAAAAATATTTTTTTTTACGTTCTGAGTTACTCCTGGATGGTAATTTGATTTGGCATTTAATTCTCACAGTTAGATGGCTGTTATCAGACACGAGTCTTCTATCATCCCCATTTTTTTTAATGGTTTGTCTATTCTCTCAACCATCTAAACATCTTTATAAAATATTTTTGGACCCATCTGTATTCTCTCTTCCATGCTAAAGGTGGAATCAAAGCTGTATTCTTGTTGCTTTTAAGAGTTGATGAGACCAAGACCCTCAGCATTCCTTTTCCCTTTTTAGTATTAATGGAAAGAAAGTATGGTTTATAATGATCTTTTGAACTTTGAATTCCTGGCATGCTTATTCAGGGCATCTACTATCTCAGAAGTCATTTTACATCCCCAGCGATAAGCTATACATAAACAGAGTTTTTTTTAGTATTTGCTAATAGCTCTTGTTCTACCAGTTTCTCTCTCTCTGTGTCCTTCACTATAGAAAGTTACACTAATATTGATACATTTAAGAGATAATTCTATTAAATCTATTAGACAATTATCTGTTAATTACATGCCCTCAGTTTTGAATGTAGCCATCATTGCAAGATTTATGGTTGGTAGTGGGTCTGCAGATAGAAGAGATAGGAAACGGTGTGTACTGAATGCTTCCTATGTAACCAGCCATTTACCCAAGTCAATTTACTGGATTATCAAAAGAGCAGTCAGTGATTTCTATTATTGCCATTTTACCTAGGAAGAAAGTGAGGCTTAAAGAATTAAAATAAATTTCTCAGAGTTACTGTATTAATTTCCTATTGCTGCTGTAACAAATTATCCCAAGCTCAGTGACCTAAAACAACACAAATTTTCTTATCTTACAGTGTGGAGATCAGAATTTTAAAATGAGTCTGACTGGGTTAAGATCAAGGCATCGACAAGGCTGTGTTCCTCTGGAAGCTTTGGAGGGGAATCCGGTTCCCTGCCTTTTCCAGCTCTCAGAGGCTGCCTGCATTCCTTGGCTTGTGGTCCCTCCTTCCATCTTCCAAGCTGGCAGTGTAGCATCTTCAAATATCTCTCTGATGCTGACCTGCTTCACTCTTCCACTTAAAAGATTCCTTGTGATTATATTTTGCTCATCCAGATAATCTAGGACAAACTCTCCATCTCACAGTCAGCTCATTAGCAACCTGAATTCAACAGACAATCTTAATTCCCCTTCGCCACATAGACTAACATACTCACAGATTTCCCTGGGGGTTAGGGGGAGGACGTCTTTGGGGAGCCATTATTCTGCGTCCCAAAGTAATCCTGTTTGTAGGAAATAAACCAAGTGATAAGTCAAGTCCAGGTTTGTCCACATGTTGGTGGAATTCAAGGGGCACGAGACAGGTCCTCCTGTGCAAAAATATCTCACCCGCTGCCTGCCATAATACCTGAAAATCCATCGTTAGAGTTACTTTCTTTGAGGTTCGTATGTAAAAGTCACCAAGAATCCCCCAAGTAAAATTCAGATGTTACAGGTCCTCAGGAGGAGATTTGTCAACAGCTTATTGAAAACAAGGGACATTTCAGGAGCAGGAAGTAAGGGAAAAGGGTAGCAAAGAAAGTCACTAGAAGGGGAAGTGTAATGATGCCAGTTTTCTTCCCAGCCTATTACATCATTTGGCCCAGAGCTAGTCTTAGTGGTAGGATTTCCCCCTTACTTAGGGATATGAGGCATGTACAGACAGGGTTGTAACTTTTCTTTGATGTATTTTCTGTATTCTTAATCCTTATTTACAACTCTCTTGTTGATACTTGACAGTTTAACTCTAAAGAAAATCAATTGGCCCACTCTCAACTAGAGCGGAGATGTACGTTTGTCTAGAGAGATTGACACTAAATGGACAAAATTCCATTGCCTTCTTGGTATGTGCAAGCCACATTGCTTAAAGATGTAGGGATTACATGCACTCTAGCAGATACTAATTGTGTCTCAATTCTGAGTAGATACTGACATACAAAAGCCTGGGTTTATAAATTCAGACCAGAATGATCTATGCGGATTAAAGAAAGCTACCTGAATCATACCCTATAAAATTAGGTATCTGCAGTGTCCCATGTACCCAGGCAGGGGTTCTGAGCCTGAGCTGGATGAGGGTAAGGGTAGGTTCCCAGCGCATAGCCTAAGGGGCAGAAAGCTAAAGTTCTCAGTCCAAATGCATTGAATTGAATTGAAGATGCTGCATAGTGCTTTGCAAATACTTTATGAGGCAAATGACAGACGCTAAAGAAACCAGGATCAAGCAACCCAGTTCAAAAGGGAGGGAGAAAGACAGCATGGGGCCCCTTGACCTCCCTGGGGTGAGGAGGGAGATGTTAGGATGCCCAGAGGGTTGGGATCCAAAAGAAGGAGTCCTGTTTCTAAGGTGTATGTATTATTACTCTCCTCAGTATGGGTCCTGTACTACTTAGGTATCCTCAAATGTGGAGGTAAACCAAGATATTTCTGATCATGGCTTTAATGAAAAGCAGCACAGTGACTATTGCAGTAATTGTGTGTTTGGTAGGTGCAGAAGGAAAAAAAAAATCTTGTTGGCTGGCAGTGCATTGAAATGAACTCCAGATGTCTCTAAAACTTGAGGAAAATGAGATTAACTGACAAGACATCAGAGGGAAGAGACTAATGGAGAGCATAGGTAGGGACCAGGGAAGGTGAGCGAGAGCAACCCCAAAGAAAGGAGCAGCCTTGGATGAAGACAGCAGACCAGAAGGGGAGCAGGGATGGCAGAGGTAGCCATCTGGGGTAGGGAAGTAAAGCCAGCCACATAGCTTTATAGTCAGTGGGTACATTTCCTGTGGCACAGTGGCAAACTGATCCTTAAAAACAGTCCTATCACCTGCACCAGAGCAAGGATGGAGGTATCAAAGATGACATCTACTGATGACGATCCAAAAGGCAATTTAATACCACATTTTATGAGAATAAGTAGTTGGCCAGGCTATGCGTATTCAAGCAACAAAATTTCAACACACTGTGAAGCTGCAGGGGGAAAAAGTATTAAAATTTCATAACTCTTATTTCTGAGACTAGTCTAGCTCTTGATAACATTTTAGCACTGATGAATCCATTTTGATGAAATTTGCCAAACTTGATTCCAAGGAACAATAAATTAAGTAATAGTTACCCTTGCATTTTAGTGGAATAAATACAGGCCTTGTTATCTGCTTATGGTACCCAAAGCTACTAGTGCCAGAAAATAAAACCCTGAAAATACAGAGTTTAAAGATGATGATAGTTTCCATCCTTCCTGAATACTACCTACAGCTTAGAGAGAATGATTTCTCAACCACGGTCAGGCATCAAAATCACCTGGGGAGTTTTTTAAAATCCCGAAGCCCAAGCCAGCCCCAGAAATTTGAATCTCTGGAGCTGGGACACAAGCATTTGGTATTTTTTTTTAACTCCTCAAGTAATTTTAATATGCAGCCAAGATTGAGAAACACTGACTTAGAATGAGTTCTAAATCCTGCCTGGAATTCTGACCTCTTTTTTTCATTTAACACTGATTTAACTGACTAAGCTAAGGCTACATTGCTTGAGAAATGGTTCTCAAATTTTAGCATGTAGGACTTGTTAAAACACAGATGGAAAGGCCCCGCCCCTTGACTCTCTGATTCAGTAGGTCTGGGGTGGGGCTCCGGCACACTGGAAGCACATTTTGAGAACCTCTGTTCTAGCAAGATGATGTAAAGATAATCAAGCAGAGTTTATATCTGGTAATATTTTTTCCATCCTACTGCCTATCCACTTGACCTCAGATTCAATCTATGACCCAGAGTTAATATCAAACATGAGATTTCAGATACTTTATATTACTCATTTCTGCCAGTTGAAGAGGTTTGTAAAAAGTTTTGCTGAATGTTGAAACTTTAAGCTTGGAGGTATTTAAAACCCAGCTGGAGATGATCATGAGGGTGTGCTGCGGTCAATGTGTTTATTCATCTTAA
Source organism: Lipotes vexillifer (assembly GCF_000442215.2). Lineage (NCBI taxonomy): Eukaryota > Metazoa > Chordata > Mammalia > Artiodactyla > Lipotidae > Lipotes > Lipotes vexillifer. The sequence continues at coordinate 79,085 of NW_006773987.1, read as the reverse complement.
ATCTGTTCATATCTGTGTCTGGCACATAGTAAGCAAGTAGAGCTTGTTAACACATGCATGCATTTTTCATTTTTTTGTCAAATATAAGAAGAAATTTTTGACAATATACTACTTATTTAGAGAAAATTTCTTTTGTATTTACCTATCCACTATTTGTTTTTCCCGTGCTTATCAATGTTGCTGGGAGAAAAAGAAATATGTCCTGAAATAGACAAATTTTAAAAGTAAATTATACTTTTTTTGAAATACACTTTGTAGGGAAGAAAAGAAAGAGATGAAGTTATAACTAGGACTTATGGGGAATTATACATAACCCCCAGCGTATTTTATATAAGCCACAACCAGTAATCTGGGTGTGTAAATGGAAGTGCAGACACACACATTCATTTATTATTCATTTATTCATTCATTAACTGTTCCTTATCTAGCAGTTTTGTGTCAAGTACAATACTAGGTGCAGGATTTAGAGCAATGAAGAAAACATAAGGAATCCTTGCCTTTATAGTTCCTACAAGGAGGGGAAAAAGAAACAGTGGACAGGTAAACAGGTAAAATTTTTAAATGGTTATAGATCATGATGAGTGGTCTACAAATAAAAGGAAACAAATAGTGGGTGAGATGGAGAATAATGGAAAGATGGGGAAATGTAGGAGGTATTTAAACTTTCCTAGGTAAAGCCAGAGAAGGCCCTCAGTAAGCTGTATTCAAGCTGAGCCCTAATAGGTGAGAAGGAGTTAGCCCAGGGAAGACTTGAGAGAAAGTGAGGCACTCAGTAGGAACAACGCAGGCCATTTCTGCAAAGGTCTGAGGTAGAAAAGAGCCTCGCTTCTCCAGAACTGAAAGAAGACCAGGGTAGCTGAAAGCACAGTGAAGCAGAGGGAAAGTGAGCAGAAGACAAATCATTCAGAGCTGTTTAAGGTCCATGGATTCCATCTAAAATACGGTGGGCATCGTGGAAGATTTCTAAGTAACTGATAGAATTAATCTAATTCTGTTCATTAGAATTAATATAGATCTAATTTTTGCAGATCTATAGAGAACTGATTAGGGGGGTTTTCAAGCTCAAGTAATTGGATAAATAGCGAGGCTTTTTGCTGGTGTGGGGGCCTGTGATGTGGGGAAAATGAAAAGTTCTGCTTTATACACATCAAGATTGAGAAGTCTCTGAATGAGACAGCAAGTGCGCAATTTCACGTGGGACCTACAACTCACTGAAGTCTGGGCCTGTTTTGAAATGTAGGTTTCGTTATTATTCAGTTATGGTGAGGCCAACAGATTAGGATTCAATGCTATTGAAAAGATAGTTTGTTACTCACGGTTCCCAAGAGGAGGGGGTACATCATGTCACACGGGGCCACACAGGGAAGCACCAGGGTTGGTCAGGAGTCACAAGGCGCGAGGGGAAAGCATGGGTAGCAGCCTTTGCTGTGGCTCCCGTCACAAGGCAAGGAGGGTAAGCAGGCTTTAGGACTGGCTGGTTTGAAAAATTTCGGCAGTCTCTGGGGTATAGGTGCTGTCTCCAGCTGTCTGGTACCTGACCCGGGGTGGTCAGGACAGAAGAGTATTGCCTCCTGAAGGGTAAGAACCTGACACAGGAGTTGGTTCAGAGTACGTGCTCTGGATTGGTTGGTTTGCATATGAGAAGCATGTTACTGGGAGCAAGACCCCAGACTCCAGAACATCAAGAATACAGAAAATACGGCTTCCCTGGTGGCGCAGTGGTTGAGAGTCCGCCTGCCGATGTAGGGGACGTGGG
>NW_006773987.1:59753-77296 GCF_000442215.2 Lipotes vexillifer | reverse complement strand
CCTGTGCTCCGCATACCGAAAAAAAAAAAAAAAAAAAAGAATACAGAAAATAATAAATTGAGAGATCGGGATTGACATATACCTACAACTATATATAAAATAGGTAACTAATAAGGACCTACTGTACAGCACAGGGAACTCTTCTCAATAGTCTGTAATGACCTATGTGGGAAAAGAATCTAAAAGAGAGTGGCTCTATGTACATGTATAACTGATTCACTTTGCTGTACAGCAGAAACTTAACACAACACTGTAAATCAGCTATACTCCAATAATAATTTTTTTTATAAAAGGGCTACAGAGCAGCATCAAAAAAAAAATACAGACAATAAGAAAATATAGTTAATACGGGATTGGAGGTATGAATTTGTAAATGGCATCTATTGGGTGTATATGGAGGACAGGGTGGTAAATAAAATCTGAGAACTACCCACCATTCCAGATACCTTTGGAAAATGCTGAAAAGTGTATCCAAAAGAGAGGTGGAAAAATATTCTTTAAAAAAAATTTTTTTCCCTCCACTAGTAAAGATTATGGCCATAGGGAGCTTAGACTAAGAAATTGCAGCTGCTTCCCCTACCCCAACCTGTTGCCCAAGCTATTCTTATGTGATGTTTTAGCATAGACGTGTGATTGTGGGTGGAGGAAATAAAAATATTTACCCAGCACACATATAATGAACTTACAGCTGTTGCTGCACCTTAATTTGGAATCTGATAGTTGCTTCTAAAAGAGTTAAGTGGTGGTTCAGTTAATCGGTAAAACTTCTGCCAAGTTTCTAGGTATTTTAATTAAAATAGTTGAAATGAAAGGTGGTGATTGTCAGGCCTGACAAAGTAAGATTCTTTCCTGACTTTAATTAAGGTGCAAAGGAAGTATTGTTTTAATTCCCCAAAGCTTACTGGAGGTTGTTTTTATGCTTTGGGTACAATTTCAGCCGTACTTAACCAGCAATTTTCCTCTGTTGCACCAAAACCCCTCTAAATCGTGGGTATTTAAGTTTTAGATTCAAGTCTAAAGGATAGAAATCTTTACCGTATCATTGATATAAGTAATTTTAAAAGAATCCCTCTGGGTAGTGTACTATTTTATTCATTTATGGAAAATGCTGTAAAAAATGCAGATCAAACTTCTGCTCTTCAAATGCATTTGAAAACTTTTCTTTTATGGATAAAATATTGCAGGCTGCCTGAAGGCAGGGACCATGTTTGTTCACCATCTTATCTATCACCTAACAGCCGTTGGCACAGGGTAATTCATCAATAAAATCTAGTGAATAAATGAATGCACGGACACCAAGTAAATTACAACGGCAGCAATTATCATCTCTGTAGTAAGTGTTGCCATGTCCCTTCTTCCACTGCATAGCCTCTCAATATCTTTCTTTCTTCAGCCCTGTTTTGCTTCTGCCATAATATTTCATAATTTTATTATATAATTTTAGTGATGGGAAAAGTGGAACAATTCAGAACTGTAAAATTAACTATATTTCTCTTTAATTATAGTAACAAGTTAATCCAAGCTTGTTACATGAGCATGGCTTATGTGCAGATGGTTATACAACAGCAACATTGCCAAAAGGGTCAGCCGACTCAAGATTAACCTTATAAATGCTTATTGGACCTGGGGTTGGCCCATTTCTCAGATGAAGAAAATTAGGCAAGCAGAGGTTTAGGATATACTTAGATTCACACGGAGAGTTAATGGTACATTCAAGACTAGAATCCTCAGATAAACTTTGCTCTGGTGAGGACATGATATCATAAATAATGCAGAACATGCATTATTTCCTTTCTTTTTCTACCTGGTGGTTTTCTGAGTCTCTGATAAGGACCAGGTTACCTGTTATCATTGGCAGGGCTGCCAGTGTTAGCATTCTTCACCAAGCAGGATTAATACTACAGGAGTAAATATACAATAAGCGTGAGCTTTGGTTTTCTCCATTTGGGTTATAGAGAAGGTCAAATATCAAAGGCTTTGTGTTTGAGATGGAACGTTCACTAAGACTCCCCACCCTATCATTTCCATGAATACGTTTTGTAAGACACTAAGCTCATGAGATATCCCGTGAAAAAAGTTTCATAGTAAACTCTGTTTGGGAACTACTGCCTATTTTATCCTCCTCCTAGAGAGTCATAATAGTTTCAGAGCTCTGAAGAAAAGAAACCCTTAACTCAGCATTTCCCATACTCATTTGAGCACAGACATTTTCTTTTTCAGGTAACACCAATGAGTATACTATAGGATTTGTCTTCCAAAAAACACAGTTTATTATGCACACTATGAAAGAGAATGATGAATTTTTGTGCATATGATACTTTCCTTCTGAATTATTTTATTTATGAGATAACAGCAAGATAGGAACTTGTGTGTCATTCTTGAAATGTATTGCTACATAGCTGTCCAAAAAGATAATGTAATTTTGTCATAGCCTCAGGAACATCTTAGCAGATAATTTCCATTATTGAGACATCACCAAGATTGTGAGTTTTTTAAATGTTATTTTAATAATTATCACTAAATTCTAGACCAAAGAGGAATTCGAGCTAATTTTATTTCTGGCATGTTCAGTGTTTCTGAAGGACTTGAATTTGATTCTCCCTCAACTTCCTTTACCCATGAATACTTCTCTCAAGACCCTATACCCATTTGTGAGTGATGCATTAGGACAAATACAGCATTGTGATATATGGACTGAGGCTTTCTTTAGACCTTTGCACAAGTGTTAAATGTGGGATCTGTCATACCTAGCAGTTTAATGTTTGTGGTCAAACTGTCGTCAATATGTTTCTTTCAAAGGTACATAATTATAGAGGTTTTTTGTTTTTCTTTTTGCGGTACGCGGGCCTCTCACTGTTGTGGCCTTTCCCGTTGCGGAGCACAGGCTCGGGACGCGCAGGCTCAGCGGCCATGGCTCACGCGCCCAGCCCCTCCGCGGCATGTGGGATCCTCCCGTACCGGGGCACGAACCCGCGTGCCCGGCATCGGCAGGCGGACTCTCAACCACTGCGCCACCAGGGAAGCCCCAATTATAGGGTATTTAAACTGTAGTTTCCTGTGTTGACTTAGTAACACCGGGAGAAATGATAGTCTTATCTGTGGTCTGGCAGTAAACATAAAGTATCTTATGTTGGCTAACTGTGTTTTATCCAGATTTGTTAAATGATAAAACAGGGACAACTGTCAGAATAAAGCTAAAAGTGTATGAAGTAGGTAAATGAAGAGATCAAAAACATGAGGAGCAATTTCTCTTTTCTTCTTTTTTTTGGTACAATTACAGCACAGTTATTTAGGAGTCATGAGGGGAGTGAACCCTGATGGCCGAGAATTTAGAAACAGTGTTAGAACACTGCCTTTGGCTAATGTTAAATAAGCCAAGAGTCCATTGTCCTGCACCTCTCATGGCAGTCCTAGGTCTAGTTGCAGTGTGAAGAGGTCTTTGTTGTAACTGGAATTTTCTTATTTTCTGTTGGACTGTCCCAGCATGCTTACGGTGCATCTGTTTAAAAGCAAAAGTATGGGGGGAGTGGATTTTTATACATTTAACGTCTTTATAAATGATTTTTCTTTTGGTTTACAAAGTGATTCTCTCAACCATTATTCAGTGGTAGAAATGCAAATAGAATCTAAGAACTTCATATATGGAATATGCACAGGGGAGGTGAACTTGGCACCTCGGCAATCAGTAAAAGCACTTACTTAGGTGCTTGCTAGAGGGATTTCTGTGAGCTTTTGCATTTCTATCAGTGTGAATCAGTATCCCATTCTGGGAGAAAGGAATGCTGCATTGCTGGAGATTCTCATTAAGACTTGGCACTTTCTTGGAAAGAGTTGCAAGAAGAAAGTAAAAGAATTATATCTGACCTATTCCTCAGGCAGCTCACCCTCACTCCCCATCCGCCCCAGACCTATTATTTGCACCTATGTGATTTGAGATGTGTTCATGGCTTATTCTTCCAAGTTTAAAACACTTTTATTCAACCATGATTTGTCATCTAGATAAGGCTCCTTGCCTTCACTTTATAGGTGCAGATAAGATGAGAAAAATAGCCAGAAATATTATTGTTTGTATATTTAAGGAGGGAAAGATCAAAGACACTATTTTTCTTCATGTTTCGAAAGTGCAAAACCTAGCCAAATACACCGAAATGACTATAAAAGTATTTTTATGCAACTTAATTTTAAATAAGCTTTTCTTCTTCAAAGTCCTCATCTATGCCTTTGCTGAGAAATACTAGTGCCGCTATGAATATTGTTTAAACTAAAGGATCCATAATTTTCTTTTTAGACTTAAATTCAAATGCAAAGCTTAATGTTTAGTATTCCATTTCTGCCTACCATTTTTTAAATAGCAGTGCTCCATTCAAAATTTTATATTGGAGAACTCTCCCTAAACGTGGCAAGAAAAAAAAACTAAAAAAGACTGAGAAATCTACGTTAACTTCCAGAAAATGTAGCCACTGAGGAAATAATTTCTGCTTCACTGACTTTATTTTACTTAGTAACTAATTTAGATAGTAAATCAAGAAAATTGTAATGACTGAAACATAAAAATTAAACGATTAAAATTATTCTCACATAAATGTCCTGAAAAACAGCATATGGATGTTACTGGGGGATGGGGGACGGGGGTGGACAGAAATTATAAGGTGTCAGTGAGAAATAGCCAAGCATCAAGTCCTCTGTTAGACAGATTAGCTTATCAAATGGGTCTTTTTGTTTGTTTGTTTGTTTTTGTTTTTGTTTTTTGCGGTACGATACGCGGGCCTCTCACTGCTGTGGCCTCTCCCATTGCGGAGCACAGGCTCCGGACGCGCAGGCTCAGCGGCCATGGCCCACGGGCCCAGCCGCTCCACGGCATGTGGGATCTTCCCGGACCGGGGCACGAACCCGTGTCCCCTGCATCGGCAGGCGGACTCCCAACCACTGCGCCACCAGGGAAGCCCTCAAATGGGTCTTTTATGTCATCATCTGAGGGAGTCAGGTGGATGATGTAACTTATTATCTAGCCAGAATACTTTTGAGACAGAAAGGGGACACTAACCTTACTGGACACCAAGACAACTGATATAAACAGGAATCGTCATGGACAGATAGAAAAGAATGCTCAGCCTACAGATTATGGATTCTCACGAGGGGAATAGAAAACCCTTCAATAATCATGCTTCATCATTATTTACTGTGTTCAAGGCACTGGGAACAACTCTGAAATGAACAGAGAGGCCCATCTTCCTGGAGCTTACTACTTATGTGATCAGCTGAAAAAATAAAATATTTACCCAGGATAGAGTGATTTACAAATAGATGGCCTTAGTCTATATATAACTTTAAGTGTACTGTAGAAACGAAGCAAATAATGACAGTGGACTTAAAAAGAGATCCCATGAATTAACAGTATTTGATACCTGGTATAAAGCAGGTGATTCTGAATTTCATTTTTAGATGTGTCATGTAGAGCCTTAAAATGTTACACTAGTTCATAGCACCAGTGACTTCATATTCAAGTTAAACTGGTGACTGCAAAAGATACGTGAAATATGTACGTATCCCTTTTCTTATTTTTGCGATACACGGGCTTCTCACTGTTGCGGCCTCTCCCGTCGCGGAGCACAGGCTCCGGACACACAGGCCCAGCGGTCATGGCTCACGGGCCCAGCCACTCCGCAGCACGTGGGATCCTCCCGGACCGGGACATGAACCCGTGTCCCCTGCATCGGCAGGCGGACTCTCAACCACTGCACACCAGGGAAGCCCCCTTTTCATTTTAAAGCATGTAATATTAAAGGTGCTTAAACTCTAAGCTTGACTAAAATCCTCTTAAAAGAATTTAACTAAGTTGGAAAAAATGTCATGTCTTCGTAGTCCTTTAGAGTGGAAAAGTTGAATATCATTTGCTGTAAGGTTTTTTTTTTATTTTATTTTATTTTATTTATTTATTTATTTATTTATTTATTTATGGCTGTGTTGGGTCTTCGTTTCTGTGCGAGGGCTTCCTCTAGTTGCGGTGAGCGGGGGCCACTCTTCATCGCAGTGCGCGGGTCTCTCTCACTGTCGCAGCCTCTCTTGTTGCGGAGCACAAGCTCGAGACGCGCAGGCTCAGTAGTTGTGGCTCACGGGCCTAGTTGCTTCGTGGCATGTGGGATCTTCCCAGACCAGGGCTCTAACCCGTGTCCCCTGCATTGGCAGGCAGATTCTCAACCACTGCGCCACCAGGGAAGCCCCATGCTGTAAGGTTTTTAATATTAAGACCACATATATGTCAGAACTTATACATTCATGCTCTCTGTCAGATCTTGCCAAGTTCCTTACTGGGCTTTGCTAATCCATGGACGTTGCCAACTGAACAGAAATGACTGCTAATAATAAAACAGTCAAATATTCATTTGTTCATTAGTTTAAATATTCATTAAAATGTATGCTTTATTTTCACTGAATAAACTAGTGAAAACCATTATTTTCAATAATAAACTAGTGAAAACCATTATTTTCAAAGTGTGCTGTCTGTAAATTCAGTAAGTGTCTATTGAATTTGTGTTGTGTGTAAAGCTTTGTGCTAGGCTTTATATGGTGATTCAGAGATCACCAAGACACAGCCCCTGGCAGGAAGAGGTGTAGCAAGGAGGAAAGAACTGACATTGGTGTCAGACAGACTGGGTTCAAAGTCCATAATTTAAGTGCAGTGTCTCTACGGTGCAGTCCTTCTAAAATAGCACTAAAGCTTGCTGGAACTGAAAGAACTGATGGACGTTCTGAAAGGAAGAAATCATCCTAGCAGGTGTAATAATGGAAGTTAAGAAGAAATTAATACAATAATTGCCAAATAGTGAAGATTCAGTATGGACGTAATGGTGAATCTGTAGAGAATGCAATCAGACACGGTTTGGGGAACTGCCAGAAGAGCTTAGAATGCTGATTGGGAGGGGTCCCGCTGGCTTGGGAAACGGTGAGAAATGTTATTGTATTATTGGGATATTGTTTCAGTAATTGACAATGGTTAAAGAACTATTAAGGGTGAAAGTGATGCCAGAAGAGGATCTTTGACAAGGACAGTATGAAAGAGACTTCATTATGGAGTATTTGAGTTTCATACACAGAGGATGGCAACAGATGATGGAGAGAGGAAAACTGTCAGGCACCTGCTAGAGTCAAAGAGGAAGGGTGTCTCAAAGGTCTAGGCTGAAATATGGGATCCAAAGAGGGAACTGGTTTTCAAGAAATGGCAGTAGAACCACCAGTTTCTAAGAAACACTGAGGAGTAAGGAATAGACCAGTACCTCCTTCCTCAGTAATGAGGAGTGGATAGTAGGAAACAAGCAGCTTCTGTTGGAGAGAACTTTGGAGGCAGTGGTTTTTCCTGAGGATGGGCAGGTTCAATGAAGGCAAAACAGTGGCGCACGATAGATAACCTCAAATGTGTACAAATGTTTGCCTCTAATAGAACAGGGATACAAAGGGCACAGCAATTGTCCAGAAACCATACTTACCCTTGCTTTCTACAGGAAATGGACATTTTCTAGTCTACTCCTTTTATTTAAACATTGGTTGCAACCCACCCACTAAAATGATTCCACTAACCCCTGATGAAATGTATTACAGTAGAAGATTTTTCATGTAATTAAAAAAAAAGTTTTTAGGGAATTCCCTGGCGGTCCAGTGGTTAAGACTCTGTGCTTCCACTGCCAAGGGCCCGGGTTCGATCCCTGGCTGGGGAACTAAGATCCCACAAGTCATGAGGCGTGGCCAAAAATAATAATAATAATAATTTTTAAGAATCTTTAATCCATATGTATCTACAGCAAGTGGTATAATGATTAAAACAGAGGTATAATGTCATTCTTCAGTTCAAATCCCTTTCCTTTGTTTTATTTTTTTTTTAATTATTGGACAAAATACCTCTGATATTTATCTTATGGAAACATAAGCTACCTGCATTTGACAAATAGCTTACATAGAACTGTATTTACTACCTATTCATCATGAAAATAAATCTTCTAGTCTCAAGCCAGAAAAAAATAGCTCACCCAAACAAATGTTTAGGAAGCCTAGTGAACAGGATGTATAAAGTAATGCAAGGAAAGCAACGTTTACACTAAAAACTAGACTTTATGGCTACCTGTTTATGTTCTTATAAAAAGCCATTGTCAAGTGAACAAACCAAGTAAAATGAACCCATTCTTAAGAAGTGTCAATTTGTAAAAAAAAATAGCATGTATTGCCCTATTTTTTTTCTTTAATCATGTTTTCTGAACTTTACATGTTCAACATACATTTCGGAGCCTGGCAAGAGGCATAGGACAATATGAGAAAAGAGAAGCTCAGGTGGATTTGTGGGGCAAAAATGTATTTCTTTCTTTTGCACTTATAAAGTATTCTATCTATGTAAACAGTTAAAAGATTTTCCTTGACCCTAGAGCCTTTGTGATTAAATAATTGTTTATGCATATTGTATAACAGCAGTGCTCATACTTTTTTGGACTGAGAACTTCCTTTTACTCTTAAATAATTCTTGAGGACCTCAAAGAGACTTTAGGGGGAGATATATCTATTGATATATGCCGTAATTTAAACTGAGAAAATTTTTAAGTATTCATTATTAATTCATTTAAATATCATAATAATAAACCCATAATATATTTTTAAAATATTTTTATTAATAGTAACTATATGTTCCTAAATAAAAATCTTAGTGAGAAGAGTGGCATTGCTGTACAGTTTTAGAAATCTCTTTAATGTTTGGCTTAATAAAAAGTCTGCTTTTCATATCTGATTCTGCATTCAATCTGCAGTGGTATGTCATTTTGGCCAAAGTATATTAAGCAAACTCAGCCTCACTACTTTCCCTTTTATGGAGAATTCTAATATCTTCATACTATATATAATTATTAGAAATTGAGACTCACACTTATGTATACGATGTTAAAATCATCTCAATTTATAAGTATTATAATCCAGAATATAAATATGCCCCTTAGAAATTATGTGGTCAAATTTTGATAAGCAGAGACCTCTGACTGCAACATGTATATCCAATAATGGCTATGTTTGAAAGTGAAATTCGCTAAGGGCAGGAATTATCTGCTCTCTTTGATGGTTCTTTCTTGATTATATCTGTGAAGACGATAACTGCTCCTTTGTCATTCTATTTTCAGTTTTTATTCTTGGTAAAAAAAAAAAAAATGTCCATTGATAAAATAGTAATTACTTGTCACCACAGCAGGAAATCATAACACGAACTTTTGACAATGCTTACTCAGAAACCACTTAGGACCATTTAACTAGTTGTCGCTGGACAGCTTAACACACAGTTAGTGCAGAGTCCAAAAATGCTCTGGTTGGTCAGAGGACAAATGGAGTGGCTTTTAGGGTAGCCCCAGAAGCTGAGTTTTCTGTTGTCAGAAACCTTGCTCCAGGCAGGTGAGCGTTTTCGGAAGCTGTGAGCACCGGCACAGTCAGGTAACACTGACCGCTTCTCTCTACCTCCCCATTCCTCCCCCCACCCCCCGTCCCCCACATCTCTCTACGTCACCCATCTTTCCAGGTGATGAAGCTAGGAGAAAGAGATTTAGTTCTCCTGACCCCCTCCAAGTCTCAGAGACGCTGTTGGTGTGAAAGTTGGAGTCCCCATTTCGCCAGGGAGCAGAGGGGAGCAGTCAGTGGCAGAATGGAAGGTGCAGAACACGTTCCCTTTGGCTGCACGAAGCCTCTTCAATGTATTCTAACTGCCCCCTCCCAACAAGCACTGAGAACTAGACTAGATTGCACTGTTTACTCAATCAAGCTTTTCTTTGCCTCAGAGGTTCACTTAATGATGCAAGATATCTCAAACCTTGAAAGATAATTTTTAACTAGAAAGTAACCTATTTGTAAGAATGATTTTGAGCAAGTGGTTCTAACTGGCTTGTGTTTTCTGGCCTCAGGGTGCTACAAAATTATTTCAAAAGGAAACAAATAGGGCTAAAAGCAGACGCTGGAAATAGGGATGGAGAGACTGATTTGTGAAGGGAACTGGTTTAGACATATTATGATTTTATTAACGGATATATCATCAAAACTGCTCTCTGTAACCAGGGAGCGGGCATTGTTTTTGAAAAGCAAAAGAAAAGGTACTCATAATTGATTGTAATATTTTATGTCATTTCAACATGTGAAACCTTTTTGGTGGTTTACATCGAAATGGCTGCATTTTTACACTTTCCTCCCGAATGTTTATTTATGTATTACAATATGTTCTCTCTGTCCATTATTTGGTGTGCAACATAATATATAGCAAGACAGTTATGAGCATGTGGCTTATAGGAGAAGCAGGTCCATAGATTCACGGTTAAACCTCAGCCATGAGGAAGACAAAGCAAATAATAACTGGTTATTCCTAATTTAAATAAACAATGGAAATCCATCATGGAAAGAAATTTATACTGATGCTAAAAACCAACACATTTCCCTTTGATGAAAATTCCATTAACCAATAGGTAGTGTTAACTTTTAGCAGAAGATACACAAATCAGGTGACTCACACATAAACAGTTTACTTTTGTTCCTGCTTCCATAATTCTTTTTATTCATTTTCTCTCTTACAGCTTACTTTTAGTGGCCTCTGCGTTTGGTAGTCTTTCTGGCCCCAATGCCCTTATTCCCTTCTTTGTTTAAACAAAGTGCTCTTTGTCTGTGAAGATTCAGCCTCAGCACGGTCTCCTCTTGGAAACCGTTAGTGACTAAGGTGAAATGGCTCCGTGCACCTCACCCACAAGGGTCCTGTGCGTGTGTGTGCATCGTGTGTGGGCGTTTCAGTAGTTGGTACTCTTGTCCATCTCCCCTTGGGGGCTATCTCTCCTTCATCTTGGGATCATCTACCCCTAAAACAGCCCCTTGCACATCACACATGTTCAAGGTTTGTTGAACAAATAAATTAAATAATGAATTAGATTTAACTTTTGAACAATTAGGAATCCAAGGAGGTCCCGTAAAAATTATTATTTTAATGCTACGTGTGTGGAAGGTACATGTCTTTGCTATTTAGATTTTTTAAATTAAAAACAGTATCCAAGACAAATCTGAAGGAAAAAAAAAATACAGCAGGTGCTCACATTTCTTTTCAGTATCTATGGCAAAATGCAAGCTTAAAAGCTGCCCAATGGATCTGACCACTAAGATTTGGTTGGTGATCTTACTAAACACGGTTCTCCTGGGACCAGAAGACCTACTGCAATGTAGATCAAGTGTTAATGGAAGGTGAAGAAACCGGTATTCATTATGTTGAGTCCTCTTTAGACTTTTATGGGAAGGAGAAAACTAGGGCAGCTTTTAGGTGTAGCCCTCTCAGCATGGCACTCCTGACCTGTTCAACCTAGCCCTTCATAAAATCAAATGGTTCCACCTACAGTTGCCTTCCTTTTCTCGTACTGTTTCCTTCCTCGAAACCAGAGCCTGCTCTGATCATCCTCTCTAGGACTCAGCCAAGCCCCCAACTTCTCTGTGAAGTCTACTCTCATCTCCCCTTTCACTGGCTCTCCTGTGTTCCCTCCTTTAGAACGTATCCCCTGCACCAACCCCACAGCACCATTAAGATCGCCTTAATGCTATTGTCTATTTCCCAAAGAGATTCTACCCAGTGCCTCTAAGAACAGGGATTTGGAGTCTTATTTGGTTATGCAATGCCTAGCTGGAACTTGTTTTATTGATAATGATAACGTAACTGGAATATATTGAGATGTAATTTAAAGTGGCTTTTTAAAAATTAGCTGTGGTATTGGTATCAGAACCTCAGAATCACATACACAGTTAAAGTCTGAGGGCATTCAGAGAAAGATATTATCGCCTGCTGATACCAGCATAATTTTATCCCTCAGTTCAGAGTGGCTACATTTAAGCCTGTTTGAAATAACAAGATGGATCACAGTGTTTCAACTGTTCCTTCCACTCGTAGTTTATTTGATTCTTTATGGCAGTTCAAAGCCAAATAATAGACATACTTTTACCAAAACTTGTAATTGTGTTTTTGTAAACTCTAAGAAAACTTTTGGTTGTGAGTTATAATAATCTATTTTAATATGTCTTCAATATGTTTTTTTGTTTGTTTTTAAATTAATTTATTTATTTTCATTTTGTGGTACGCGGGCCTCTCACTGTTGTGGCCTCTCCCGTTGAAGAGCACAGGCTTCGGACGCGCAGGCCCAGCGGCCACGGCTCACGGGCCTAGCCGCTCCGCGGCATGTGGGATCTTCCCGGACCGGGGCGCGAACCCGTGTCACTCTGTTATAAAGCAGAAACTAACACACCATTGTAAAGCAATTATACCCCAATAAAGATGTTAAAAAAAAAAAAAAAAAAAAAAAAATGCACGTGCATATCTAATAATGAGTATTTCCACTATGTTCCATGAGGCAGGATTCCCTAATTTATATAGCACAGAGATCATGAAAGTGAGAAATGGGATCAGATTCCTCATATAGAGAAACTATATAGACTAGGAAGGGTATCAGACCGTGAATCTGGCACAGGGGGCAAAACAGAGGCTAGCCATGAGGCGCTGCCTGGTACCATCAATTTCTACCTACTTTTTAGGGTCCTTAGATACAAATTAAGTCTCTGGGCTTTTCTCAATGCTGACTTCATTTTTCGCTTTCTCTGATCTAAGTCTGTTACACTTGTCCATCTGCTTTCCAGATTTCAAATGTTATTGCCTCTACACTCTTTGCTGTTCTCTTTGTTCTTGGGAAATTATGCCATTTTATTGTTAACTGGATTATAATTTTTGTGAGGCTTCCAAAGAGGGTAGAAATACATCTGTGTGGAATCTTCTAACCGTGAGCCTCTACCCTTGTTCTTTACTGCGTGACAATAGTTCTTCCATTGAGTTTTGAGTTTAGGACTTAAATGAGGATTTAGCTTGGTCTCCATCTTCTATATTGGCAAGAACCAACACTTGTAAATTACTGCAACTGTTAAATGATCGTCAGGGCAATGGCAACCATATCGTTGGTGGAAATGGCCCAGTCGTAAGGTCTGAACTGGGTTTTGTAGGATGACTTAGACATTGAACTAGGACCACAAATACTGGAACATTTCACATGTGTAACCCTCAACGTACTTGGCAAACTTATCTATATGGAGCACTGATCAAGAGGAGCAAGTAGGGGCTTCCCTGGTGGCGCAGTGGTTGAGAGTCCGCCTGCCAATGCAGGGGACACGGGTTCGAGCCCTGGTCTGAGAAGATCCCACATGCCGCGGAGCGGCTGGGCCTGTGAGCCGCAACTACTGAGCCCGCGCGTCTGGAGCCTGTGCTCCGCAACAAGAGAGGCCGCCATAATGAGAGGCCCGCGCACCGCGATGAAGAGTGGCCCCTGCTCGTCGCAACTAGAGAAAGCCCTCGCACAGAAACGAAGACCCACCGTAGCCAAAACTTAATTAATTAATTAAAAAAAAAAAAAAAAGAAGAGGAGCAAGTAAAGCAAAACAAGCTTCTGATGAACAAAACTGATGCCACTAAGTACATGCCCCACATCTCATTCACCTTCCTCCCAGATATGCCCCGGTGCTGGGTCGTGGGGGTTACCTCTTGTCCAAATCTACACTTAAGATATACGGTCCAGGGAGGCTGCAGCTAACTTTATCCTTGGCATACTTGAGTCAGTTTTCCACCTAAGTTTTTGTCACTCTGAATAGTATGTTCTTTACTGTTATGCTATTCCTCCTCCACTAAAACTTTGTGTGCCAAGGTTTCTCCTCTTTGGTTCACTCAGAGTCTGTGGAGTTCAGTTTGTCTCATTTTTCCAGGCCCCCAGCAGATTTCAAGGATAATATTAGGATGGGTGCAGAGAATCTACTTAAAAGAGGGGAGCATTAATAACGTAAGTGATGGTGAACAATTTACAATAATGGAAGAAAGGGAAAATCTATTTTAAAACAAGCCCAGAAACTCAAAGGGCACAGTGGGGGCTATTTAGTGTAAGTACAGAAAGTCTTGTGCTCCTCAATAAGCCATGAGGCATCGCTTTATTACAGAGTAGTGTAATAACAGCTGTTCCTAACTGTGTTCCGGAGTCTCTAAGCCAACCACCATAGCACCTTTTGCTTTCTGATATCTCAATACTTAACAAACAGAACAATAAAGATATCTTTCTATGTCTTTTCCCTTCTTACATCAAGAGCTGGCTTTTTACATCCATGGCCCTGGCACCTAGCACAGTGCCTAGTTCATGGTAGCCACTTGTAATTACTTGTACAGTAAATGGCTTAACAAAATGGCTAGCAATGTGGATAGATAGATAGATAGATAGATAGATAGAAACAAAGATAAGTATTGCTGAAGACCAGTGAAATACTTTTGAAACAAAACATATGAAGACAAATTTTAATTCTTACAGAAATGGAAGGGGAGAGGTGGAAAAAAATAAAGTGAAGAGAGTAAACAAAGATTTTTTGGATTTACAGAGTGTCAGCTAATACTATAAACTACTAACATCTGTGAAGTCAGAAGAAAAGCATCTAAAACATTTTGTTGTTATAGCTCTAGTTTACAGATTAGTGGCAAACCTTAGTTTTTCTTTGAATGACTCTTAACTTGTTTCTGAACTTAAAATAATACCAAAAAATTCTATAGAAAAGAAGCCAACTCTTCAGTTAAAAGGGATGCCACCTTCCTTATCCAGATGAATAAGCAGATTCTTTCTTTTCAATTTATTTTATTGATTTATCTTTGGCTGCTTTGGGTCTTCATTGCTGCAAGCTGCCTTTTCTCTAGTTGCCACAAGTGGGAGCTACTCTTCGTTCCGGTGCGCAGGCTTCTCATTGTGGTGGCTTCTCTTGTTACAGAGCACGGGCTCTAGGCTCATGGGCTCAGTAGTTGTGGCTCGCGGACTCTAGAGCGCAGGCTCAGTAGCTGTGGCGCATGGGCTTAGCTGCTCCATGACATGTGGGATCTTCCTGGACCAGGGATCAAAGCTGTGTCCCCTGAGTTGGCAGGCGGACACTCAACCACTGCGCCACCAGGGAAGCCCCCCAGATTTTTAACAGTACTTT
Organism: Lipotes vexillifer; assembly: GCF_000442215.2. NCBI lineage: Eukaryota > Metazoa > Chordata > Mammalia > Artiodactyla > Lipotidae > Lipotes > Lipotes vexillifer. Next base: position 62,278 of record NW_006773987.1, on the reverse strand, counting down.
TACTCATAGACACCATGTGATAATAAATAATCACAGTCATTATTTATTTAATTTTATATAAACTAACATGACATGGGAGTTCACTGAATCATCTGTTCCTCACTAGAAGTCAAACTGTATACATTCGGATTATAACTTGTTTTTCTTTAACGACGTCATGGCCATTAAAATATTAGTTAGGATGAATGGCCCAATAATCCTCAAATATGAAGGTAATGCCTGCATGGAAAATAGAACTATCTTAGAAAATACAGAAAATAGAAATTGAGGAGCACATAAGTAGTGTATAGAATCCAAATGATTGGGGCTAAATATTCATAAATTAAGCAGGCTTTAACCTGATTCAATTATTTTAAATTCTGTTGAAGTATGTTTTTAATAGTATAATAATAAAAAGAAAACCTTTGCTGAGTGTGCTATTCATCTTTTGTGATAATGTTAATAAGAAAAAGTTCCAGTCTGGGTGACAAAACCAATCCTGAAACACACCTCATTTAAATAAAGTTATCTGAACTTCCATCCCATACTTGGTAAAAACTATGAGTAGAGTCCCTGGCATTTCATAATAGCATTCTTTATATTTCATTCTGGGTATGATTGCTTATAAAAGTCAACAGGTAGTGAGTGCTTAATCACCTCCCTGGAAACACCAGGCTGGCTGTCTTTCCTGTGTGGTTTTTACATATTTTGTCCCATCTTAAAAATATTTAGGAAGAAACAAAACGTAAATTTTAAAAATATTTCTCATATTTTGCTCCCTTCTTCTCTGTTGACCTAAGAAGTCTAGGTTGTCATGCTAACCCAGTCACTTTTTTTTTCTCCAACATATTATGGGCATAGATCAAAACCAGGAAGCTGACTAGGTCACTGCTAGGGGATTATCCATGTTCTTAGAAGAGATTTGGGGGCAAAAATAGGGATTTTCTGCCTGCATGTGTTTGCCTACCTCATTCGTCCATCTTTCTTTGCTGACTCCTCACAAGCTGGCCGCTGTGTCAAATTCACATTCTAGGGTAGTGTACCCTTTCTAGTCCTCATAATTCCTCTATATGAAGAATCTGATCCCATTTCTCACGCTTATGATTCCTGTACCACACAAACTAGGGAAGCTTGCCTTACAATACAGTTGAAATACTCATTATTAGATGGACAAGTGTATTTTTTGTAGAACCCTTATAATTGCATCCATCTCTACTCATCTGTCCTAACTTGGTCTTTAAACCACTTATGTTAACTAGAAGCTCTAACATAGACTCAATAACTATGTACTCTTTTTTTCTTCATGTCAGCCTCTCAAGCCTATTTAATTTTTGGTAAGGCTTATAAACAAGTTCATAAGTAGAGAAACGTATGCACTTAGAAGCTACCATATGTCTTCAGACTGTTCCCATTGGAAGATGTATAATGCTGCCTAAGTGTGTTGGGCATGAAGGGTTATAAAGTTCTGATCCTGACTTTGCCATAGCACATAAAAATGTCCACATTCATATTCCCAATACCCAGATTACTTTTCTAACCAAAACTCTCTCCCTAGCAATGGTAGGGGTGAGGGATGCGGGCTGGCCAGTGGGTGGTGTAAGGAAAATGAAGTGAACCAACCACGTAATCTTATGAATTTACTCCCTGGCAGATTAGCTAAAAATAATGGTCTAGAGTATGCAACAGTTATTAGAATATATGCTTTCAAATATCTCCACTATGAGAAGAATATTTGCTGTCAAGACGGCCCTCATTTATAAAAAAAAAAAAAAAAAAATCTTGAAAAGATAAAGTTATGCATAATTTAGGCTGAATTAATTAAGAGAAGTTTTTAACCCCTGACAGTTTTTAGGTAAAGAGGATTAAAACTGAGGTTAGGAAGAAAGAAGGGAAATTGCAGAGCTGGAGGGCTGGCATGAAAGGAGTAAGAGCTTTAAATGACCAAAGGTGATTGATTCCTCCAGAGAACAAAGGTGCAGAAGAGATTTACACAGAGACAAACTTTGCCTACCTGGCAATATTGCCTGGGTCCTTGATGGAGCCAGAGCGGAGTTCCAAACACTGGCTAGGTGTAGCCTTCCAAACTAGTCCAGACATCTTAATTCAGACCTTGATTACAAAGTAGGGCAGTTTGGTCCAGTTCCCTTTGTTCAAATTCACTTAGTCCAGCATCTATAATTTCTATCACGTATTTCCTGGTTTGAGCCCTATCCCTCACCTCTCCTGAGCCTCTCATTTTGAGAAAAGAGAAACAAGATAGCCAAAAAGAAAAGAAATGTAAGTGTTCCTCACCACTTCACTCACTTTGTTATCAGTAAGGTACTAAAAGATACTTACAAGATTTTCAACTCTTAAGAAAGCATCCTGGGCTTCCCTGGTGGCGCAGTGGTTGAGGGTCCGCCTGCCGATGCAGGGCACACGGGTTCGTGCCCCGGTACGGGAAGATCCCACATGCCGCGGAGCGGCTGAGCCCGTGAGCCGTGGCCGCTGAGCCTGCGCGTCCGGAGCCTGTGCTCCGCAACGGGAGAGGCCACAACAGTGAGAGG
>NW_006773987.1:44993-59645 GCF_000442215.2 Lipotes vexillifer | reverse complement strand
GTACGCGGGCCTCTCACTGTTGTGGCCTCTCCCGTTTCGGAGCACAGGCTCCAGACGCGCAGGCTCAGCGGCCATGGCTCACGGGCCCAGCCGCTCCGCGGCATGTGGGATCTAACCGGACCGGGGCACGAACCCACTTCCCCTGCATCGGCAGGCGGACCCTCAACCACTGCGCCACCAGGGAAGCCCTCCCATTATTATTCTTTAAAAGGTACTCATGACCTGGTTTTCTGTTTGTGTGCATTTTCTCTTATAAAGATTTTCAGTTTCAGTTCCCTGAATATATGTATGTATACGTTGGTGTATATACTCTTCTATACATATATACCCCAATAGTGGAGTTAATTAACAATTTGCATTTGCATCTGTTTCTTCAGTGGATAAAAGATATTTTCCAGTAGAGCTGGCTAATATCATTGACAGCAGGCAGTTGAGATGTGAATCAGTGACTCAAAGATGTTTTTCTGCTTCCTTCTAAAATTGATGAGTACAGAGCTGCTGTATTTATTCATATTCTCATGGGAAGTGGTTACTGATCAGGGTGAGGACGAAGCACGGACTAGGGAACAATGTGCTTTCAGATTTTTAAAAATCTGTTTATCAGCCTTAAAGTCTTTGTTTGCAGCATTATCCTCTTTCCAAAACCCAGCTAAGTCCGTCCTTCCCGTGCCTGTTGTTTTAATAGCTTCAGAAGCATTCTTCTCAGTAAGCCTTTAAATCCCTTATCAGAGTTGGGCAGAGCATAGGGTTCAAATATCCACAGGGGGTAAGATCCAACTGCAAATGGGAGGCTGACATGGCTCTTTGTACGCTGTTGGTGATTTTAGCTGTATGTTTTTGGAACTGGCCAAAATCCTAATCTTTGTCTCTTCTGACATCTGAGCCCGCATTTGACTAATTAAAAAACAGAGCTGAGGCACTATAGTGTTAAGCCAACAAAAATGGCAAAGCATGTGTCTCGAACAATAAATGTGGCCTCTAGGGAACAAGTATACCAGTAATCAGTCGTACTTATTTGAACTTAGTTTATTTTTCTTGGCGTTCTACAAGCTAACGCATTTACTTTTCCATTCAGATTAGGAAATGGAAGTGCCTTGAACCAGAATTTATATAGCTGATAGAAGGAAATCCCTTAATTTTGTTGGGTTTTGCTCCTCAAGATTATGAAGTGCACTTCCAACTTTTGGTGTCAAATGTGGACAATTGAAAATTATATTACTTGGATGTGATTGACACTACACAAGGCTCTCTGCTCATATCTGGATTTTAAATGCTTTATACTTGAAGCCAACTTATCCCAAAGTACGAATTCTATAGAACAGAGTCTCACAGGCTAGCTTCAGGAATGGGTTCCCTGGTGAAATGAGATTGAGAAATGCAACACACTCTATCCCTTCCTTCTGCATGCTCAGTGACATTCGTATATTAAAGGCCCTAAGAATTGCAGCAGTGAAGAATTCTGTTTGTATAGCTTAATCCTGGGATATTTCTCTCCTAGTTGACTCAGAGTGATTTTTTTTAAACACAGTACCTATTAACAGGAAAAATAAGGTTTGAATAAACGTATTCAGGGAAATGCTTCTCTAATTTGTTCAGTGGAAGACCATTAAAGGACTGTGTATTCTATACCTTTGGAAAATGTTTTGGACAGTGTTCTCATTCTTTGTAAAAGCAAAAGAAAGGGGGGTGTGTATGTGCGCACCTGTACGTGCCAGCACACGTGCATTTGAATAGGTAGTATTTCTCCTTTCAACTACAAAAAAGCATGGAAAGCTGGATGACCCGTGTCCAGTTTTGTCCTAAAATGACCTTAGGAAGTGAAGCCCTTCTACTTCGTACTCTCAACTCTCAGGTGTTCTGGTGAAGCCTAATCTCCTGAAAACCTCTAGAAGGGAAATCGTTGCCCACATATTTGATTTCATACTAAAATCCAAGTCATGCATACACTGTCCCTTTGGCATAGTTTGTGCATTTCTCAATATCCTCACTCCTAACTTCCCTGAGGATTAGCCATAAATTTTGACTGTGTAGGAAAACTACCGGCTCAACTATTTCCTGCAACAAGAGAATAAACTCTTTGTACTGGAAACTTTCCACATCAATGATGGTTTTGAAAATCTCTGCATATTTATGTAAAAAGAGAAGGTGGGTTTATCATTTGACCACATGTATTATCAGTTCATAAGAAAACATGGAATTTATGGAGAAAAGGCAAATAATATGTTTATGTTAGGTTATATATGTTGATATGTCAGAATATAGTAAGTTTTAGATGATTGACATTTGGGGTCAGATAATTCTAATTCTTTATGCACAGTCAAATCTTGACTGTCCTGTACATTGTAGGGTCCCTAGCCTCCCTGGCCTCTACCCGCTAGACACCAGTAACATTCCCCTCTCTCTCCCCGATTGTGACAGCCAACAATGTCTCCCAACATTGACAGATGTCTCCACAAAGGCAAAATCATTAACCCTCTGCCCACCGCTGGGAACTACCCATTTAGACTAGGTTATGAGCTGCAAAGTCAGTGTATGGCTTTCCAAGTGTGCCTCTAAAGAGTTTTCTGCAACCCTTGAATTCTTTGCAGTAATCATTGTCTCAAATCTTCAGAATATTCAGATCATGCCACCAGCATTGCATATTAACCAAGTGAAGAAAAATGTGGTTTATCTTGGCCTGAAAGCGAATTTTGTCATACTGAGTCACATTTTATTTTAAGCTGAGAGAGATAGGAATCAGAGAGAGAAACTTACCTGTGGCAGTTTCGGCAAAAGTTTGTTTTCAGTCTGCCAGTTCAAGTACTCATGATATTGAATTTCTCCTTTCAACTACAAATATTGTAGTTGAACTACATGATATTGTTTATGTAGTCAATATCAACTACATGATATTGATCATGTAGTCAATATCAACTACATGATATTGACTGTTTATGGTGGGCATTTTGGTTAGCCATTTTATTTATTCTTGGGTAAATTTGAATATCCTAACTATTCCTATTTTATTGTGGACAAAACTTTTATTTTCTTATAGCAATATTCATAGACTCATTTGTCTATGAATATTGCTATATTCACAGCAGTATTCCATAGCCAGTGGAAGAATCATTTATCTTCCACTGGCAAAAACCTAATTTGGGGAATTCCCTGGCAGACCAGTGGTTAGGGCTCCTGGTCTCATTGCGAGGGCCCCCGGGTTCCATCCCTCGTCGGGGAACTAATGTTCCACAAGCCGGCAGCGGCCAAAACTAAATAAATAACATTATTTTTTTAAAAAGAAAACTAATCTGGGGGTGTACTTGAGAATGATACCTTTGATTCCTAATCCAACTTTATTCTAACGAGTCCTTGAATAATTCTACCAAACGAATATTTCTTAAAGTAGAATTCAGATTCTTTCTCTACCCCAAATTTCCTCCATCCGCCCTCTGACTACGCCCCAGCTTATCTCCTCCTTCTCCAATGTGCTTCCACAAGCCCTGCAAAGCTTGACTATTCTACTGATGAGCACGCCAAGCCGTCCTCCTGCACCTGTTTTCCTGTGATTTCTTCCCCTCCGAGTGGCACCGTCCTTCCTCCCCCGCCCCGTGGCACCTCTTGTGTCAAGACTTCTGTGGTCCCAGTTGAATGTCCTCCTGTGCCTCCCAGGTACCGTAGGTTCACCCTTTCACCTTCCATGTTGCATTATAATCGACATATGATTCTTACTAGAGTCTGTCTTACAGAAGGGACTATACGTGAACCCTCCTTATTCTTTATAACACGTGTGTTTGCACAGAGCTCTGTTTAAACAAACACGGTGCTGTATGTTGTCTGAATTATTTCCCTGCAAGGTCTGGTGCTCTAAGACCATACCAACTTGTCTTTATACTTATTGTGTCTTTTTTCTTTCTCTTTCGGCAGCTATATATGACAGTAAAATCACCAAGAGCGAATGTATTTGTAGCTCTGGCATAATTTTAAGGGGATCAGAGCAGTCACCAAAGAGTCTAATCAAATAATGCCCAAGTTGAGCACAAAAGCTAGCTTTGAGAAACTGATCTGAAATAAATGAAAGGAAAATGTGAGAACCAGCGCGACATTGGTGGTTTTCTACTCCTTCTCTCTCTCTCCCCTCCCCCTCTCTCCCTTTCTCTTTCCTTCCCTCCTCCTTCCGTCCTTCCTTGCTTCCCTCTCTCCTACCTTTCTTGACAGACATCAATGACGTGGCTTTTTTAGTTTGTCACAAGAGCGATAGCCAGGTAACCAGATGTGATATGATTCCATAAATTTCTTTTTAATTTTAAATCTAAAATTTCCAAATCTTGATTTTACTTCTGAGAACAAATACACCTAAGAACATGTTACTGGCTCAGATTTGAAAACAGTGACAACAGATTAACCTAAAACTTGAATTTAGCACTAGCCTCCTAGGACTCTAAGTCAAAATTCACTCACAGTATTTTAATTCTAGAATGGCTTTTGTGCTGCCATACCACACTGATCCCTTCATCCTAGCCATCAAATTTAAATTGTGGTAAAAATGTAAACAAGTTAGGTTAAAGAAGGTTTCTTTGTTAAACAGCCAGATTAAGGCACTTCTGGTTGTCCCCCGCCCCAGCCTTTTATACATTTGTCTCAAGGTGGATATAACACATTTCCACAATCCAAAATAGAGCTCAAACTGTAATCCTTGTTAATTGTAATGGTTGTGTCTTCTAGTAATGTGCACGGTGCTCTTATACAAATAGGAAGCAACCTCCCTTCACAGGGAATTAACTAAATGGTGCTAAACTGGTTACTTGGAGAGGTACAGGAGAAGGAACCATTGCTTTCATTTCCCTGCAGAGTCTCCTTGGGGTGAGGGGAGATGTCTGGCGCCACAAAAGGAATTAGGCTCTGGTTTGAACAGAAACCTGAAGGCTATTAAGTTTATTTTAAGAATGTGTTGCCAGGGATCTAATAAATTTATATGTTGCCTCAGGCAGTGCATACATGAAATCTTGCTGCACCAGGTGTTTTGGTTTGCATTTTTTCCTTTCCCCAGAGGCAGGAGAGGGTGTGGTTCTTCTTGACACACTTAACTCACTTTTGATAAAGTAGTTATTGTTTCTATGAAAGTATGGCAGTTTTTAAATTTTACTGCTGTATGTAAATGGGGGGAAACGATAGAAAATTATTTGGGGGCTGCTTTACAAAGAAATGGTAAGCCCTCCCACATTTATTTATATATATTATATATATGTATTATAATTTCATATCATCTTAAACACAATTTTTATGATCTTATGCTTAAGCACAGTATTTGAGATCACAGTCTGTTAAATGGAAAGACCGGTAGCTTAGGAGTGAAAACCCCTGAGGATTTATTTCTCTTCTGCAAATAGCTGCTTTGTAATCTTATTCAGATCACAGCCTTTCTGGATCTTGGGGAAATGGAGTTGGGAGAAAAGATGCAATCTAGAGTTCATTCTTGCCCTAAAATGCTTGGAGTTGATACTTGTCTTGTTCAGCAGATAATTATTTCTTGAATTAGTTGGTGTTCTTGTTTAGCATACAGAATCCCACTTTCATTTTCAGAAAAGAGTTTCCTTAGTTACTCGTATTACTGCATTAAAATGACTGCGCTAGCTTTTAATTTAGACTTCACGTGATCCTTTCGGAGCACGCATGTCGTAAATGAGAGTTCACCTTGAAATTATACGTTTGCGTTGTCCTTTGTCCTCTGTAGAGGTACATCTGAATTCCTTATCCTAGGTGTGCATACCAACAGTGAACACATTCATTTCACTGGGTTTAAACTCCTCCTAATTAAGAAAGCAAAGTATTGCACAATTAAATCAGGTTTGTTTAAGGAAATATTTTTAAGCCCTAAATTAGGAGATATAAACTCATGGTTCTCCCCTTATTTTTTTATTTTTTTTTTTTTCACTTTTTACAGGGGCTGCAAATAAGCACATTCCTTTTTTGTGTGCTAGGGATGGAGTTGGGGGAAGGGACCATGCTTAGAGAATTGTGGAGGATCCCTGCAGGCTGGGGCTTGCCGACTCTGCCCCAGCTGTGGCCCTGATGGAGCACATCATTCAGCCTGGAAGAAGCGTTTTCCTCCCAGTGTCCCTTGCTTTTGGCTATGGCCTCAAATTCATTCAAAAAATAAGAGGGTCGTACCCTTAACTTAGGTTAATTTTTCGGATTCAGTCTCAACTATTTCAAAACTGACCTTCATATACGTTTTTTTCCCACTTAATTCTTACCATTTGTCAGCCTTGCTGTGAATTGACACAAGAGGGCTTGCTGATGGTAGAGGGAAACACACTCACGTCATCAGTTTTGCTTCTATCCAATGGCACTCATTTAGAAATTAAGTTAGCGTCACCTGTAAACAGAATATTGACCTAAAGGAAGTAATCTGATTACTCAGAAGAAGTGTAAAAACAATATTAGCAGGTTGAATTTGAGCCCTAAGTCGATCACATACTATATCTATAGAATTTAAAGTGAGTAATTTAACCTGACACTTAACGTCATCCATAGAATGTGGAGATGCCTAACCTGCAGGGCTATTGTGAGATGCATTGAGATAACATACAAAACGTCAAAATCACCCTGACCATGGCCCCCACTGTGCCCAGCCCTCCTCTCCAAGCATATTCAGGGTCCCCGAGGCTGGACTGACGTTCAGCCAGTTTACACCTGCCCTCAGGTGAGTTTTAGTTCTTTTGAGCCATTGCCTTTTACGACTGGCCGGTGCCTGTGTTGTGCCAATCTTGTTGGTCAAAGGCCATGCTTCTGCCCACGACTAGGTGTTCTCTGCACTCAACCCAGAGCCACCACCACTCTGCCAGGAATACCAGTTGCCATGTTCAGCCCCTCAATAACAGGGACCTGCCTGTGGCCCCAAGGCCCCCGAAGAGTGGGTGCCAGAGCTGTGGGGTGATCTTTTCTGTTCTATTGAAGGGAAAGGATGTTTCAAAGAGTGCTGCTTGGAACCTGGTATAAAAAATAGATTAATTAAGCATCTCTTTAAATTTCCAGTTATGGTTTTCTCTCTTCTGGGACCCATTCATCCAGGAACCTGGGCTCTAGTTAGAGATGAGTAATACCCTCTTACTGCACTCTGAATCCCTACTTTGCGCTGATGTTTAAGACTTTGTACAGAGGCTACAATATTGTGCCTGGCACATCCATTTTTATAACCGTGAGTTCTCTGTTTAGAGGTTCCTTAGAGTCCAAGAAAATCAGTTTCCGTAGGGTCTGTTACTCCAGTTTTCCAAACAAGCAGAAAAAGGCATGAATCCCCATTCTTGGCAGTTGCTTAAATTGAGATTCTAGAACAGAGTATCCTAAGATTCTCTAGGATTAGGAGTTATTCTGCATCAGAATTCATTCCATGTATATTATTTTCTAAGAGGTTAAAGATAACCCTATAAGTTACCTAAATTCTCATGATATTTCCAAATTATAACAGGTAGCCATGCAGGGGAACCCGTCCACCCTTTACCCGTGAGTCATTACTGTGTCTGAAGCCTAGTGCTATTCTGACTAGGGACAGATCTTGGAGGGAGGCCAGGGCTGCCGATCCTGAGAATGCGGTAAGGATTCATTTCAGCTCACACTCCTGGGCATGAGCCAGGGGAAGGATTGATTAAAGGAAGGCCAAATGTGTGTGGAGGAAGAACACTTCCACTCCCTGCGCCCCATTGTGCCCTGTCCCAAAAGACTAACCTCTTGTGATTTGTATTGAGTAAACACAGTTGATTCTTGTTCCTCGTGCTAATGTTCTATAAAATCCCTGTGAATACTAAATGATAGCTCCCAGGGGAAATACAGAGTTAGATTCCCTGCAAGCCTCTGGTCATACATTTCATCAGCCGATCAATACACAACCTTGTTTTCCGTGTGTTTCTGTTTAAAGACACCTTATTTGATATATATGTTGTTGATCCATTAACAGTGAACTCGTGGTCATCAGACTGTAACTCGTGCCTGAATGAAACTTATGGAACATGTGTATTTTCTCCGTAAGGGCACATCGCAGCCTTCTTGTGCTCGGGAACACTGCACAGCACTTCAGCACTATGATTGGGGGCTATTTAAATAGAGAAATCACCAACGAAAAGCACAAAAATGTGGAAAATGTGGCACTAAATGGACGGTGAAGAGGACACTTGTTTACAGTACGAGAGCTGAAACAGGAGCACTGAGGGCTTCCCTGGTGGCGCAGTGGTTGAGAGTCTGCCTGCTGACGTAGGGGACGCGGGTTCGTGCCCCGGTCCGGGAGGATCCCACATGCCACGGAGCGGCTGGGCCCGTGAGCCATGGCCGCTGAGCCTGCGCATCCGGAGCCTGTGCTCCGCAACGGGAGAGGCCACAATAGTGAGAGGCCTGCGTACCGCAAAAAAAAAAAAAAAAAAAAGAACACTGAGAGTCAGATGATGCAAATTTTTCAAAACTGCTCTGCAAGTGTCCAGCAAGCCCACAAAATAAATGTTATCGAGTGGATGAATTCTTAAATATGGAATCCCAGAATAATTAGAATTGTCTGTGTATTAACCTCTTGTAAGTAGATGAATGGGAATTCAAGTCTTTGGAACCTCCTGTATGAATACCCATTATTTACACATTACGGGTATATGTGTGATCAAATCATGTCCCTAAGGAATGAACCTACTCGTATTAAAGCAGATTGTGATGCTCTTCTAGATGAACATTGGTATATTTGTCAGCCCCATATCCACCTCCGTATCACTTGGTAACTTCTTATCTTTAGAGCCTACCAAAGAACAGAGGGTAGAGTGTAAACTAATCCAGGCTTGAGCTCAATTTTATGTAACTTGTATGACAACGACCAAGTCATCAGAGCTCCATGTCTGCTTTTTTATTAGGAAGGGTGTGCTTATAAGTGCCTTGCCTGAGAATAGCCTAAAAGACCTCTACATGAGTGTGTATATCCATAGAGGTCAACATGTGCCGTGCCTATTTCTCTCCACCTCTGAGTCTTTGTCATGCTACCTGTCTTTCTATACATTTCTATGTATATTCTTTATGTGTCTTTGTGGATCTGACCCCCTGTGCTATGCTGCCGCTTTTTCAGAATGTGTATAGCAGTGGGAATGGCATGGGTAGGTGTGTACCAAATGGAGGAAGAAAATAATATCCCAGTTATCGAAAGTTGTATTGCAGCAATTTTGGAAACGATTATTGGACTAAATCCTTGGAGTTATTAACTAGTCAGCAAAATTATAAAATCTCTTGACAATTTTTCTGGGTCTGTCTGCCAGTTCTTCTGGAGTTCCGTCGGTCATACTAAGGCACAGCTGCCCTCAGATCAAGGCTCTTCATCTCTGGGGGTCTGGGTCAGGATTAGCACCACTACCACCCCTTCCCAGGGCAGATTTTGAATGCATCTTGACCAGTCTCTCTTTGTCTTTAATATCCAGTTACTTAAATAGGAAAAGGAGAAGCAAATATATATTGAGTAAATGTCCTGAGCTCCTATCAAATTCTTTGAAGTTCCCTTTCTACAGGATTTCTTATCTCTGTTCTTATACTTAATCTTCCAGGAACACTTCCCCTCCCCCCGCCCCCATCCAGCTTTTTAAAATAGCTGTATATTTGATTTCCAGGTCAGCTTCCAGGCTGAACTTCAGGCAAATGGAATTGTAGCAAGCTAGAGAATCTTAGCAGGTTGGAAAAATATTACCAACGGATCATTTTCTATTGGTAGCTAACTTTTCTTCAAGAAAAAAAAAAAAATTGGCAAAGCTAAACGGACACCCGGAAATGATCCTTATTTAAGCACAAGTCAAAGTCGTGACACTAGTTTCGTATTGAAAAAAGTATGCTCTGTCTTTACAGAAATCAGGCAGCCCTAAGTTCCTAGGGAGGGCTAATTGAAGCTTGTGACTCTTTGTTATTCTAAAAAAACTTGTGTTCCCATTGAAAAGGAAGATGAAGTCGACTAAAGACCAGCTGGAAAAGTTCAAAAGAGGTCTTTTCATCAAAACCTTAATGGCTGTGGTGTCAGGGTTTGGGGACAAAGCATTTGGGAGTGTAGTTATCAGCTGTCAAGCACCTGTTGTATGGATTTATGACACAAGTTACAGACTTTAATTTGTTTCCAATGAGACGTTGAGACTAGCTCCTTGAGCATCATAGATGACAGAATCTATTTTAGAAAAGCAAAAAATCACATTGAAGTGAAACTTTGCTGGTTTTTTAAGTTGTTTAACTTCATCTGAAATTTCACATTCAGTAAGCTGTGGCTATTGTTATTAAAAGTGTCAACAGTGATTATTCCCACTTTGAGGTTTTAGAGGAATTTACTTGGTAGGTAATTAACGAATAAATAACGTGTCTTTCCATTCTTTAGATAAAATATGGAGTTCCATTATGCAAAAGGCAATTTTAATAATGAGAGTTACAATAAACTTCAGCTTACTTCCTCAGATCTTTATATCACTCCTGCATAATAAGTAGTGCCTAAGATTTTACAAATTCTGAAATGCAATATGATTTGCGTATGTAAAACGCAAAAGAGTCAGGTAGTATTTAATCCCATTCAGAGTTAAGCTTTATACATTTAACTTTGTAGTCTCTAGCAAAATATCTACTTAAAAATCCCCGATGTAGAGTGAATGCTGAACCTTTAAAACAATTGCCTGGAGCATGTCACTGTCTTGCAAAGCAAAGTTTCTCAGTATTGTTTTTGAATTTTATTTCAAATAAAATCTGAAAGTGGTCGACATATAAAATCCTTGGCAAACTTGTTCAGCTGTGTGTCACTTGAAACCCCTGATTAACCAGTAACCGGGCACCCTCTTCCTTCCAGTACATAAGCACCAACCGGAAAATAAGTTTTATAATTTATAATCTGTAAGTGGAGATGAAATTAGCTATCCTTAAGACCATCCTCATGATGGAATGGAAAGGTTAAACAGACCTTTTGTCATCAATAAGCCCTGGAGGTATGATCTAGACAAACACAAATTCCAATAATTCACATTCATAGGTAATCATTTAAAATCTTTACATAGTGTTCATAGAATAGAAGTATGCAAGACATTTTAGAAAGAGTGTCATTAAAAATAATTTTCGGGCTTCCCTGGTGGTGCAGTGGTTAAGAATCCACCTGCCAATGCAGGGGACACGGGTTCGAGCCCTGGTCCAGGAATATTCCACATGCCACAGAGCAACTAAGCCCATGCGCCACAACTACTGAGCCTGCGCTCTAGAGCCCGTGCGCCATAACTCCTGGAGCCCGTGTGCCACAACTACTGAAGCCCGTGCGCCTAGAGCCTGTGCTCCGCAACAAGAGAAGCCACCGCAATGAGAAGCCTGTGCCCCGCAATGAAGGGTAGCCCCGGCTCACCGCAACTAGAGAAAGCTCACGCAGCAACGAAGACCCAGTGCAGCCAAAAATAAATAAATAAATTTAAAAAAAATTTTTATTTAGGGAATTCCCTGGCGGTCCAGTGGTTAAGACTCAGTGCTCTCACTGCCAGGGCCCAGATTCGATCCCTGGTTGGGGAACTAAGATCCCACAAGCCATGCAGCGTGGCCAAAAAAATTTTTTAATTTAAAAATTAAAGAAATTAAAAATAAAAATAAATAATTTTATTAAGAGAAAATGACTCAGTGCTAAAAGGGATATGTTACATTTATATAGGATATTTATATTGCCCATTAAATTAAGCACTACTGAACTTCTTTCAACCAAGACATTAGAATGTCTAATTCATTAAATTGGCATTTTTCTAGCAGTAAGCAAAGTGAACTCCCTGCCCTCCTGGATCATGGGTGACAATGGGAGGAGACAGAGTGAACAAACAAAAAAGAAAGCATAAATAGGATATGAGGTTATGGAAAGCACTGGAGGGAAAAATTGCCCAGAATAAAGGAGCTAGAGAATTCTGGGGTTTCCACCGGTGTTTGTTGTGTCATATTAAGTTCAGGGAAAGGCCTCATTGACTCAAGATTCTTAACACGTGCAATATTTAGAAAAAGGGTAATATCTTAAAATTAGCTAAAAATTGTTAAAGAAATAGAGATCTCATTCTTAGTGATGCTTAGTGATCTAAGCATCACTAATCTAAGCATGATGCTTAGTGATCTCAGCATCACTAAGTGATCTTAGTGATGCTTAGTGATCTCATTCTTAGACACAGGGGAAAGAAATAGGAAGAAAGTATACAGAATTATAATAAAATTCATTTGTTAAACACAAGAGTTACCAAATAAGCCAGAGGTTATTAATCATAAGTCAAGTAAAACTGTAGTATGTGCTTTGTTTTTGTAAGCTGAGAGCTGTTATGAAATAAGGAATGAAATAGGAGTCACAAAGTAGCCATTTTATTACCAAAAATCATACTTATCCGTAGGCTTTTTTAGTCAAGGAAGAAGTCTTTAGACCTCATTGTGTTCCAGGCACTATGTTCGATTTGGCTGCTAGAAGGATGAATTTCACCAGTACTTGTCCTGGGAAGTGCGCTCAGGCAGTTAGTGGCAGAATACACATGAAGGTAAAAGAATTACAATTACTCTGATTGGAGATACAGAAGAAGTATATACACTGCATGATAAGCCAGGCTTCCTGAGCTTTAGGTGAGTTGGACCTAAACAAATTGCAAGGAGGAGTAGGAAGCTAAAGATATTCTGGGCAGAAGACTTCCCACATGCTTTTGCATGTGGGAAGAAAACAGTGAGAAGCTAGATATGACCAGCTGTTTCTCTCCATGGAGAAGTGATAGGATGTGAAGCTGTAGGTATTTGGATGGACAGGAGTGGCTTGGTATAGCATGACAAGAAGTTTGGAATAAAATCTAGGACTTCATGGAGCCACAATCTAATTGAGAGAGAAGTGTGGCATAAGGTTGTTTTCAAGTAATGATTAGTTGAGAAATCAGAAAGGTTTTATGTGTTAACTTAATTGATTAAATGTTATTCTGTCCTTGTTGTTTGTCTATGACTTTCTAGAGGAAATCTTCCCAGTAATAGAACATAAACACAATAATGTGAAAAAGTATTTTTGAAGACAATAAGGCCAAGTGTTGGCATGGTAAAAGAATGCATGCCAGTCAATCTCTGACAAAAATGAGTACAATTAGTAAATGTGTACAATTAAACAATATGAGAGGATATCTGCTAAAGCACGAAACTGCACAAAATAATCAATAGGTGAAAAACTGCAGAATCGCAGAGATGAGAGGGCTGGGGTTGCTGCAGGAGACTTCATGAAGGGGATGGTAAAGGGAGCCTTTGAGGAGTAAAAGTGCAAGCAGAAGAATGAAGGGGGTTATCACTGTAGGCAGAAGGACAGAAGTAACAGAAAGACTGAGGGTGGGAAATCCATGGAATAGCAAGACTCTTGGATGAACCTCAGAGTGAGCAGATTAGAGACAGTGGGAAGAAGACAGGGCAGGGCAGGTGAAACCAGAAATCTGCACAGATAGCCTGATGGCTTGATGTGTGCAGCAGCTGTAGGGAGACGGGGCAAAGGAGGACTGAGTGTAGATGGATTTAAGGCAGGTTAATAGTCTGGCAGTGGGTGTGCAGGGTGGACTTGAGCATGCGTGGGGTGAGCGGGGAGGAGTAAGGTAACTTTTGTTGAAGGATGCTACGTATGTACCACACTGTACTGCATGGGTATATGGGTTATCTCACTTGATCCTCACAGCAGACACAGGCATTAATTAATATGACCCTCATTTGATTCTCCAGACGAGGAAACAGAGGTCTAGGGAAGAAACTTGCTCAAAGTCAGACAGCAGATAAGAATGAAGTGGGCTATGAACTCCAGTTCTGGGGAGCCCCCAGCCCGTGGCCCCTCCTCTCCAGAACAGTACCCAGTATCTAAGACATGGCAGGCATAATAAGTTCTTAAGGACAAAATGTGGAAGGAACTTCCTGTTCTCCAATCTATTTATATCTTAGATTTTTAAAATTAATGAGAATGACAGGTCCGTGATCCCATCAATTTAAAACACCAAGCAGCTCCATATTTGTAATGTTTCATGTTACTACGTCACTGCATGCACAGTATCAATACCATTCGTTTCTGTATTTTGTGTTTTAAGTATTTCAACAAAAAATTCTTTTTTTTTTTTTGTTTAATGACTGAATCGCATTTCATTGATTTGATGTACCATAAATAGAGTAAACTCTAAGATTTTTGGTTTGAGAGCTATTATAGAAAATATTGCAATGAATAGTCCCTTACAAATAGATTTTTGCTTCTCGCACAGAAGGACTTACAAGATCAAATGGTATGAGCATCTTTTTGTCTCTTGCACACATTGCCATGTAGCTGTCTAAATGGCTCGGTGCTAATTTACAATTTAAACAGCAATAAATAAGAAAACCAATTTCCCTAAATAATCTCGGCTGTGCTGGGTATTCATTTTAATCTTTAGTACATGTCAATTCATAACTCAAAGATGCTGCAATTTTTTAAAAAATTTCTAGCAAAGATGAACATTTTTTTCACGTGTTTGTTAATTATGTTTTCTTTCCCACGTGCGGATTTTTTTGCTCTCAGTCTGTTAAAGCCTTGATGTTTTCCTGTCTCATTTCTTTTTCTCTAGTGTAGCCCTGTGTGAACTCAGAAGAGAAGAAACTGGAGTTAAAATTGTGTCTTTAGCTGTGTTTATTATTTGGGCTCCCCCCCCCCCCCCC
>NW_006773987.1:43417-44963 GCF_000442215.2 Lipotes vexillifer | reverse complement strand
GCCCCCCCCCCCCCCCGTTTACAGAAAGACTTAAAGGAAATTATTGATGCCTTTGTGTATAAACCTCACCTTACTCTGAAATAATTGGTGTAGATCAAAGGAAGTAGCGGGATACATGCATAGTGATCAGCTGACAACCATTTCTCTTTTCTTTCACCTAGCAGAGCAGCTTTCACATTAGAGAGATCACACACATTTTCTCCTGATAGGCAGCCAGCTCCATTTTGGTGGGAAGGTGGGAGGAGAAAGCCTTATCTTCAGAGTAGAATGGAATCAATGAAAAGACCTGTCTGTTTGCTTTAAGGAATGGAGTGGAATCTAGTGGGGAAGGGAGGTGGAGAAGGGATATTTGTTTTTCCTTAAGTGGTTATAATTAAAGCCTTCCACCCAATTGCTCAGTGAACCAGAAAAAGGTATTTGTGAAGTTGTGTGTGTGTGTGTTTAACATCACAGAAGAGCCCTGCAGCTTTCTTTGTAGAAAAACTTGCTCTCCAGCGGCACCTTGTGGGAAATGAGTCATCCTGCAACTTGGATACTTGACTTAATGATTTAACAAAATTGCTTCCGGTAGTTCTGTGTTCCTTCCCTCTGACCCACTTCCCCTGCTAAAGATCAAGGGATTTTGCAAAGAATTATGTCAGTTGTATTTCTGCATAACAGTCAGTGAACAGTAAGATGTATCTCCATGTATGTATCCTAGATTGTGAATCAAACCAAGTAGCTAGAGTGATTCGTCATGTTGCATCATTAAAGTCGTCTTTGGAATGTCTAAGGTTATTCATTCAAGAAACCACTAATTCGAGGCTTTAAATTTTTGTTTTTCAGGTGGAAACAAGTTAATCAAGCAGCATTTTAGTCTGAATTGGGCATGGATCTCCTTTGAAAAGGAATATTACTTGATCAATGAGGACTCCAAATTTCTAGATGTCGTGCTTAAACGTAGAGGTTATTTGGGAGAGACTTCCTTTATAAGTAAGTTTAATGTGCACTTCTGTCTCAAAATCCCATTTTTCTAGCAAAAGTTCATAATTTTACTATGATTAAAAATGTTGGGCTTCCCTGGTGGCGCAGTGGTTGAGAGTCCGCCTGCTGATGCAGGGGACGCGGGTTCGTGCCCCGATCCGGGAAGATCCCACATACCGCGGAGCGGCTGGGCCCGTGAGCCATGGCCGCTGAGCCTGCGCGTCCGGAGCCTGTGCTCCGCAACGGGAGAGGCCACAACTGTGAGAGGCCCGCGTACCGCAAAAAAAAAAAAAAAAAAGTTTAGTTTTCTGCTCTAGTTTTAAAGCTTAGGGAGATACTGACAATTAAAGGTTCTTTACTAAAGAAACATGCCAAAAGTTTTGTGCTGAGGCTAAATCAAAGAGATAAAGACTGAAAAAATAGGAAGTATGTAATCAAAATATATACCTCTTCAAATCATCTACCTACATATGACATTTCTCTGATATAAAATAACTTTACAAAATGACAGTAATAGCTCATAAATTAAAATAACTTAAGTGTCACTAGATCTTAGAATAGGCTTAGGCAAATCTGTAATTTA
>NW_006773987.1:21528-43407 GCF_000442215.2 Lipotes vexillifer | reverse complement strand
GCTGTGCTGAAATATAAATTTATGAAGGCTACTTTAATACTAAGTAAACAAAAAACTGTTCAGTGATCTATTAGACATTGAAGTGTAATCTACTATCTGTTTGTTGCATTTGAATGCTCTGGTAGGTCACTAAAATTTCAAAAACCCTAACACTACATAAGAGCGCTACATAAAAGATAAATGTTGTGACTTTTCTTCCCAACAGTAAGGTGTTAAATACTAATCCTTTTCTGCTGCCTTACCCTTTTAAATAAAATCAACAAGGACCTACTGAATAGCATAGGGAACTCTATATGGGAAAAGAATCTGAAAAAGTTTGGATATATGTGTATGTATAACTGAATCACTTTGCTGTACACCTGAAACTAACACATTATAAATCAACTATACTCCAATATAAAATAAATTTTTTTTAAAAAAAGAATCAAAAGCAAATGAGTAAACCTTTTTTCATCTCCAAGCTCACATTCAATTTCATGTAAGCATAAAATAGAGAAAAGTAGGTATATTAGTCATTTTAAACAGTAATATAATCAACACAAAATATTTGGCATGGTGATGAAAAATATTAGCACCCCAGGTAATTATATTATTTTTGGTACCGTGTGTTATATAGACATCTAGGCTGATAGAATTTTCATGTGGTGAAAGAGCTTTCATTGTATCAACTAAGGTAGGAATCTAGGAAAATGTTGGCAAAATAAAAAGTTGATAACCCTGTGTTTGTTTCCAAAATGATTATTTGAAATTTTACTGGTCCATGAAATTCAAAAGCCTACACACACACACACACACACACACACACACACACACACACACAGAGGCATATTCTACACACCATACTTTTGCCATGAACTCTATCCCCACCCACCTGCCATGATTTCCACTGATGCTGGGATGCTGGATATTAATTATCCCTTGTTTCCAAAATGCTTTTTGTTTTTTAACTTTAGATGAGGGTTTTTCACATTATGCTTTACTGACCCCTCAAGGCTACTCTGGCTTCAGGAGTGCAGGTCCACCTGCAGACCCATCTGGCAACTCTGCTTTTATCATCTTTATTTGCCTGTGCCACTTTGTAGGCGGTCATTTACAATCTGTGTTTAACCTTCTAGAGCTCGTTCTTTCTGCCCACACACGTGTGCCCTTCAGATCAGGGATTTGATTCTGTCTTACATATTGTCAGTCAGAGATGCACCTTAACTGTGCTTTGTGCTTGAAAATGTAGCAGATAATTCACAGGGAAAGTAATAACTAAAAGACAGAGCACCTTAGCATTTCTTAAGGATGCTTTCATCTATTTGTGTTTTACCTAAATTCCCACTCCTAGTGAGTATATTTAGTTATTCACTCACATACGGCCCCTTGATAGCAATGGGAAAGTTAATGGTTGAAAAATATTTTTAAAACTATCTTTTCAGACTTTTCTCTCTGTTGCCATTTTTTAAGCTGAATGCTAAAATATTGAACGAGCCTCTTTTTTTCTCCTGAAGTTATTTTTTCAATGAACTATTATTTCCTTCAGGTGTGGAGATCATTCATAATTCTAAAAAGGCTCTATAGCTCTACTTGGTTAACCTCACAAGGTTACTTAGTAACCCAGGGTGATAGAAAGTTGGAAAGACTTCTGTGTGTGGCCCATACCCATCAATCATTGAAGATGGTAGTAGAATTCATGCTGGGACTGGGGATGGAAAAGTCAGGTTAAAGCAAAGGGTAGCCCTGTGGAAGTTCTGCAAGGGATATGTTTTGTATTACTGTTCCCCTACAACCTCCAATTTCATGTACGGAGGTTTAAAATTAGATAGTTTGTATTATAGCTAAAGACAGAATATCATTTACCTTCAGGCACACAGTTAATAAATCATGTATTTTGTATATGTATTTTCTCAGAGATGATTGTTGATTTTATAACCATTTTAACCCATTAATAAATTAAATATGTATTTGCATCTCACACAAAAAAATGTCAATTTCAAAGATCTTATTGCTCCCAGTTACTGAACACGCATTAAACGCAAGATATTCCACTAAGCACATTAAGTACTTTACCCATCTCTTTTACTCTTTACAATCTTTTTTATTTTTTTTAAAATTTTTAAAATAAATTTATTTATTTATTTTTGGCTGAGTTGGATCTTTTTTGCTGCACACGGGCTTTCTCTAGTTGCGGCGAGCAGGGGCTACTCTTCATTGCGGTGCGCAGGCTTCTCATTGCGGTGGCTTCTCTTGTTGTGGAGCACAGGCTCTAGGCGTGCGGGCTCAGTAGTTGGTGGCTCGCGGGCTCAGTAGTTGTGGCTCGCGGGCTCAGTAGTTGTGGCTCACGGGCTCTAGAGTGCAGGCTCAGTAGTTGTGGTGCACGGGCTTAGTTGCTCCGCGGCGTGTGGGATCTTCCCGGACCAGGGCTCGAACCTGTGTCCCCTGCACTGGCAGGCGGATTCTTAACCACTGCGCCAACAGGGAAACCCTCTTTACAATCTTTTATTCACTAACTCAACTAGTATTTTCTTGAGTGCTTGTTACGTGCCAGACACTGTGTTAGGTAACGGACTGTGAGGTGATAATAATGATAGCTAATTTATTGAGTTATTATTACAGGCCAGCCCTGGTTCTCAACACCTTACATACTCAACCCCAAGAAAAGTGGGTCATTATATCCCCCTTTATTACAGGTAAGGAAACAGAAAGGTTGTCATATCCCCAAAGTTACATAGCTACTAAGGCCAGAAGTGAGATTTGGCTCCAGGGCAGATTTTCTTAACTACCACCCCACAGCGCTTAAATCCTGTGCAACCGAGGAAGTTAACTTGCCTATGATTTCATAGCCGCTATGTGGCAGAGGTAGGATTGAAGCTAACCTCTCATTCCAAAGTACCTTGCTTAACCCCCATACCATTCTTCCATGCCACAGGAAAAGATGCAATTGTAGTTTCATTTAGTAAGTCAAAGTAATATGTTTGGTTTAATAATTATCTTTGAAAAAAGAAGCATAAATTTAAGCCCAAATTATAAGCCTTTTAATTTCCAGAATTCTTTTTGCCCCATATAATAATATTTTTGTAATATGTATGGTTTACTAGCTGAATATTTGTATCTCCAAGTAAGAGCAAAATTTTCGAACATTGAGTGTGTGACTGTCTTGTCTACCACATTAAAGTATGATCTAATCTGTCTCCTTCACAATCTATACACCATTTCTTCATCCTTTATTAAAATTGGGCACCTATGTAAGAGTGCCTCGTGGAGATATGATGTATTTAGTATGTATCTACCCACCCTCAGATCTTAATGCACATAAGACTTACATGGGGATCTTGCTAAAATGTTGGTTCTGATTGAATAGGTCTGGGGTAGGGTTTGAAATTCTGCATTTCTAACAAGCGTCCAGATCTGGTCCATGCTGCTGGCCCATGGACCACATTTTTAGTAACAAAGTAGACTAGCCCTGCACTTAGAATAGGTACTATGTGTTACATATGAAAAGGGAATCTTTATTTTTGACCCCAAGTAAATTTAATATTCCATCATGGTCTTATTGTACCTTTTAAAAAAGATGACATGCCCTTCGTTGTTTTCTCATGTTTGAGAAACATACCAAACAATTTAAGACAATCTTTTTCATAAAATAGAACTGCATTCCTCGTCACCTGACGAATCAATGATATTGTCTATCTATACTTCACATTCAGTTGGGAATCTCTTTCAAAATCCACCACAAAATTACAGAAACAACTGAGATTTGCAACTTATTTTTTATTTAGGTTGGATGATTTGATTATCAGCTAGAAGTATGACTAGTTGGAACTAGTGGACACTCCTTGTATTATACGGAATCCTTTTGGTTTCTCACTGCCTTTTGAATCTCCAGGAAAATAATTCATTGTTGATGAAACAAAACAAATCAGAAAAGTGGGCAGTAGCTATCAGAGTCCGAATAATAGATTCTTTTGCTGGTCGTACCACTGGGGATAAATGGGTCAATGAGCTGCGCGTGTGCTGGAACCTCAGAGAGAATGATTCCTTTCATCATCACCTTGGCAGTGAATTGTGGTGGATCCAAGAGGTGTTGACAGCCACTCTGTGAGCATTAGGAACCAGAGAGCTAACAGGAAGTCTGCAATGCTCAACAAGATACGTAGTGCTGAAATTCCTGGTTTTGTGTCCTTTATTCTCTTGCCATTCAGTAAATTATGCTTCACCTCCTATTGAAAAAAATGGAATATTTCTGAGATCTATAAGACAGAAATAGTTTAGTGAAATATTTATCTTCATCTTCATTTTAAGATGAAATAGTGATATATTCAGATGAAGAAATAAATATTTAAATTAATCTTGCAGGGTGGGATGAATTGGGAGATTGGGATTGACATATATACACTGTTGATTCTAGGTATAAAATAGATAACTAATGAGAACCTGAAAAAAAAAACCAAATAAATCTTGCATAAGCACCACAGGACAGAGGTTTTATCTGTTCTGTCTGGCTCATAGTAGGTGCCCAATGAACATTTGTGGTTGAATGGATCTTACTTGGTCCAGTTTCATTTCTAGTTGGAAGAACAAAAGGGCATTTTCTGAAACTAAGATAATTTTTTTCAGTTAAGTGAGAAATGGTACAAAGAATTTATTTTCAGACTTTTAAATTCTAGTAGGCACAGGATTTTATTTTTCTCTTTTTAAATCTTTCTACCAACTTCTCTGAAAATGCCAATTTTTTTTTTTTTACATCTTTATTGGAGTATAATTGCTTTACAATGGTGTGTTAGTTTCTGCTTTATAACAAAGTGAATCAGTTATACACATACATATGTTCCCATATCTCTTCCCTCTTGCGTCTCCCTCCCTCCCACCCTCCCTATCCCACCCCTCTAGGTGGTCACAAAGCACCGAGCTGATCTCCCTGTGCTATGCGGCTGCTTCCCCCTAGCTATCCGTTTTACGTTTGGTAGTGTATATATGTCCATGCCACTCTCTCACTTCGTCCCAGCTTACCCTTCCCCCTCCCCATATCTTCAAGTCCATGCTCTAGTAGGTCTGTGTCTTTATTCCCGTCTTACCCCTAGATTCTTCATGACACTTTTTTTTTGAAAATGCCAACGTTTAAAGGAATATATTTGAAAATTATTCCATTAACTTGTATCATTAAGAGGTTCTGATCAGTACTTGAAAATATACGAGAACAAGTACTAACTGCAATTTTGTAATTTTTCTGTGATGTTGAATTTGTTGACTCTTACTCATTGCTTTATAGATCATATATCTTATGATTTGAGTATGTGGCATAGTAATGGCAAATAAAGATGCTCTTGTAATGTACTTAGAGACTCAGGGATCCTTTAACCTTCCCACCTAACTGAAATGGACCTTGAGTGAACCAACAGAGTACTGCCCATAATAACCATATATATTTAGCTCTCCAATTCTC
The DNA here is from genome assembly GCF_000442215.2 of Lipotes vexillifer. Taxonomy (NCBI): domain Eukaryota; kingdom Metazoa; phylum Chordata; class Mammalia; order Artiodactyla; family Lipotidae; genus Lipotes; species Lipotes vexillifer. The sequence continues at coordinate 37,982 of NW_006773987.1, read as the reverse complement.
TTCGCGTGGCTTCGTGGAATTCTGGAATGCTCCACAAAGAAAAACCTGGCAATAGTCATGTTGACAAACACTGAATTCGATTTTTTAAGGGTCCTAGTTCCATTAATTGTTTAGAGAATATTATAATGTTTTATTATCATGCTTGGTCATTTACAGCTTAGATTATCAAAGAATTCTTTGACTCACAGAGTCTCTTGCTGGCTTATATTTTCTAGTTAGAGAATTTTTCTTAAGTTTTTGAAATATAACACATGCAATACAACCCATGCAAAAAAGTAAATGTGAGGAGTTTTTAGATCGTACGAATTTGTGGGTGTGAGACTATTTCAGAATGTGAGCATCGATTTCCTCGGTCCTGTTTTACAAGCGGTTCTAACACAAACTTAGCTCAAAGAATATATAGCAAAACCATAATGGGGCAAGAGTAGAACAGAATCCTGGACTGCTTAACACCTACAGTAGAACACTTTTACTGTAAGACCCATACCCAATTATCCATTTCATGGAATCAAGGCAGGATTTACTTTGCACTGCAGGATACAATGACACGCAAAAAGTTAACAACAGGGAAAGCCTTAATAACCTAGTTGAAAATGAAACAAAGGAAATGATATTGTGTTTCTGTGAAGGTATTGGCTCAAGAGATGGGACTGCAAAAAAAGACAAAGACTTCAAGGGCAAAGCACAGAAACAAGTGCAGTTCAACCCAGGCCAGACCCGGGCCACGTGGAGAGTGCGGATCCTGAGTGACGGGGAACATGAACGGGCCGAGACCTTCCAGGTGGTTCTCTCAGAGCCCGTGCTGGCTGCCCTGGAATTCCCTGCAGTGACCACAGTGGAGATCGTGGACCCAGGAGACGGTAAGAGCCACCATCAACTCAGTGGTGTTGTCACTGTTGGGTTTTTATGACAAAACACCTTATAAAGGAGGTTTTAAATTCAACGTTTGGATTTTCCATAGAGAGAACTTTCTAGATGAATGGTTCAGTATTCGCAGATACGCTGATGGGAGAGAGAACCCAAAAATTAATGAAAGGAAGCGATATTTTTTCAAGTCAATGAACTACAAATACACATAGGATTATCAATATATTCTTTCTCTTATTATAATTTTATCCTTTAGAACCGACGTCGCTCATCTCATTTTTCTAGAATTATTTCATGACTTTTTAAAGTCTTTTAAATGTGTTTTAAAATGTCCTTTAAACAAATGCTTTAAGAATTAGACCATTTGGGGATTAATTTGTTCTCCATATAACACTTTATTCAAATTTCTTCATATATTCACCAGCCAAAACTTTTCATTCTGCCATATGTTTCCACATTTGTTACATAATACCCACCAACCCACCCCCTCTCCTTGGTGAAAAATATCTTGCATCATTGCTCTTAATTTCTATTAGATCATGTTTTGTTGTCAATGCACACCCTTAGCTGATGTTGGTTAAAATGCACCTTACTGATTTGAGTGTAAATTGACCTTTCCCTCCCCTGCCATACTCCTCCAGTCCTGACTTGTCTCGGTGCAGCCAGGAAAAAAAAAAAAGGTTGAATTGGCCTTTTGAGGGCTGGCATTTATACAAAGCTTGGTGAGCCTCCTCTAAAGCTGAAATCCTGTCAGAAGACAGACGTGACTTTCTTTTAAACCGCCAGCCTATTTATTTCGTTAGTCAGAAAACTCTTAAATGTTCTGTGAAGATACAATCTACTGAGTACGTGAAACGGAGACATATGTGGAAATCTCTGGGTTTAACAACTGAGCATAATTAAGGAGAGAGGATAAGAGAACCGGAGCTCCGGCTCTGTTTGTTTAACTAACATCTCTGCCTTTAGTTGCATATGAGTTTCAGTTATGTTTATCGTTTCCGTTAAAGAACAGAACGGAAATGTTAATTAGCATTTAATTACATTTAATTTTATCTGCATTATCTAGGAATAAACAATTAAATTTTCTTCTAGTCCTGAGTTTGGGGTAAGTGCTAGCATCATGAAGCTTTTCTCTCTTTTGAAAAAGCCCATGACAGCTTTAATACATATAAACTGGCCCATTAGTTACAGTTTGTTTGAAGCCATTTCTTGATGTTTTATTTGCCCATTGGTATAATTGCCATACTTGACCTCAGGAATAGGACACTTAAACTCATTTGTGCCTTCCTATTTATAAGCCCAGAGCGACACACAATACTCCCTATCCGTAATAAATCTGAGAAGTGGGATTTTAAAAACAAATACACACAATACACACACACACACACACACACACACACACACTCCTTATATAATCTATACTCTTGAAGGCTACCAAATTAAAATTTGCCACAATTTTATTTTATGTAATGGTCACCTGAGTTGTCTTGGCATTTTCTAGATGAAGTTCAGCCCTATTCATCCCAGGCCATGATCATCCCTATGATGGCTGACAAGTGTGCTGGTATAGCAGATGCCTAATATAGTCCATGTCTTGTTGAACATCAGTGGTCTTGAAATTATAAGACATGGGTTTGTTTCCCAACTCTACAATTTATAGTTGTATGAGATCTAACATCGAATCAAATGGCTTTTATGAAGATTTAGTTTCCTAATGCACACAACAAGGAAAATTAATTATTCTCATGTGGCAGCATTCTTATGAAAGAGTTCCATACAGCATAAAGCAAAATACAGATATTGTTGTTATTTCTAATAGCATAAATACAATGTTAGATTTTTTGTTGTTATTTTTTTGCCATTTATATATATTGTCTATTATTTTCAATGTTAGATTTCATATTAAGAGATTAAATAACCTTTTTTCTTTCCACAAAGGATCACTTTCCCAACCATTTCAGAATTTTGATTATTTCTTTCTACACTCGTTTGTAACTCGTCACGTGTGAATTCACTAGCTCTAGGAACCACTGTGCCTATAAGCTCTCCCTCTGCTGCATATTAACTCTAGGACATGTTATGAGATTTTTTTTGCATGTATTAAAAATGTATCCAGCTCACACTTCTGCTGGGGACAGCACTATGTATTGGGGATGCAAAGATAATAGGATGCAGTCCCTTCTATCAAAGAGCATATGGTCTAACGGGAAACAGAGCCCTGTAAATAAGTTACGGTGGCAGAATGTGATGTAGTTATCAACACAACAAAGAATGAGCAGAGTGTTACGGGAACAAGAGGGGGAATAATCAACTCTGATTTATCTTAGGCTGGGAACTGCTTTTACTTATTAGCCAGTTTATATAAACACATGCAAGTACACACTTTTGCCAGTACTTTACTTACCAGTAACTGGTACTGATAACGATAATAACTGAAATTCATCGAGCACCTGCCGTGTGCCAGACAGTGTACTTAACACATTATACACATTCTTTCATTCACTCCTTTACCTCACTACCTTTCAGTCATATGTACCATTTAACTTGATGTTTATAGGATGCTCTCAATTTCACATGAGACAAATTTTAGAACATTTGGTCCCAAATTTTATGACAAAAAAACTTATGAACATAAGCTTTCTACACACGCACACACACACATATACATACATACATACATCATGGATTCTCACATGTTCATAATTATACTCTTATAATACTCTCCCTCGATTTATGTTTTTAAATTACATAGTCATGGCTCAGGTAAAGCTTTTTAATGACTCTGACTTTATTCAATAAATGAGTATCTACGTCTACCGCAAAAATAACAAACACCCTTAGGTGTTTATTTATTTAACTCGACTCAACAGTCAGTGCCCATATGGATGCTCTGTAATGCTTCTCATGCCTCCAGATGTCTGTGACTCTCTGATTGGGCACCATGGCTCTATCTATAATCAATAAAGTTGACTCCTCTCTAAAGATTGGTGCAGTCGTTGTGTTTTCCTGCATCATCTGTGCAAGAGTGCAGCCTGGCTCGAGAGGCAGACACCAGTGAGAGCCTGGTGCAAGTGCACCCCATCACCCTCCCTCACAGCCCTGGACTGGCCATGGGTAGAATGGAACCAAAGCTCCCAAATGGCCACACACAGATCTCACAGCCATGCTGGGACCTGCCCCTGCCCATCCGGGAGGGGCCACCCGAGCGCAGTTCAACTATCAGATGGGGCTTTGGAAGCCCACATTTTTGTCCAGAACAGACTTATTTTGTTGCATATAAGTAGAGACTGAAAGGGAGCTTTTGGTACTATTCAACAAAATACTTTTGGAGCACAGAGAGGGAATACAGCATTCTGCCACGATTATGGAAATCAATAACTTCCTAGGCAAATGGGTTTAGTCATTGATTAAGTAAATCAATAAATTCAATTTCCTCATCAATTGAAGCCTGGGGTACAAAGAGAAAAACTAAAATAAGCAGAGAACAGACTGCGGAGCAGAGAGGTAAGCCTCTCTGTGTCACACCCTCTACGCCTCCAGGTGTTTTTGCAGCCTCAGGGTGCACACCCGTGGAAAATCTGCTACTGTTACGATTTTTACTTCTCTCCTTCATCCTCCTCTGTCACTTTGCTGTCCTCCCTTGTTTCACTTTGATTCCACAATCTCCATCTTTTGCATATGCCCATAGAAAGTTCCAGCTGGGAGGGTAAGTGCATGAAATGTTTAACTCCTTTTCTGGATGAGGAACCCAAGAAATTGGGCTACCTTTTAGCCTCTGCCTAAGTCAACCACTTGAAAGCTGTTTTATTTGGTTTTCTTTTAGAATCGGCAGAGATGGGTGAAATTACATTTCATTTCAGGGGATGGGCACTCCTCTGCGAAATTCCATTGAATGGTAACAGTTGTCTTCTGTTAAAAGATCCGCTGCCACTAGGCTGGATTGTGATCAAAAGCAGACAGCAGATTTCCATAAGACAAGAAGGGCTTTGAGGAAATTTCAGATCACTGTTATTCCTCCTGCCCTGTTTTCTAACCCAACTCAGAGAAGTCCGAAAGGTTTATTCCTTAGGCAAAGGGTTTGATAATAATCATCATACCAATCTCTACCATACTGGAGTGCCCACTGTGAGCCAGACACTGCATTAGGACCTTTACAACCTTATCTCATTCCAACCTTATGTTTACAACTCTGCAATGTATATATCAATTTCCAAATGAAATCTCTGAGGCTAAAAGAATTTATTTTCCTAAAGTCCCCCAGCTAATAAGTGCCAGAGCCAGTGTTTGAACAGACAAATATATATACACACATATATTTCCTCCAAAGCTCTTTTCTTTCCTGAGTTATACAGTTGCCTGTCATTTCACATGAAGAAATAATGAAATAATATCCAAAATCATAATTAAAGAGTATATTTTGCCATAACAACATTGTTTCACCTATTCTTCTATATAAAAAAGAGTAATTCCTTTTATTCTTATTTTATTATCTTTTGTCTTTATACATCAAGCCTCAAATATATGAGTATAGGTGAATAAAAGCAATTGTTCTAGGAAAATAATCAAGACCACTTTAGCCCTCGCATGATGTATCTGTGTGTTCAACAAATGTTTATTGAGCATCTGCTATATGCCAGGAATTCTGCTAAGAGCTAGGGATATATGCCCGAGTGAAGAACGCACAGTGACCCTAAAGCATCATATCACTCGGTGATTACATTCCACTAAATTGTTACACTTAACAATACAGGTGCTATGTGTTATGATAAGGGGAGCAATCACGGTGTCCACAGAAGTATCTAACCTGGGATGAAGATTCTTAACTTTCTGCATATTAGGTTCCCTAACCGTGAGAAGTTACACCATCTTTCCTCACTCTTAGAAGCATATAGGTATTAATTAATATAAAACACTTTAATTTCTGGGAAGAGGAATATTTGAAGAACCAAAACTTTTGTTTCATATAACTATCCCTTTCCTTTTTTACTGTGTGTCATTTCTAACCAGTAAAATGACTTTTATGAACTTTATTAAGAGAACACAACCTTAAATATAGGTATTTGAGTACAGATACCTAACATAGATATCTGAAGCCTGTAAGTATTTTATGCAATTGTTTAGTTTGTACACTTGAAGTGTCTACAAACTTCTGATTGAAATGGACTCATTCTGATATTTTAATGATGTCAAAACATAGCCATGAACTAGTGGATTAAAATATATGATCTCTAATCGTTTTTGGCGGGACCAGTTTAGGTTAATACTATATAATATATAGTAGAGAATAAACATACTATTCTAGAGGAAAGTAGAGCTTATATCTCAAGAACCCTAATCTTATCGGAGACAAAGAAAAGGCAAACTTTTGTGTGCCGAGTGAACCAAACCCATTTCATGAGGTAGAATTCAGATGACATAGGCTGACTACTATATGAAATTCAAATATTATTACTTTTAAAATTTTGTACCATCGGAAATGTTGACATAAAGAGATCACTGGCTAGCTGATATTTTGACATGAGTGTGCTAAAACAGAAGGTCCAGAATTAATGAAATGATAGTTGCAGCTGATGACACCAAAATGATAAAGCATGCAAGAGCTTCAATTTCAGTGAGTGTCAAACCTTTCTTCGTTTTGAACTCTATTGCTGTGCAGCATGGGTCATTGTCTTAAGAGAAAGAAAAAAATATTAAACACTTGTTCAAAGAACAAGTACACATTTGTACATTTTTGGCCCCAAAAAGGTAGATAAGGAAAAAGGTGGTGCAAAATAAAACTATTTCGGTGGTGGAAAACTTTCCAAAATTTTCTACATTCACAAAATAAAAACATTGAATGATATGAACAAAGATTACTCAGAGATTCACTCTAACCAAAGTATTAGCATAGTGCTTCAGAATAATTTTTGGACCTCATGGTATCCTGATGTGAACTTGTAACACTTATTGTCATGTGACTTAGATATGTTTTCAGTGTTCTGTTCTTTCAAGTTCCTGTTAAATTAGTCTATATTACCATATCTATTTCAGAGTTAAAACAAAACACAACAAACCATTGAAATGTTAGAAAGCTTTCCACTGATGTTCAAACACCAGTGGCAGACTCCACACTAAGTACCATTTGTTGGCTAGTCTGAGGGCACCAGAGTAGCCTGAAGATGTCCCAGAATATCTTCTGAGTTGTTTTTGAATTTGCCAAACTTTTTAAAGATGATGAACACTCAGGGCCTTCATCTAGGCACTGCATTTTCTTTCCCTTCTTTGTTCTGTTATAGGAAAGATTTTTAGGAGATATTTTTTCTATTATGTTTTTAGCAGAGTCTGGTGTTTTTGTAATCCACTCAGTATAATTGAGAAAAGGACATCTTTCAAATGTAGCTACAACTATTTTATTTCTGAGAACAGAAGTCATTTTTTTGCCTAAGTTACAGCACAGTCAAAACCTAAAAGTAAAAATTGCCATTAGATAAATCAAAGTACTCCTTTCAATACAGTCACATTGACTAATAAAGCATGCATTCACTTTATTCGGCTTTATCTTTCAAAACAAAGAATAATGAAACCAATCTGAAAATATAAAAGTAACACATGTTCATTGTCAAAAATTGAGAGATTTAAAGAAATAAAAGTCACTTGTCCTGCCACGTGAAGATAACCACTGTTTACACTGAGAGGATGTCCCTGCAGTCATTTTTTTTCTGTGTCTCTATTGCCTTATTAGAGAGTTTACTGTTTCTATAATATCACCCTTGTTTTGTCTCTCGGTGTATATAGTATCGTGTATCTGTTAATCCCAAACTCCAAGCTCCCCACCTTTCCTCTTTGGTAACCATAAGTTTTATTCCACTGTAAAACTTTCCCACTCCTCTGCCTGCCTTTGGGTCTCAGCCAAATACAAGTGATGGTGGCTGAATAAATAGCCTTTGCTTGTTTCATCCCACTGCCTGGTCCTTGTATATTTCCACAGTATCTTGCTCTGAGTAAAAACCAAAGTCCTGCCAGTGGTCCTGAAAGCTCCGTGCGATCCACTCACCCCCACTCACCATCACTTCACCGGCGCATGTTCTGTTCCCTCCTCCTTGCCCAGTTTACTCAGACCATCAAACCACAATGGCGTCCTGGCCATTCCTTCAGGCATATACCTGGCCTGAAGTATATACACTTGTTCATTCCCTTTGCCAGGAATTCTCTTCCCTAAGTTACGCACATAGGGTAACTCATTACCACCTTGCCATCTCAGCTCAAATGTAACTCTATCACAGACACTTTCCTGTATGATACAGACCTGCCGCGGCGCATACCATGCCCCAGCCCTCCCTCCACCCTACACCCCCCGTGCCCCCCTGCATCCCCGCCGGCACACTCCATCTTTTTCATATCATTTGTCACCTCCTGGCATATCGTATATTTTCTTGAATATGTGTTTATTTTCTTCCTCCTCTCCACGCCCCCAACTAGAAAGAAAACTCCATAAGACCAGGGATTTTGTTTACCTCCATGGCTCCTGTGCCTGGTTCAGTGTCTGGCAAGAAGGAGTCACCCAATCAATGTTTGATAAATGAATAATTAGTTATAAAATCTTACACCCACAGATTTTTTTAATGGTGCCATTTTTTCAATTGCTGTATCAGAGTCCCAGGAGAAAACAAATGGCACATTCAAAATTAGCAAATTTAAAATAATTTAATAACATGACTTTTGCAAAGGTGAGGCCGAGAATTGGGAAACCACCAGGTTTAGTTAAGTGCCCCAAGGCTGGTAAGAGCGGATACCATCACCACCTCTAGGCCTCGGGGGGGAAAGGGAAGGAGAAGTTAGCTGGACCAGTGAGTGAGATAGGGCGGCCAGTGGGCACGATGACCTTTACTTGGTGGGGTACAGACAGCTCTGGAACCTTGAGGGGAGCCAGGGGGACGAATGCTGACCCCACATTGCTCTCACCCTCCAAGTCCTGCCTGTGCTGCCCTCTGACTGACTCAGCCAGAGCCAGAACACAAGGGAAACCTTTGATATGGTTCTCATTAGTCAGCCCCTGGAGCACAGGGCAGGGTGGAGAGGGGTGGTACGTGGACCTTGACGGCCAGCGTCCACTATTCCAGCGTCTTTTATAATCATCCAAAGCAGTGTGGCTTACTGTTTTAAAAATAATCATGAAACATTTTCCGTGTGTGTGTGTGGGACTTTCAGTGAAACAGACTCCCAGGCAACTTGCAAAGTATGTATTTGAGGGTTATCATGTCAAACTGTTGAACTAAACGTTCTATTGAACTAAATGTAGTTTTACATTGAACCATGATTTTCAACAATTTAATTATATGCCATTTTTATTATTTAGTGTACCTTTGTGCTACCCTAAAAATGAATCATTGAGACTCACAGTATTATATAAGTATAATGTGTACACTGTGCTATTGTTATTCCTCCAGAGGAGGAGGGAAACCACACATGTGTCCCTTACAGTGATAGATTTCTAAATTCTAAAGGGACTGCTGTTTAAAACACAATAAACAAACAAAAACACCAAGTGTCAAACAATGCATTATTATACTTTTATTTATTCATTTTTTTTATTTTTTCACATCTTTATTGGAGTATAATTGCTTTGCAAAGGTGTGTTAGTTTCTGCTGTATAACAAAGTGAATCAGCTATACATATACATATATCCCCATATCCCCTCCCTTTTGTGTCTCCCTCCCACCCTCCCAATCCCACCCCTCTAGGTGGTCACAAAGCACCGAGCTGATCTCCCTGTGCTATGAGGCTGCTTCCCACTAGCTATCTGTTTTACATTTGGTAGTGTATATATAAGTCCATGCCACTCTCTCACTTCATCCCAGCTTACCCTTCCCCCTCTCCGTGTCCTCAAGTCCATTCTTTACGTCTGCATCTTTATTCCTGTCCTGCCCCTAGGTTCTTCAGAACCATTTTTTTTTTTTAGATTCCATCTACATGTGTTAGTATACGGTATTTGTTTTTCTCTTTCTGACTTACTTCACTCTGTATGACAGACTCTAGGTCCATCCACCTCACTACAAATAACTCAATTTCGTTTCTTTTTATGGCTGAGTAATAATCCATTGTATGTACTTTTAATCATTCAAAAGGAACACGTTTGGGGTTAAAAAAAATAATAATAGAGTGGACATTACAAGATCTGAGTTGTAATCCTGACTCGACCAGTAAGAGTCCTTGACAAATAATTTCAACTCTGTGGGTCCAAGTTTCCTCATCAAAGTAAGAGGTGAGACAAGATGACTTCTGAGGCCTCTTCTAAGTCTAAAAGTCAACTACTCCAACAGAAGGTGGAGATCTTCCCCGAGAGAACAAAGTTGGATTTAAAGGAAGTGTGTCAGTACTTATTAATTGAGAAAAAAAAAAAAAGCAGTTACTGGAGATAAAAGCAATGTTGGGTTTTATTTCTCGGTTAAGAATTCAGTAGCCCGGAGCCTACACACTCTATACCTGCTTCTTCCCCCCTGTCTTCCCTCCTTCCCCTCACACTGCGCCATTCTAAAAGAATATGCCAGGGGAAATGATCAATCATGAGAGCAATTAATTTGCACAGGATTATGTCATATGTAAGACGCTCAGACAAAAACAATTGTGTTTTCTCCTTAGAATCAACTGTATTCATCCCCCAGTCTGAATACTCCATCGAGGAGGACATTGGTGATCTTCTCATTCCCATCAGGAGAAGTGGAGATGTGAGCCGGGAGTTGATGGTGATCTGTTACACGCGGCAAGGTAGCTCGATTTGCGAGTGAACTAAAATGTCCCCGCGAAGATATAGATAAGCCTCTTTAACATGTTGGAGGCATAACATTATGCCACGAAGGTTATACTTTACTAGTCCAGTTTTCAAATAGGAAAAGAGCATGCAGGCGGACGTCTTCCTTCACTATGGCACCTTTGAGGACCTGGAAGGACTCTGCTGCTTATTGAAAACATTTCTGATTCATTTGGTTGCTTGAATACTCAAGGCCTTTGGGGTTGTAAGAAGTTGAAGCTCCCCTCTCCCGCTCAAGCCTGCTCAAGTAGAAGGGGGTTATGGTTAAAAACAACAACAGAAAAAGAGGCAAAGAAATGCCTACCCAAGGAAAAGAAACTAACTTCAAACTGGTCTGAAACTCGTAGCAACCAAATTTCAAAACATTTGTTTTGCTCAATGAGTAAGCACCCTCCGAAAGGTGATTTTATGCAATACAAAATTAAAATTAATTAAAATTAATACATAATACTCATTAATATACTAAATACCTTTCTAGGAAACAGGTAGACTTTTCTAAGAATGTAAAAGAAAAGGTCATAAATGCAGTTGACACTGCAGACTTTCATTAAAATTTTCATTAACATATGTGAGTTGAAAGGCAGTAAAGAATCCCGGTCCAAATGCAAATTTCAGGATCAACCTTGAGCTCTGGGTCCCAGAACAAGTGGTTGGACTTCTGTAAACCTCAGTTACCAAACGTGTAAAGCCCAGTAGGGTGGTTAAGAGGATTACGGAAGCAATGCATGTAGAGCGCTTGGCACTTTGCCTGCGCACAGTAAGCATTTGAATACTAAGCTATTATTCTGTATTATTGTGTTGTTTTAAAAGACCACTGGCAGGAAGCAGAGGAGAAAACACTTGAAATGTACTATTTGTCAGACGTTGGAGACCATTATAAAGGTGACCCATGATGCTAGCACAGTATGGAGGAGTTATTGCAGTTTCCAGGAGTGTTCATAGATACGATGGACCGTGAAAATGCTGCATATGAAAATAATCGTTTCTGGAGGTACCCTTGTAGTATGTTCTACATAAACCCCTTCTGGATTCTCTCTGTTTCCAGGAACGGCAAGAGGAACTGTGCCAACATCAGTGCTGTCCTATTCTGATTACATATCCCGGCCCGAGGACCACACGAGTGTTATCCGCTTTGACAAAGACGAGCGGGAAAAAATGTGCCGGGTCGTTATAATTGACGACTCCTTGTATGAGGAAAAGGAAACATTCCACGTTCTCCTGAGCATGCCGACGGGTGGGAGAATTGGATCAGAGTTCCCAGGGGCTCAGGTTACAATCATCCCTGACAAAGACGATGGTAAGTACTAATCTACCCGAAAATTATTCCTCCTACCAGGCGCACCAACGTTAGGCACAACCTTCTAAACAGAAAGATGAGAGTGCAAAAGAATTTCCACATGCACATTTATCTTACGCTTGATTTTATAGTGCGATTAAGATCTAAGTTGGCTGCATCAATCAATTTGTCTTTCATGATTTAGTGTTTTCAAAGAGCAAAGTCACACCTATGTGTTTTCACCTGTGTAGTTTCTTTTACAACACCATTTATCATTAGGTGATTAAACTTTAAAAATTTCCTGGTGAAGAAGCAATTTTAATAGACAATTTATCTTTTTGTTTGTTTGTTTTGCTTTGATTGCAAAAGCTTCTATTTTGTAATTAATCTCCGTGTTTGAACTCGTTTAACAAAGAAACCCATCAGACGAGGCTATTAAACGAACGAGGAAGGTAATAAATATATGGAAAATTGAGTCCAACAGGCTTCCAAAAAGGGGGAGGGTTTATCCTAGACTACTCTTCCTGAGGGAAACCTAATTACCATAAAATAATCCCTCTTTCTGAGCAGAAAAAGGAGCAAAAGGGTCTTAATCATCACAGTTCAAAAAAAACAGTGTGTGCTTTCTTGTGAGAAAAGAGAATAAGAGGAAAGACCGTGAGTAATCTTGTAATGAAAGTGAGAGCGGTAAACTGAGAGATGGGACCCCAGGACTTGAATATTTTTCTGTCCGTCTTGAATTTTCCTCATGGTAGATAAAAAGAGGAACAAACTCGGTGGATGAATCTTTTGGTTCACAAACTGGAAGAGAGTCAGAAGACTCATTTGAAATCATCTGAAAACTCAGGAAGTGAAAAATTACCTACCCGGGAAGTGCTTTGAGGATTAAGTGACAGTTAAGTTAAAAAGGCTTTAACGTGTCTTGTGAGCTCATACTCTGTTCCAAGCCCAGCGCTGGGTCCTTTGTACATTATGCTCTGAACAATCCTGTGAAATATATAATAATGTCTGTTTTTTACTGAGAAGTAATGAAAATTAGAAATGATTTTATCAAGAGGGATTTGAAGAAAGTCTTACTTCTACCTTAAACTTAGACAATGTCCGGTAGCTTTAGTTGACTAGTTTAATAGGAAATTCTATTTTGTATTTAAATATACAGAAATTTTATTTTAAATTCAGTTGATCTCAGAGAAAAAGCCAATATTTTGAGTGTCAGCCAGAACATAATTAATAGCCCACCCTGAACACCTATCTGCTATCTAGATATCTCTGTTTTTATTAATATAGATAGAAAGATAGAGCTTTAATTTTAAAATAGAAAATACATTTAATGATTACTTTGGTTCAGTTTGTTTTGTTGCCAAAAAATTTTTTCCATATGGATTGTTACAAGATGCACATGGGAAAAAAATAAAGGTTCAGAAAGAAACTATTATTTATTAAGTGCCAGGTATTTTCACTTGTGCATTGCTAGATCTTTTCAAGAGTAAAGGGTGATGTCATTCTTTTACGTATGACAAGGCTGAGAGAGGCCAAGTGATTGACTTGAATTTACAAAGCCAGTATGTGGCAAAGTTAGTATTATCGGAGCCCCATATTTGACCTTTCCATACTGTCACTCTGCCTCTAGAACAAGTGCCTAGTGGTGACAAGTTTGTGGAACCATAAGTACAGTATCTACTACTACATAATATTTGTTAAGTCCTTTATTAGCATCAGTGTTTCATTTGAGCATTACAGTTCCCTGGTGTAGACCGCTAAAGAGGTATTAGGAGTGGGGGAGCCAAAGCTCTTAGAAGCTTTTCACCCCAGAAGAGGACTGGGGAATTTGGATGCCACAGGCTTTGATTTTAAGGCATTAAGAGTACCATGCAAACACTGGACCAGGAGTTTGTCAGGAATGTTACCAGCAATCACCCAGCCCCCGTTTAATAGATCAGAAGTCCTGTGTATACCTCTCTGTTTTCTCCCATTTGTCCTTTCCCTTCCACTTCTAACTTTTTATTTTATTTTTTAATCACTCAGGTCTCACTAACATCTTACACTGTGGGAAGCACCACAAGTTTTCTAAGGATAAAATAAAACAAAGCAAATAAATAATCCCTACGCTCAGAAAGCTTTCATTGTAATGAAGGGAACAAGGCAAATGTACACTGAACAGACTCACAAACATAAAACTTCACCAGAAAGTACACGATTAACTATAAGCAAATACAGTGGTATGCTCTACTTTAAATAAATTTACAACATAAAAATTTAACTTAATAAAGTACAGTACAAATTTAGCTTTGGAAGAAGGAACTTGCCACTTTAAAGATCCCCTAGTGGAGTAAATCAAGAGATGGAATCTCTGGATAGTGTCACATTGCAGTTTAGTAAATATTTATTCCTTTCTTCAGCACATAGTTTTTAAGAATCAAAAATTCACTCATTCATACATCTATTCATTAAAAATATGAGTTAAGCACCTGTGTCCTCACATATTTCTCAGTGCAATGGCAGCAAGGGGACACGAGCTCTGAACTCATGGACTTTTCAGACTCGGGGGGTACACAGATAAGTGAACAGGCAAGCATAAAATAAATGTAATAAGTGCTCTGCTGAGGAAAGAACATCTTTCTCTTTCAGGAAGAGCTTCTTTGAAAACATGATTTCTTAGCTGAAATTTGAGGGCAATATCAGAGTAACCTGGCAAAGAGTGAAGGGAAGTGTGTTCACAAGTGCAAAGGCTGAACGCGTGTGATGCTTTCAGGGAACTGAAAGCTCGGATATAGCACAAATCTACAGCTCAAAGGAGTGAATAACAAAGAAAAATTTGGCTGGGCAAGGAGTTAATCTGATAGGATTGGGTAGCCATGTAAAGAAGTTGTGTTTTATTATTGAAATAGAAATCAGAAACTCTAACAGGTTATAAGGAGAATGACAAAATCAGATTTGCCTTTTTGAGATATTACTCTGCCGTGGCTAAAATGCAGAGACTAGATTGAACTGCTCTGAAGGCTGTTGGAGAAATATGGGTGCTAGGTGATGGCAGCTTGAACAGGGTGGTTGTATGAGGATGAAGAGACCAGGGAGCATGGACATGACATGGGAATTGACTGAACGTGAAAGCCTAGAGGACAGGAAGCTCCAAAGAATGATACCTTCGTTTCCAACAGGGCAATTGGGTTAAGCGTGGTGCAGTTCACTGAGACAGACAAAACAGGATTAGAACTGGTGTAGGGACAAAACAATGAGTTCATTTAGGACGTGTTAGTTTGAAAAGGCTGCATGACTTCAAAGTGCTGGATATGGAGTAGGCAAATGGAGATATAGGTCTGGGGATTAGGACAGAGTTATGCACTAGAGACATTAAATTACATGTTATCTCTATTGATAATAATAAAAGTCATATAAGAGGATAAGATGGCTTCAGAGGACATGCAAAAATGGCCCTCATATGACTTATGATATGGACAGATTTTCCTTGATTTTCATATTTTTTTAGAAGGAACACTTTTCACGAATGTTAAGCAGAGATGGGAAAGAGGGAAGAGTGAAGAGAAAGGTAGTTAGTATAAGGGTATGACAATCCAGCAAAGAAAGTGCTAAAAAGAATCTAAGGATCAAACCTGTTTCAGTGTCTAAGTGCTGTCAAACATTTTTAATCTGTAATGTCTAACATGCAGCAAGCTAGGACATTATCTTAATTCCTCTTGCTATTCCAAGCTTTGGGGGATTTTTTTTCAACATGCAACTATTTCACTTGTTTTTTTAAAATAATAGGAAAGATAAACCTAAAACTTATTTTAGAGAAATTTGCTTTGTGATCATCTTTGCTGGAATACTTCATATCTTATGAGCTTTGGGGTCAACTTTTGTTAATGTCTCTGAATCTCAGTTTCCAGGAGTAAAATGAGGAGTTTACCTCTATTACCTAATATTTTACTAATTTTTCCTATATTTTTTCATTTTAGAAGTTGAAATCTTACGATGTACATAGTTTATAAGCAAAAACAATACCGCTACACATAAAGTACTGTCTATGCAGACTTTCACCAGTTCATCCTGGAAGGAAAGAATGCCCAGGTTAATGGGGAGAAAGTCAAATTTCATTCAGGTGCAATAATACAGTTACTAACAGTTGTCACATTTGAACACTTACTACGCACAAAGGACTTTACATGAATTATCCAGTTAAATCTCAAAATAAGGTATCTTCTCCATTTGATTGACGGAAAAATTAGACTTACAGAGGCTAAGAAAATTGCTTAATGTCACACAGACGCAAAGTGTTGGAAATATGTCCTAAATTTAGGTCTATTTAAGATTTGATATGCTTCTCCACTAGACTATAATGAATCCTGACATTCATCAAAGGGATTAAAATACGTCATACCTAATGACATAACTGAAGGGATACGATTGTCATAGAATCTAGAAAAGGATAATCCAAATATAGGTCAACACTGGTCAAGGGAGGGGTGTTGTTTCTGAAGGTGGCCAATTGCTCAGTCACTAAAATTTTATGTAATTGGAGTAGG
>NW_006773987.1:7867-21518 GCF_000442215.2 Lipotes vexillifer | reverse complement strand
TAGGGAAAGTATTTAAGCCTGCTACACAATCTGAGTGAAATATGCTGCGTGACTTTCCAACACTTTTGCTCTGATTGCCATCTCCGTTTCTGTGGTAATGGGCATATACCAGATGACGAGTCCACCGACCAAATGTTCCCGGACTAAAAAGAAACTAATCCTTTATAACTTTGTAACTCAAAGCAGTCTGAATTTTTAAAAAAGGAATTGATTCTCCAAAGCTAGATTATTCCTCAGTGAAATTATAGGATACCATTTCTGTGGCTGCAGAGTGAAGGACCAACACCTGGACGGAAAGTCACTGTTCTTAGGTGCAAATGTTTGAAAATCTCAGCTGGGACCAAAGGTTTTCTCTGTACTCTTAATTATATGAGAGTAGAGCAGGGGCTCAAAGGACAGAAATATGTCCTGATTAAATCTGTATTACATCTTTAAGAAACCGCTAAACGCTTCGCTGTGTTTGGAAGAGACTTACACATGAGGAACATGCTGACACAAGAGCAGTGGTCTCATTTTGTGCAGATATCCTGAACATCAATGCCTTCAATCCTCAGGACTTCAGTAAAGGTTACAATTTAATACTACAGCATTTGTTCCTTAGGAAGAGTATCAAGTCAGTGCTAACAGTATTTCACTAATCTTTGCTGTCGGTCTTTGGAAGTTAATTAAGGAACACTTAAGCTGAATCCATTTTCAGCTTTTGTGTGCCCACCCGCAGGGGTTTTCACTAAAGTGGCTGCCTTCCTCGACCCCCCTAGAAAAATTACCATGCTAGTAGGTATAAACCAGAGACATGTAAAAGGCAGCATAGCATGGTGAGCCCTGTAGTAAATGTAACTCAATTCAGTGCCATTCAAAAGCTTCCAGACATCAGAAAAGCTTTCTCAACAGCAGGAGTACCATAGAGAAGAAAGCATTTCTAGTGCTAGAAAAATACAGCATGGTATTGGTTTGTGGGTGAAATAGGTTTTATGCATTTGTACTGAGCTGAAAGGCTTGGTCACCATCCTTTTTATTCTTGAATACTATTATTTGCATTTGTGTAAATTCCAATTAAATAACGCCAGGCCAGTCTTTGTAAGGAATGGCCAAACTCAGTTAAACTAACAACTTGACAAAACAAAGTTACATTCTGCATTTGGTATGCTTGGGTTAGAAAAATATTTAAAAAATCAAGAAATGGAAAAATGAGTTTCTGACTGCTCAGAATATTAATGCATTGAAGCCCTTAACAGACTATTTAATGTAGTTGATAATGCTAAGGATTCAGGGAAAGCTAATGGATGTTTAATGAGTTTCTTGTCTGTGGGGAGGCATTGCAAGAATTCGCTGAATAATAAAGATTATATCCATTTTTCCACATTGGAAGAATACTAGTTGAATGATGTAGATATTACACCCTTTGAAAACGAAAATAAGATAAAGGAAAACATATGAAATGTCTTGCATTTAAAAAATATTTAATCTCACATACCACACACAGAGCAAATATTTATTGTGCACTTACTAAGTGTAACAGGTGGGGACTATAAAGACACTTAAGACATTGGCCGGGATCTCAGAAAGCTTAAAATCTATTTGGGAAAAAAAAAAAACACCTAAGTATGTAAAAGGTTAAAGGAGAATAATTTATTTCGGTAATAATTTGAAACACCACAAAGCAGACAGAAGAAGGCAGAGTGTGATTAAAAGCAATTGCATGATCACTCTGTGAGTCAAGAGGAGGAACAGATAAAGGCTTTAACAGATGGAAAGGATTCAGGTGAATGGAGCATAAGGTGAAGTATTCCAAGATCGCATGCGTGAAAGCAGGAGGGAGAGAAAGACGTGGGAGCAGAGGGCAATCCAACTTGGCCGCATTGCCTTTTCTGAGAGAGGCTCATTGCCCAGCTTCCAGGATTAGGTGTTAGGAGATCTGGGCTATGGATGCATTTTTGCTGCTTTCTAGTCAAGGAATCTTCACCAATTCACTTGTCTACTTGTACCTGTTTTCCTCATTTGAGTACATTATCACCTGAATTTCTTATTTTACAGAATCTTCATGAGGACCAAATAGCATCTGTATGAGAGCACTTTAAAAACTAGCTCAACTAAAGAAAGGGTTGGAGGCATTGGCAGTTGACTCTGGAAAAATGGGTTGGAAGCACATTGTGGGTGCCATTGAATGAGATAAGAAGTTCTGACTTTACTTCGTAGGGAGCACCCAGAAGTTTCTGGACAAAAGAGTGCAATAGGGCATCCCTGGTGGCGCGGTGGTTGAGAGTCCGCCTGCCGATGCAGGCGACGCGGGTTCGTGCCCCGGTCCGGGAAGATCCCACATGCCGCGGAGCGGCTGGGCCCGTGAGCCACGGCCGCTGAGCCTGCGCGTCCGGAGCCTGTGCTCCGCAACGGGATAGGCCACAGCAGTGAGAGGCCCGCGTACCACAAAAAAAAGAGTGCAATAATCAGAGCGATGTTTGGAGGTTATTAATTCGATAGCTGTGTAAGTGAACAGAGTAGGAACCAAGAAGGGAAGTGGACCTGTAGGGTGAGGACGTTGGGACTGGAAAGGAAACAACCTACCGTTGAGAATAAAACCTGCTAAGAATTGGACCTCATGTAAGGAGGGAAATTTAAAAATATGTCAGGTTCAAGGAATGGAGGAACCACTCATTAACAGGAAGTTAAGAGAGAGAACCAGTCTAGGGAAAGGAAGCTGAGAGAAGATGAGAAATTCTGTTCAAATATGCAGAGTTCAATAATGAAAGGTTATTAGAATATATTTCTACTAAACGTTAATGTGCAGGTTGTTTTGGCTGTTAGTTGCAAATAGTAATTAAGTGTCACTTGTTGTATTACAAGAAAATTGTGGAAATGTACAAAATGAAGTGTATTATTGGAGTTGTCAGGTAACAAGTGCACCTTTAGGCCTTTAAAACAAACGGGTTTTTTAAATAACTTAAAAGTAAAATAGTGTGGTTTAGTTCCCTCGTTCTGTACCTCCATTGGGTTAAACACAAACCATTTTATGATATAGAGTCACTTCACATCATTTTTTTTTTTTTTTAATTGTAATGGTTTCAGGAGAGGGCTTTTGAAATTACAGGATTAATTCATTTTTAACAAACTCGTGAAGGGGAGAGGGCAGGAAGAAAAAGAGCATTGGTGAATGTGAATGAGTGAGTCATTCACTGAATGTGAATTGGAGGGGAGAGAGAAGGGAGACTTCCCAGGCTTGGCCTTGGGAGGACCCACAGGGTCCCAACCCCCAGTCCTCTCTTCTTAATTCTGGACCTGGCTGAACTCAGAGCCCAGCAGGCCAGCTGTTAATAGGAAACAGCTCCACGTGTGGCTTGGGTACAGGGACACAAATTAAAATAAAGGCAAGTAAGCAGGGGTCCGAGGCTGCTGGAGTGGGTTCATTAGCAATGGGGTACACTTGACTCAACCTGTTATGGTCACCGGCTCTAAAGGAACTTGCTGCTATGCTGTTGTGAACTGATCTTTTTGAAACTGTTGATACAGTATACTGCTCACAGCAGGAAAGGCATTCAGAGCTTTGTTCCTCTGCACACACACACGAGCTTGGCAAGCAGCCACTTGAAACTCTGCTGCCAGTCGCATGAAAACATTCACTGCTATTACCAGAAAAGGCAAAGGCTCCAGATTTCTTTAGGAGAACAGCTCACCGTTTTGTATAACTTACATTGAAGAATGACCTTATGGCTCGCCAGAAAGTGAGCACAGGGAACTGTGCCAGGACATAGGGACAGTTCACCCAGAAATAAGCTCTCAAATTCATGGAGTGTAAACTTGCAGATATGTTGTCTGCTAGGGTAGTTCTAAGATATTAAGGTTACAGTATTGAATAGGATCATACTGTTTGCAGTATTTAATCTAACTCATGTCTCTATTTTTCAGGGCTCCATAGATATCATATATGTCATGTAATAATAAGTATAATATATAGTTATTGTAACTATAACTATTATATTATAACTATTATACATGATAACAAATAACAGGTGTGCTAAGCCTCTTACTTGAATGATTTCATTTAACACACAGACACACAGACTATGAGCCTGGTTGTGTTATGCCTCAGTTTTATTGTCTTTGAGTGGTTAGGTAACCTGCTCAAGGTCAAACAGTTGAGAAGCATTTAGCCAGGCTGACCACAGAGTCCATGGCACCAACCGCTATGCCGCCCACTTCATACTGTACTGGCAGCATGTATATTTAATAGATTATATTCTACACTGTAACACTCAAAAATAGCATGAGGCATGCTAATAGAAATGAAACAAACTGTATCCTTTTCTGTGCATGCATACTTGAGGAGCCTAGAATACTTAAAATGTTAGCAGTTATAGACGTAAGGCTAACTTATACATGAATTATTTTGGTTCACCTTTTACCAATTATAACTCCTCCAGGATCATTAAGAGAACATGTGATGGAGTCTGGTAGTTCACTTGCACAAGGAAAAGCATTGCTTTTCCACATTATTTAGCAAGTTGTCCAGTGGAATGGTTTCCCTTCTGAAGGACTGGGTTTGGGCTGTCTTGTCAAGTCCTCATGGATAAATGCTGTCTTGTGTTTGTTTTGTCTTTTTCATGGTAACACTATCTGCCTGATTCCCATCTTTTCCACACAGGAGAGTGAACGCTGGCCATATAATACCATCTTGTAGACATCAAAGGATAAATATTGCTGATTTATTATCACTCAAACCCTGGAAGCAGATCACTACACATGTTATAGGAACCGCAAGATCTCAGTCACAGCTGAATTCCATGTTAGTGCTAAAAATCACATAAATCCGGGAAGCAACTTCTCAGATACTAGACTTCAGAGTTTGTAAGCTTAAAATTATTAAAAGAGATATTATAATCAAAAACAATAAAATTCATAAGAGACTGAATAATTAGAAAAGATCTCTTAGTAAATGTTAGCAGTAGCATCGGAAATTCCAAATTATTCACCAGCAACAGAGGTCTAGTGTATTCTTTTGTTGAAATTATGAAGCACAGAGTAAATGCCGGTAAACCAAAACTACAACTTGGCTGAAAGCAGAACACTTACAGTCTTGACCTGCATGCTCCACGATGTAAAGAGAGGCCAAAGTCTGTGAAATACTACAGTGAAATCACAGAGGTCTGTGTATGTATTTAGTAAGTCCAGACAATGCACTATGTACTTATGGTCTGTTGTTGAGAACATACATACTTCATAAAAATCCATTACTAAATAGACAACAGCATCTCCTTTTATTGTATTAGAATGAAAAATTAAAAACATTTTGGAATGTAGGTACTGTTTTCTGACACTGTTGGTACGTCAGTTGGTCACTGTAGAAATGTGAAACTTGTTAGTTTGCTTCCCTAAGAAACTTGTCACCAACCGGAAATAGTTCTTCTCGAATTAGAGACCTTGAATGGGCGGCCCAGTTCTCTGTATATCTTACGTGCTCTGCACAGGTAGATGTTACCTTTCACGGGAGGCTGATAGGCTTTATGATCTCCCTAAGAAGCAGGTCTTCGTTCTGCCTTACTGAAGCAGACATTTGAATCTCTTTTTGTCTCCCTTTATTCCTAGTTTAGAAGTCATATACATACCTTTTTTTTTTTTTGTCATTGGCCTTAAATCTTCTTTTAATAGACGTCAAGAAACTTGCTACTGACCTCAAGAGATACAAGATTACCCTGTAAAGTATATGGGTAATATCATTTGATAAAACCAGTGGGCTACATCATGCTACAAATAATCACAATAATAATCTATGTTAGGATTATAAGATTTAGCTAAAACTAAAACCACCTCTTTTCTTTAGGCCATTTGTAACAATTTGAAGCACTTAAAATTGGGGATAAAACTTTCCCTTCACAGTTCTAGAGACATAAAGCATCACTGCATCCTTTCTCTAAGACACAGGTTGGGCTTCCCTGGTGGCACAGTGGTTGAGAGTCCGCCTGCCGATGCAGGGGACGCGGGTTCGTGCCCCGGTCCGGGAAGATCCCACGTGCCGCGGAGCGGCTGGGCCCGTGAGCCATGACCGCTGAGCCTGCGCGTCCGGAGCCTGTGCTCCGCAGCGGGAGAGGCCACAACAGTGAGAGGCCCGCGTACCGCAAAAAAAAAAAAAAAAAGACACGGGTCTTCATTCTGCCGTAGTGAAACAGACAACTGAAATAATGTGTATTCAGACATTTATTTATTTAAAATGTTTGCTGAGCATCTCTAATGCACCAGATGCTGTGCCAGGGGAAAAGAGATGAAGGATTTGTCCTGCCCTCACTCCTTATGTATATACATCAGCACTGTATAGCACCTAGTAGGCCCCCTTCTGAGTAGTGGGTATCCCCCAAGGCACCAAGGACACTGTGATGAACAAGACAGGCCCAATCCATAGAGGATTCCAACAAGGAAGTAGGCAAACAGATACAAAAATGGCAGCTGATCAAACCAGGCTCCGTGTGCAATGGGTGCTTTCAAAGGGGCATCCAGTGGGACCTGAGGTTCTGGGAAAGCCACACAAAGAATCAAAAAGACTGAGTCATGGCATTTGGCAGCCCAGAAATTGATGTGCATTGTCACATGTCCCCTCGGGCTGTGACAGCCTCATCATTGTAAGGACAACTGCACTGTCCGGGTGAGCCAAATCACAGTACAAGTCAGCAGTCACTGAGTTAAACACAGTCCTGGGAAAAGAAATTAAATGGTTGGTAGAACTTTATTAGCCAGTACTTAATAATAAAAGAGTCAGGAAAGTCAGAATATTGACATTGTGAGAGAAAAATAGCTTTCTCTTTACACTTCATAGGGCTGAAATGTATCTCAGCTTCAATTTCCCTGAGGGTGTTTCACAAACAATCTGTTTCACTGTCTCAGGAAGGATGCCGCAAAGCTGAAATTCTGGTCAAAATGCCAACAAGAGGCTCATTCTTCTTTTTGTTGTTCAAGAATCACACTTCTTCAAAGGGATAATTTTCCGGACCACACTCACTGCCAGGGAAAGCTTTAAAAAGCCAGAGCCATAGGGTCCTTCACAGTCTCAGCGCTGCAAGGTGATCCTCTAAGTACAAAATAAAATTATAAATAGTATAGATGCTGCTTTTACACTTGTGAATCTGTGGTGCGTGGCCTCCAGCTCAGTAAACTGGTAAAATACTATCTACACTACACAACAGGGTTGAAAGAAGTACAGAGGTTTATACCCACTTTCCAGGGGATTGTTATCCTCCCAATGAATCAAGCTTGCATGTCTTAACGGACATTGGTCCGGAATACATATTTTGAGGTTTTTTAAAATGTCAGTACATCTTAGTAGCACTATGTACTGAACCTACTTCAGGATACTGAGAGGACAAATAAACTGTTAGCAGGAGATGTTTGATTAATTCTCTGAGGACAACTTCATTACCTCGTTCAAAACATGATATCCTGTGACATTTCTGTGAATAGGGAAACTCCATTAAACCCTTGTGTTATAATTATGGGAGACCCAATAATTAAGTTATGTATGGAATTCATTTCTTTTCTTCTTTTTCTTTTGAAACAGTGAAAGTAATATAGGCATACAAGTAACCATGGCCCTAGTGCCTTAGCTTCTGAAAGAAATCAAAGCAAATCAAAGAAAAAAATAAAGAGCAGCAGTAGTCCTTGCTCTAACCTGGTTTTCCTCCTGTATTCTTTTTTTCTTCTTTTTTTATTTTTGGCTGTGTTGGGTTTTGGTTGCTGCGCGCGGGCTTTCTCCAGTTGCAGCAAGCGGGGGCTACTCTTTATTGTGGTGCGCAGGCTTCTCTTTGCGGTGGCTTCTCTTGTTGCGGAGCACGGGCTCTAGGTACGCAGGCTTCAGTAGTTGTGGCTCGCGGGCTCTAGAGCGCAGGCTCAGTAGCTGTGGCACACGGGCTTACTTGCTCCGCGGCATGTGGGATCTTCCCGGACCAGGGCTCGAACCCGTGTCCCCTGCATTGGCAGGCAGATTCTTAACCACTGCGCCACCAGGGAAGCCCACCTCTTGTATTCTTAATCTTGGTGACTAGTTCTCCCATGACTAGACTCCTGTCTGCCACTCCCTACCCCAAATCCTTGACTCTGTCTCCTTTATATCTCTGAATGTTGTATGCTTACTGTCTTCGCCCCTCTGAACTGCTACCACATTGTGCAAGCCAGCCTCATACCTGGCCTAGATTCCTGTTGCTAACTAGTTTCTCTGCTTCCAGTTTGCACACCCCACCCAACATGCATCCATCCTCCAGACCATTTAAATGAATATTTTATCACATCCCTCCCCTTCTTAAAACTGAGCCCACCTCTCATGTGATAACTTCTGGGACGAGGTTCCAGCGCCATAGCGTAGCACACATGACATGGCTAATTGCCTTCTGTTTTCCCCATTCCCCTCATCTCCTCAGCCGGAGTAGCATACCAACCGCTCCAAATTCTCTGCAGTCCCCAAATACGTGAGGCTGTCCATTCATTGTCTGCTCTAGCTTCATGCCGCCCTTTCTGCTCGGAAATTCCCCCCACTCCATCTTCTCATATTTCACCTGGCTAACTCATATGAAGGTCCCCAAATGCAGCTGCTGATAATAATAATAATAACAGGGCTTCCCTGGTGGCGCAGTGGTTGAGAGTCCGCCTGCCGATGCAGGGGACGCGGGTTCGTGCCCCGGTCCGGGAGGATCCCACATGCCGCGGAGCGGCTGGGCCCGTGAGCCATGGTCGCTGAGCCTGCGCGTCCGGAGCCTGTGCTCCGCAACGGGAGAGGTCACAACGCTGAGAGGCCCGCGTACCGCAAAAAAAAAAAAAATTAATAATAATAATAATAAAAACAGCTTACCCCAACTGGGCACTTTCTATGTGCAAGTAATGTGCTAAGCAACTTATGGCCACCTTCTTATTATTTTGTCTATTAGAAGAAAACACCCATGGGGACTTCCCTGGCTGTCCAGTGGTTAAGACTCTATGCTTCCAATGCAGGGGGCGCAGGTTCTGTCCCTGGTCAGGGAACTAAGATCCCACATGCCACGTAGCACAGCCAAAATATTTTTAAAAATAAAAGAAAAAAATAGAGGGGTGGGATAGGGAGGGTGGGAGGGAGATGCAAGAGGGAGGGGATATGGGGATATATGTATATGTATAGCTGATTCACTGTGTTATACAGCAGAAACTAACACACCATTGTAAAGCAATTATACTTCAATAAAGATGTTTAAAAAAAAAGAAGGAAAAAGAAAAGAGATTCATAAATAAATAAATAAAACACTCACAATTAAAGAACAGGGGAGAAGAAAGAGAAATGAGAGAAGAACCAGGAGAGAGTGGTATTATAGAGGGAAAAGGATAAAGACATTCAAAAGATTCAAAAGGATAAAAACTAGGCTTTTCTCTAGTTGCGGCGAGCGGCGGCTACTCTTTGTTGCGGTGCGCTAGCTTCTCATTGCGGTGGCTTCTCTTGTTGCGGAGCACGGGCTCTAGGTACACGGGCTTCAGCAGTTGTGGCACGTGGGCTCAGTAATTGTGGGTCGCGGACTCTAGAGCGCAGGCTCAGTAGCTGTGGCGCATGGGCTTAGTTGCTCTGCGGCCTGTGGGATCTTCCCAGGCCAGGGCTCAGAACCCGTGTCCCCTGCATTGGCAGGCAGATTCTTAACCACTGGGCCACCAGGGAAGTCCCTGAGCTACCTTTTAACCACTTAGTTCACACAACTCAGCCCTAACTCAGGGCTGCTCCTTTTATCCCAGGAGGTTATATGGCTCTATTGTTTTTAATTTCACTTTTTAAAAATATTAGATTTCATCCTCTATAAATGAAAACAAAACACAAATCTAAAGGATTAAACACGATGTTCTCTTAGGACCCATGTATATTACTGAGTACATTTTATCTGAATATGAGAAGTCACATGAAAATCATAATGCCGACACTTCTATCATCTGGGTTTATGGTTTCTCTTTAGTGTGCAAACCATTTATGAGAAAGAATGGTTTTTTAACTCTTATTTTTCCTCGAGAGGAAGCAGCTATTTTCTTTTCAATAAAAAATAAAATGTTGAATGAGAGAAATAGCTGCAAGCTAGTGTCATTATCCACGAGAAAACCACCAATCCGAGAAGACCAGGGAGGAGGTGCAGAGACCCGAGAGCTTCGTGATCTGACTTCGCACAGCTGAACTGGGTTTCGTCCGTTTGCAGACCAGGAATCCAAGAACCATTCCTCTGTCGATGGACATTTAGGTTGCTTCCATGTCCTGACTATTGTAAATAGTGCTGCTATGAACATTGGGGTGCATTAATAGGAGGGAAGTCCCAAAGGGTGGGGATATCTGTATGTGTATGGCTCATTCATTTTGTTGTGCAGCAGAGGCTAACACAACATGGTAAAGCAACCATACTCCAGTAAAAATTAAAAAAAAAAAGAAATCCAAGAACCAAAGAGGTTGACTTCCCCAATGTCAGGCATTTCAGAAGTGACTGAAAGGGGACTTGCACTCATGGCTTGTAGGACAGTTTCCTGTGTTTTTTCCCCATCCCACTGCAAGAGGATGGAAGACTCCTGGGACCACTTTTCAGGTTCTAGCTAAGAAGCAATGGAGCAGAGTCAGCCACTGCTACTGAGTAATACTCACAAGGAGGAACAGAGAAGGAGGATTCTTACAAAAAAGGAGCACATCCCCTCAGCTTGAAGTGGAACAGCTTTGGCTTTTTATTCTGGAGTCTCTTCCTTTGCCGCCTGCAGGCATGTTTCAAGTGTCGGTTATTGAACAGTCTGTGGTCAAGGTTGTTTATTTTTTGAGTGTCAACCACATGCTTTTATTCCTGAGACCTCACACAGGTTGTGTTTGACACCATGTTGGCAGTAATCTTTCTTCGTTCAGCTGCTGGGATTCCCACATAAATCACCCCGATGTCAAAGTCTCTGCAGACTCTGAAATTTTATGAAATTCACTTTAGTCTTCAGGAATAAAAATATACATGCATGCCTTCTGATTGGTGATTTGGGGAGCGGTAACAATTTTAAATGAATGGAGAATTTAAGAATAAGGTGGTATCTTAATTTTCTTTCCCTGTTCCTGTAATGATGGTGTGCTCTTGTTTTTGTTTGTTTGTTTGTTTTTGTTTTTTTTTTTACGGTACGCGGGCCTCTCACCCCTGCGGCCTCTCGCGCAGGCTCAGCGGCCATGGCTCACGGGCCCAGCCGCTCCACGGCACGTGGGATCCTCCCGGACCTGGGCACGAACCCGTGTCCCCTGCATTGGCAGGCGGACTCAACCACTGCGCCACCATGGAAGCCCTGCTCTTGTTTTTTTAATGAAGAAATTTACTTTCACAACTGAGGAATACTGATCTATAACATATTCTAATTTTTCTCTTGCATGGAATATTGTGTCTCTGTCTTTACAGACTCTCATTAACACTTCTTTAAAGAAAAATATTCTAAAAATGCTCACTTTTCCATTTTTTAATCATTTTCAGAGAAAGTACTACATAATGAAAAAAGCACAGATTTTGCAGTCTTAGAAACTTACATTTGAATACTGCTTCCACTATATATGAGCTGTGTGACCTTGAGATAATTATTTAATCTCTCTAAGTTTCAATTTCATTTTTGTAAACAGCAGATAAAAATAATGACCTTATAAGTCTGTGTTGGGAGCGCGATAGGTAATATAACAAAGATTCTAGAGATTCTGATGTGACCTGCAGAGGCAGACACTCAGTAAAAGTAGCTATTACATCATACTACTACCCTTGCACTAGTTTAATAGTAATTGGTGTGTTTTCACAAGATGAGTTTTAGAGCCATAGTGATGATTACTTTGGATTAGAGACTGGAAGCAGTATCAGTCTTAGCTTATGTCTCCACACATTATTTTATGACCTCGTATGTCAGGCTTCACACTTCTCACTGGAGTTTATGGATGAACAGTAGTACTTGATTTCCGCCTTTGGGGAGGTCTCTGTCTACTGAGGGAGATGAGTGAGTGAATGAGTCATGTGAATACAGCGTGAAAAGCGCCGCGTGAAATATGAGCTGCAGGACTTGCTTGACGGCTGCCAACTGGGAGGAGGTTAGATGTGAAAATGAAAAGACACAAACCTTGCAGGGCCTTGCAGAGTCTTAGATAATGATTTTTTGGAAAGTGCAATAACTTCTCAGTTCCCTAGAGAGGATACTCATCCACACCACTGAGAAATACTGCAGCAAGTTGGTAAAGATGCCAGAATCTGTTAAGGGTAAAAAAAAATGTTTTAAAGATTTTAACAAGAGAGAAGAGACTTTCCACTCTGTAATAAATGTTTTTCTTAAATCTACTCTTTTGAGGTTATGTTTAATGGAGGTGTGTTATGCAGATTAATTCTTGCTTAGTATTAATACTTTCATTACAAAATTATTACATGAGCACCATAGAGAAGTACGTAAACTAAATGGCAGTAGCCTTATCTTATCTCCCTTTTCAGACCCACACCTCTCCCTTGAGGTCACTTAAGTACAATGTGTGGCTTTTCTGTACACACAATTACATGCACACATTTTCTTTTACTTTGATTAGAAGTAATTATTGTTATAGTGAAGAGGCAACGAGCACATATTCTAGAGGGAGGCAGTCTGACTCCCTTTCCACTTACTGGCTATTGATCTGGAACTCCCGGACTTCCGTTTCCTTATCTGTATAGTGGAGATGATAATAATACCTACCTCAAAGGGTTATGAGTACTTAGAACAATTCAGGCATACTGAAAATACTCAATTAATGTTTGTTATTCTACTTGATCATTTTATGCATATTATTTTATGTTATAGTTATTTCACATAATAGTGTATAACACAAAAAGCTTTTTGTGTCATAAACCTACTGGTTCTTTTTCATGGCTGCATAGTATTCCACAGGGTGGCTGTAACATATTTTTAAAAGTCCGTATTGATGAGCTTTTAAGTTGTTTTCAGATCTTTTTCTATCCCACTCATGAGATAGTAAATATCTTTTTCATATATGCAAGATATCTCTTATTTGCTTAGTACTTATCATTACGTTCAGTTTTAGATGCTACAAAGAATACTGTTTAGGAAATTGTAAGTTGAATCCATTGAGTTGAGAAATCAGTTGGAGAGTTATAACCAGTTTTCCTTCCTCTCCCTTGTTTATATGATGTGATATCATATAGGATAGAAACAAAAAAGAGTTTTAAAAACACTCTCCTAGAGATGGGTTCTCAGAAATATTTGTTGAATAAAGAATAGTCAGGAAGCCTTCTTCAAATGCTACTGGATGGTGGAAAACTCTGATGACCTTAACATTTAAATTTTATTTTAAACTTGTATCGACCCTGAAAAAGACAAAATCAGGGTTTTGGAGTGAAACTAGATTGACAGTAGAATCTCTGATTACAGTATCTTTTTTGGAGAAAAGGCTCACCACGTATTCTCAGCTGAAATCTTGGGAAGATTCAGTCCTTAAGTTATAAGCATTTTAGACATGTCCTGACTTTTCTTTATTCTTTCTGAGAAAATTATAGCTGGCAAGGAAAAGAAATGTCAAAACATGCCTTTAAACTGATATATACTCAAACATATATTTGACCTTTTTTTTTTCAACAAGAATTTTGAAAGTGCTTTTTAGAGACTAAATATTAGGTCTTTCTTAAGAATGTGTGTTTACATATTTTTTGAA
>NW_006773987.1:0-7857 GCF_000442215.2 Lipotes vexillifer | reverse complement strand
GAAAGGCCCAGTCCAAATTATTTAAAACTAATTTTTTACAAGATGTTATTTATAGAAGGAAGTTAATCTAATTTTTTTCTTCCTATTTACAAACGTAATAGATGCTACTTGGGGAAAAAAAGTAAAATATATGGCAAATTAGTGTGTGGAAGAAATGTGCAGCAAAGGAGGTAAAATTTCCTCATAATCCCATCTCTAAGAAATAACCAGTTAGCAATTTGATATATATTCTTTCTTATTTTTCTGTGCATCAATAATATGTGTATGAACAACATGGATTATTTTATGCATACCATTCTATAACTACCATGTAAAATTTTTTTTCTTTACAGAAATGTACAAAAATGATACAGCATAATGTGTGCTCTATCTAAAATTAACCAGTGTTCCATTTTTCATAGTTGCCTCAGGTCCTTTAAAGGAATCAAACACTAGACATAAAACATTAGTTTCCTTCAAGTACCATTCAACTACCATGGTCCTCCAAAGTAGCAATGATCACAAACTGGATAAATATCTATTTCAATGTGCTTTTTTTTTTTTTTTTTTAAATCAGCATCATGTTTTCAAGATCTGGTTATTTTGATGAATTTAGATGAGTGTTAATTATCCACTCCCCTACTGCCGTACTGACACTGGGCTTTGTATGTATACATAAAGTTGCACTAAACATATTTGTAAATATTCCTGAATATACATGTACGGAACTTTTCTAGGGTGTATACCTAAAGATAGAATTGATGGGTCATGCTGGACGTGCAAGTTCAGTTCTACCAGATATTGCCAAATCTCTCCAAAGTGATTGAATCAAATGCCTTTCTACCAGCAGCATCTGAGAATGTCTGTTTCCACACATTGTTGAACTATTTGGGTTTTGCTAATCTTATGAATATTAAATAATATCTCATTTTAAGATTATTTACATATAACAGTGAAAGTTTTCTCTCCTGAGATTTGAATGTTTATATAATTTTTCAATTTTTCCATTTGCTGTTAAAATTTTTGTTGTAGATTTATAAAAGTTTTAATTTATTTTGGATACCAGTCTTTTGTTTTGGGGGTCAGGGATACACACATGCTGTAGACAAAGGTTATGTTGCGATTTTTTTTTAATACTCCTACTAAATTATTTTGCCTCATCTATCATTTTCTGAGCATTGTAAGATTTTAAAAACCCACTATAATCGTAGATTAATCAATATTTTCCTATAATCGTCAATTTTTGCTTTATATATTTCAATACAAATTCAAGAATGTCAGATAATCTTGGTTGGCCGTTGTTTTGTATTATGTGGAATTCCTCTGTATTAATGAATTTGCTTTGAATTGTATTTGGACTTTTGTTAATGTTACTAGGCTGCCTTGCTTTTTTCCTGTTGGCTTAACATAGACTTCTTACATACTTATAGTTTTCATATTTTCCTCAAATTTTGTTTACAGCTACTTTTTTACGTCTGTTTGTCTTTTTGTTTTTTAATCCAGCCCATCTGTTTTAAATAAGAAAAGTTAAGCAGTTTGCCTTATTCTAGTTATGGCAATATATTTGGGCTTTTTATTTGGGGTTTCTGCATATGGATTTTTCCTTTATTTTTTTCCCTCCTTCACAGCTTCTTGTTATGCCAAGAAAGTTTTCCGTATCCTTTGTGATTTTTATTTTCTACTGGTTTCTGTCCTTTTGGTGGCAACTCATAATTTTCATGAAGATACTTTACTATCTGCCTAACAAAGTTTACTCTCTTGAAAAAGACACGGACATGGGATAGTCTAGACACCCACTGAATTCGTCTGTTTATAACTTCCTCTCTGTTGTCTCAAGTTTCAGTTTCAGCATTAAGTTGAAAATATCAGTTACGGTGATTGTTTATGCTTGCAATCAATAGTTGGATTTACCAGCATATTTTATTGATTGCTCAGCAAAGTGTCTTGCATCCAGTTCCTCCATTTGATTTTACTTTTCTTCTGTGCTTTTAGCACTTTCTCAGTGTGCATCTATAGGTAAGAAAACGTCTTCATCTTTAATGGCTGAAAATATGTTTATTTTGCCCTCACTCTTGAGTTCCGTTTTCCTTTAGTTTCTATGGCTCCAGTGTTGATTCACAGCCTTTGTGCAGACTTAAGAGGCCAGCAGAACCATTCGCTTTGCGCTCCACTCACCACTATGATGTCCTGTTGTTCTGTTACGTTTTTAGTTCACAGAGATGCTTATCTTGTTTTGAGCATAGCTCTCCCTTTCCTTATCAAGCATAATAATGATAAAGGGAAAGTCTTCAAAGCTACCAAAAAGAAATGGCATGCTATCTTTAATTTTTAATCTATCATTGCTGCTGATGAAGCCAAGTAGAGGGTGTAAAATCACAAAACTGTCTTTAACCAGATGTCAATGTCTTCACTAGCTTTTCTACCTTAAAAAAAGGAAAGAAAAAAGATCAACTTCATAGCCTGGTGTTTCATTTTCTGAATGAACTATAATTCAGCCAGTCCCCTTCTGAGGGATTTTGGGCTTGTTTTCAATTGTGCCTTAGTACAAATGAACTACAACATACTTGTGTATGTATCTTTGTACACTTATGTTAGCATTTCTATATGACAAACCTCCATACATTGAATTCAGGGTAAAAATTATGTTCATTAAAATCTTGTGACAACCTTTTGTATTATGGTTGCCTTAGTTAAGGTTAGTTAGCTTAGTTAAGGGCACACACTTTATCTAGGCATGGATCCTAATCCACCATTTCCCTGATGTGTGACTTTGGGCAAATCTCTTAATCTCCCTAATCCTTAGTTTCCTTATCTGTGAAAAGAAGACTAATATAGTACGTACCTCATAGGGTGGCTGTAAGGATGAAGTAAGATACTGAAATCAAAACAATTAGTGTGGTATCTAACCATTACTTATTATTTGCTAAAGACACTGACATGAGCTAAAACCGCCTGAAGGTTGCTGAGACCCATAGAGGTTTTCAAAAGCACTGGTGAGATACATGGGTGGGGCTGGGAGTATATGGCAGATCTCTGTACCTTCTGCTCAGTTTTGTTCTGAAAACAATCCTGAACTGAAAACTACTCTAAAAAATATAGTCAGCTTAAAAAAAGAAAGAAAGGAAGAAAGGAAGGAAGGAAGAAAGAAAGACAGAAAGAAAAAGAAAAAGAGAAAACACTGGTGCCTGGGGGAACCCATTGGAAATCATGATTCGATAAATTGGAGGTGAGAACAAGCATCTGTATCTTTAAATCTCCTTGGCAGATTCTAATGCACATCTAACTTGGAAATGCCTGGAGGCAAAGTATTTAAAAAGTGAAAGTAAAAAAAAACCCTTCTCTTGGAGTTCATTGTGGTGGGCTTCCCTTGCCCCTGTGGACCTGCTCCAGATTCAAAGGTCAGCCCTCCACAGTCATTTTACTGCAAAGACAAGCACTTCATCCTCCTTCTGAGGCTTTGTAACTCCCACTGCCTGATGCTAAGGACGGTTGTCTTCTAACTCACCCACCACAAAGACGTATTTATTCATTTGCTCTGGCAAATCAGTGATCCTATTTTACACGATGTTCATTACCTCCGCAAACGTTAATTGAGCACCTACGGCCAGACATTGATTACACTAAGTGTTAGGAAAACATCAGTGAGTAAAGGAGGCTTAATTCCTCCCCTTAGAGAGCTCAGAGACAGTGAGGGATACAAGCCTGAGGTGACTGCGGAGGGGGGCGGGGTTGACGAGGGAAGACAGGGTGCTCCCCAGCACAAGTGACTTCTACTGAAACCCGAATTCCCTGGCGTCCAGTGGTTTAGGACTCCGCACTTCCATTGCAGGGAGTCTGGGTTCGATCCCTGGTCAGGGAACTAAGATCCCGCAAGCCGCGTGGTGCGTCCAAAAAATAAAAATAACAAAAATCTGAAAGCTGAAAGGAGCCGGAGTTATCCTGTGAGGAAGAGGAACAGTGTTCAAAGCAATGGCAGTGGTATAGCAAAGACTGGGAGTGCCACATTTAAGACATTCAAGACACTGGATTTCGGGGTAGAGAGGAGGCCAAAATGAGATTTAAAAGGCACACTGAGACCAAATGTTTAGTGTTTTACAAACCAGTGTTTTTAACCAATGTTAAAAAGTCTGTTAGCAGCCCTAAGAGCGTTGAAACATTGAAAGGCTTTCAGCAAAGGGATTCCATGATGAGATTTGCTTTGGGGGATGGCCTCTGGTTAAGAGCCTGGCTAGGTTGCTGTTGGGAGAGTTCAATGGCAGGTGATGCTGGCTGCATCTAAGGTAGTGGCAGTGACATAGAGAGAAACCAGGGGGTGAGCAGTGGTGGTGACTCTACTGCCTCTGTTTGAGAGTTTACCTTGAGGTGCCCACAGCATGGGGTTGTGTAGGCAGCCAGTTATCAAGGCCCAAAACTCAGAAGAGAGATCTGAAATGGAAATAATTTAGGGAGGTTCCTTTGTATTATTTTCAGCGCTGAACCAAAAGATGGCGTAGAAGTTTTTTTTGTTTGTTTGTTTTTTTATTCAATTCTAAGCAAACATCTTAGAGCTACAAAGCCTACTTGACCAATGTTCCAGGTACACGTGAGTAAATAAGATTTGGCTCCAGATAGCAATTACTACTGGCACCTCTTCCTTTCATCTCATGAGACACAAAGTAATTGTAAACATCAATCTAGACGCCACAGACTCAGCAAAGGAAAAAAGTTCACTTTTTCCCTGTGGGGAAAAACTTAAATGATTTTCCCTTTGTCTCCATTGCAGGTGTGTGTGTTGTAGGGCTTGCCGAGCCTCCTCGTCAACTATGTTTGCAAGAAATAGACATGATCCTATCTGTGTTGTTTGTATTGAAAGTATTCCCAACCTTGAAAAGCATATTAATGTTTAATGAACTAAAACGGACTCTTCTGTAGGCAATGCCTTGATCTGTGCCCTTTCTTTAAAAGTGTTAACACCAGAGTAGAGTTTGGCTTCCCTTAAGAATTTCACACTGTTTCACGTGGCCAATTTAAAAACCTCCCTTGTGCTTCCCTCACACTATTTGTATATAACTTATCTTTTCTCTGCTGGGGGAATAAACGTGCCTTCTGCCGTGTCACCTGTGGTTGGTGGAGTGGTGACGAATGACTGTTTTATGGTATTTTGTGGGTGTGGGCTACATGACTTTATTTGATATTTTCTCATTCCAGGTAGTAATACCAGCCACTGACTGTTTTCTCTATTAAGATTGTGAACTTACAAGGCACGGTGTGTATTTAAGATCTGATTACACAATTAAGTAGCTCTTTTTCTTTCTGATCTACTTGAAGTTGTAATATGGATATTTACAAAACTAATAGACAAAGGTCTACAGTTTACTTAACTTTTAAGAGAAACCAAGCTCCTAGATAAAAACAAACAAATAAGCATCTTACCAAAGAGAGGTGAGTTAAAATCTTATTCATAAATAATAATAATTTGCAAGAACAAGCAATTCTTCTGAATTTCGCATAGGTATCCTTTAACTGTTGACAGTTTCATCCATTTATCTTTCTCTTCCTTTCACTAGTTTATTACCTACACATTAAAATGGTCAAGGAAACTCTTGCCAATTATCTTGAGCAATTATCTATAGCTCAACTCACTGCTTGAAGGATTTTTAAGTCGTTCACATTACATAAGATTCTGTACAAATAGTAATAATTATAAATAATATTTAAGTTTTAGAGACTTATGACAAGGTATTGAGAAATTGAAATAATAATGATTATTCTTTTCAGTTCTCATTCAACCACAATGAAAAGATACAGAGGTGCTAATGCCACCATTTCTTTTTATTCGTGATGTAAGAAACTAGGCAGTTAACTAGAATGAATAAAAACTATTAAAGTGTGTTTTAATTTCATCAGAGTCACTTTATACTTTAATTGCAGTGACTGCAATTGATTAATAGACTGATTTTCCAGTGATTATGAATAGAGCACAGAGAGGGAGAGAAAGTACATAAATAACTTAAATCTACAGATAGGCAAAAAAATCAATCTTAAGGAGAAAAATATCTTTCCTAATGCGTTCTATTAGCTGCAGTGGTAAAATTGAGGGGTTTAGGATTAAAACCCTGTTTCCATTCCCCCTCTTTCTTTCTGCTGGAGGTAACCACACACTATACAATGGCGATATGATATACTGTTTGCATCATTCACATAAATCTTATTATTTATTGCATTGTTATATGTGCTGTGACCTCCCACCTCTGTCTCTCTCTCCCTTCCTCTCTCTTGTTCTCTCTCTCTCTCTCTCTCTCACACACGCATAAAGCAAATATGTCAGACACATAATAAATGTTCTACATGTGGTAACTATTATCATTACTCTTCACTCTTAATGACAACTTGGATAAAAAATTTTCAGAGTACTATTGAATACATAGAACTCTTTTTTTTCTTATATGAACTGCACATTAAGCTATAACATCAAAACACTTGATCTACAGTTGACGGAGTGAGTCTGAACACACACATGCAGAACAAAATTTGGTCTCTGTGTAGCCCATTTGGTGATTAATGGTCGTATTCACTCACATGATTTTAGTCTGTTCCACCTCTAGTATGTATCTGGGAGGAGTAGAGAGACAGGAATATGGGAGGTGTCATTATTAAATAGGGGGTCTCCCTTACTGCATTTCACAGATATCTTCCATAAGTCAGATCTAATCTGTACAATGATGTGGTTTGCCAGGAATGTGAAGAGGCTTAGATCACTCACTGGATGCAGATGATCAGGCCTCTGCAATAATTACAAAAGCCTTTTAAAAGACACACAGATGTGCTTGGTGTGGCCGTCTGGTTAAAATAAGCATTTTCAGGGTTTTGTCTTCACCTTTGCCCCCTACTCAGCGTGAGAAATGTAAGGAATTTATTGGCTTGTATTTGAGGTCCACCTTGGCTGAGGTTAATAAGATAATACCTTCATCTGTGTACATCCACTCACAGGCCCTAGCACTGTCCAGGCTGAAGGGATGAGAAGGTGAAAGTATGCTGTAGGCAGATTTATCACCCCGTGAACCAAAATATGCAGGCAAAATTTCCAAGGTTGGTTTTGTATTATTCAAGAGTTCAGGGAGCTCTGTGCTTTTTATCATGCTCGCATATGAAGAAACAAAGAAAACACAATTTTCCAGTTTCAAGAAAGATAATTTATTTGGGGGAAGGAAAATGAAGAATCCTTACTCAACTTGAGCAGTGCACAGAATGGGTTTCCTGTGGTTGCGAGCCATAATTGTAGGGTTTTGTTTCATTTTTGTGTTTGGTAATTCAATTAAATGCTCTGAAACGTGACAGTCATCTCTTGAATGACCTTGTGCTTTAGGGAACATTGATGTGAGTTGCATGACCTTTTAGACTTAGATGTTTGGAGTCTTGTAAAACCACACACAGATGACTAAAATGTCTCAAGTCAAAGGACTATTTGCCTTATCACATGAATATACTCAATTAATTTATCTTTGCTGATAAGCTCACAATAGGGAAAGTACACACTCCATTTACTATTTCTGCAATTTCCCACAAGCCTATAAATATTTCAGAATAAGTTTGGGGGATTTTTTTAAAAGCTCACAAATCATCTCCCAGCTTTCTTCATTAGTCAGCTAACTGCTGTCTCTCAGACTCTGGCAGCTGTCTCACGAGGTAAACTGCTGGTCACGGGTAGAATCAGACAGGGAATGATGGTTAGACCGATTCATCACCAATACTGGAGAAAAATACAAAGTCTCCAAGGTATGTGTCCTGTTTTAATGGCCTAAGTCACATGATTTTCATACACGTTTAAAACAAATGTAAGGGCTTCCCTGGTGGCGCAGCGGTTGAGAGTCCGCCTGCCGATGCAGGGGACACGGGTTC
>NW_006773986.1:0-1392 GCF_000442215.2 Lipotes vexillifer | reverse complement strand
TGTGCCCTCTGTTGTGAGGTTACTCCTACCTGGTTCCCATCCCCTTGGTGATGTGAGACCTGTGTTGTGAGGTCCCTACTGCTGGGTTCTTCACCTTATTATGCTGATGCCATTGGGTCTGAGGTCACAACTGCCTTCTTGTCATACTCTTGTTGATTTGGGCCCTCTGGTGTGAAGTGGATTCTGCTGAGAGCCTCATTCATTTGGTGATGTGCGCCCTCTGGTGGGAGGTCTCTCCTGCGTGGTTCCCAATAGTTTAGTGATGTGGGCCCTCTGGTGTGTTGTGTATACTGATGGGTTCCTCATCCCCTTGGTGATGTGGGCTCTCTGGTGTGATGTCAACACTGCTGTGTTCCTCCGTATTTTATGTTGTGTGTCCTGTGGTGTGAGGTCACTCCTGCCTAGTTCCCATCCCCTTGGTGATGTGGGATCTGTGATGTAAGGTTACAACTTCTGGGTTCCTCACCTTTTTTTGATGGGGGTCCTTTGGTTTGAGGTGGATCCTGCTGGTTGCCTCATCCATTTGGAGATGTGTACCCTCATTTTGAAGTCACAAATGCTGGGTTCCATACCTTTTTATGATGTGGGTCCGCTGGTGTGAGTTCATTCCTGCCTTCTTGCCAACACCTTGGTGATTTCTGACCACTGGTGTGCGTGGATCCTTCTGGGTGCCTCATCACCTTGTTGATGTGGGACCTCTGGTTTGAGGTCACATGTGCTGTGTTCCTCACCTTTTTATGACGTGGGCCCTCTGATGTGAAGTCCCTCCTCCCTGGTACACATCCCTATGGTGATGTGGGCCTTCTGGTGTGAGGTGGATCCTGATGGGTGCCTCATCCCCTTGGTTATGTGGGCCCTCTTGTGTAAGGTCCCAACTGCTGGTTTCCTCACATTTTTATGATTTGGGCCCTCTGGTGTGAGGTCACTACTTGCTCGTTCCAATCCACTTGGTGATGTGGGCCCTCTGGTGAGAGATTGATTCTGCTGGGTTCCTCATATTTCTCTTATGTGGGTCCTCTGATGTTAGGTGGAACCTGCTGGGAGCCTCATCACCTTGATAATGAGGGGCCTCTGGTGTAAGGTCACAACTGCTTGGATCCTCACATTTTATGATGTGAGCCGTTTAGTGTGAGGTGTCTGCTGCCTGGATCCCATGCCCTTGGTGATGTGGGACCTCTTGTGTAATGTCCCTACTACTGTTTTCCTCATATTTTTATGATGTGGACCTGTGTTGTAAGGTCATAACATCTGGGTTTCTCACATTTTTTTGATGTGGGCCCTCTGGTTTGAGCTGGATCCTGCTGCTTGCCTCATATTCTTGGTGATGTGGCCCCTCAATTTTGAGGTCACAACAGCTGGGTTCCTTACCTTTTTATGATGTAGGCCCGCTGG
>NW_006773985.1:0-1596 GCF_000442215.2 Lipotes vexillifer | reverse complement strand
CCGGACCGCGGCACGAACCCGTGTCCCCTGCATCGGCAGGCGGACTCTCAACCACTGTGCCACGAGGGTAGCCCCCTTGTCAGATTTTAACACACATATTATACGTGTGCAACCGTTAAAGAAAAATATGATACTATCATGAGAATAAATAGAATAGGGAGAGTTGATAGTCCAAAAAAAAAAAATCTAATAGTATGTAATGTAGGTGAAAATAAGGATTGCGTTGCAAAGCAATTGGAAATGACCATTTCTTAAATGATATTTAGGAAATGGCCAACAAAGGGAGCCTGTGTATTTATTTCACATGGATAAATGATTGAAATGGGAAACATGATATATAAGAAAGAAGATAAGCTAGGTGAATACTGATATCACTTTTCCATGAGGAAAGCCTTGCTAAGAATAATTTTAAGCAGAAAAACTGATACAAAAACACATCTATACTTTAGAACATAGCATAATCAGGATTGAAAGGACATTGAAACATTGGAGAAATCTATGCAATAGGTATGATAAGTCACAAGTTAACAGCATTAAAAGATGAAGAGACTTTATAAATCAATTGATTTATCAGCAAATTGATGAATATACAATTCAAAAACTGGGTAAAGGACATGAGTAGCCGATTTATGAAGCAAAAAAAAGAATCAGGGAATTCCCTGGTGGTCCAGTGGTTAGGGCTCTGGGCTTTGACTGCAAGGGGCATGGGTTCGATCCCTGGTCAGGGAATTAAAATCCCAC
Organism: Lipotes vexillifer; assembly: GCF_000442215.2. Classification (NCBI taxonomy): domain Eukaryota; kingdom Metazoa; phylum Chordata; class Mammalia; order Artiodactyla; family Lipotidae; genus Lipotes; species Lipotes vexillifer. The sequence continues at coordinate 855 of NW_006773985.1, read as the reverse complement.
ATGCCACGTGGCCGAAAAAAAGAAAAAAAAAATTTGGACTTCCCTGATGGCGCAGTGGTTAAGAATCCGCCTGCAAATGTGGGGGACATGGGTTCAATCCTTGGTCCCGGAAGATCCCACATGCAGCGGAGCCTGTGCTCCACAGCCCATGTGCCACAGCTCCTGAGCCTGTGCTCCAGAGCCCTCGAGCCACAACTACTGAGCCCGTGTGCTGCAACTACTGAAGCCCGTGGCCTAGAGCCCGTGTTCTGCAACAAGAGAGGCCACCGCAATGAGAAGCCCACGCACTCCAATGAAGAGTAGCCCCTGCTCGCCGCAACTAGAGAAAGCCTGCGCACAGCAACAAAGACCCAAGGCAGCCAAAAATAATAAAAATAAATAAATAAAAGCAAAAAATAAAAAGAGCTTCAATTAAAATAAAAGAATCAATACTTATTTTAAAAATTCTAACTTTACTAGTAATGAAAGGAATTGAAAATTTTAAATGTGATATGTGATTATAATTCACATCAATTTGTGAATCATTTAAAAAGAATAGTAGTATCTAGAGTTGGCTTGAATGTGAGGAAATGGGAGCTTACCTATTTTACTGATGCTATTATAAATTGGTATAATATTTCTGATAGGCAATTTGTCAATTAAGTATCAAAAGCTTCTGATACAGTAATTCCACTCTAGGAATCTATCCTAAAAGAATAGATATTTGGCAAAGGTGTGTGAAAACAACGTACTTACACAACAATAGTCAACTGATATCATATACCCTTGTAATGAAGTTAGGAGGATATTTAGGGGAAAAAAATGTTGACATAAGTATACTGATGCTGAAAAATGCATATCATGTATTATTATGTA
>NW_006773984.1:0-3198 GCF_000442215.2 Lipotes vexillifer | reverse complement strand
GTTCGTGCCCCGGTCCGGGAAGATCCCACATGCCGCGGAGCAGCTGCACCCGTGAGCCATGGCTGTTGAGCCGGCGTGTCCGGAGCCTGTGCTCCGCAACGGGAGAGGCCACAACTGTGAGAGGCCCACATACTGCAAAAAATAATAATAATAATAATAAATAGATAAAACCCTGATAAAAGAGAACAAGATTTTGCCTCAATTTTTAGCTCTGTCCTGAAAGACAATATTTTCTGGTTTATGACATCAAAGAGGAGGGGAATGGAGTTCTCTTGCTCCTGGCCCCATGGAAAACATCCTGTGGCACACTTCTCTGAGAAGGCTCAAAGCAAAGAGTACAGGAACCATGATTCTACCATTTGTATCCATACACCCTGTCTCTGAGTTCTTCCCTTAGCTTGGTAGTGAGGAGTAAAATTCTCATGTGCATAGGTGTTAAATCATGCTTCCTGTTCTGTGGTTGTGTGATGAGAGTGAATTAAGAGCTACCAAGCCTGGTTTCATCAGAATCAGAACTTTCCCTCTGAAGAATAGGAGTTGGCAGAAGGACTATTACTCACATGTCCCTGGCCCTACCTAATGAAGAGTTTTAAGTATTTGGAGCTGTTTTAAGTATTTGGAGCTTTTTTAGGAAGAAAGCTCCCTGTGATATTGGTGCTACTCATTGGCTCCTTGGTTTCTCCCCACAGTACTTAAGTCTTTCGTAAATTCTTTAATTTCTGACTCTATTGTTCCTCTTCACTGTTGTCTTTCTTGTTTGCCTAGGCATTGCACTTTCTTTCTGCTTTAGGTTAGTATGTTTATATATTTGAGGGGTAGCTGTGCTGTAAGAGAGTGACTGCTAGCATTGGACCCAGAAGGCCTGGGTTTACATCCAGATAGTCCACTTACTACCTGTTGATTAACTGACAAAACCTCAGTTTGCTTACATGGAAAATAAGCAGTCTGACTTCTTCCTCTATTCTAGGTGGTTGGGAAGTTCAATGGAAATCAGATATGATAGCTCTTCATCCACTGAAGAAATTTAAAAGTGTCCAGGGTTATGATCACTAAGTTCCTTCAGGCAGGCTCTGTATCTTGAGTATGTGAGCCTAGTATCTCATGTGTAGTAAGCACCCAGCAAATGTATACTGATTGAATGCATGAGTAGATTACCACCAGGTCTGTTCTTATGAAGTACTCAGTAAAATATTGGCATGAGTCTAGCCAGAAGCTGTGGTGATTTCAGTGGGATGTATCAGGAGTCACAACATGGGCTGGAAGCAAATGGACTGAGAATTCTAATATCTTTGCTCCCTTTATAAAGAATCATTCACCTCCAAATCCCAGTTTCCTGTTTTGGATAGGAGGAAGTTTCCTTTTCTGTGCTCTCTTCTGACAGGTAAAAAGATTACCTGCCTCCTTGGAATGCTGAGGGCAGTCACCTAGCCATGAAGAGAAGGAGCGTGAGCACCTGAAAACTAGGTTCCAGAAGTATGCACACATGACTATTTTAACTGAAGAGATTGTTTTTTGAAATAACAGCTTCTCCCAGAATTCAGTTATTATGAGGGACAGTGTTTCTTGCCATGGGACTAGACTAGAGTTCAGAGAAGTAAGAAATAACTCCTACCTCTGAAGAAAAAGTGGGTCTAACACCCTTGCAAGAGCAACCAACTGCTAAAATCTACCACCCAGAGTTTCACAATTATCAAGAGATTCTGTGAGGGATTAAAAAAGCTTCTGGCTGCAGTATATGGACGGGCTTTAAAAATATAACACACTGGGGAATAATAAGGCAAGGTGGAGTGTGACAATGGACCCAGAAGATCTTACAAGTGACACAGAAATTTCATGTTAATCATTGTTTCATAAAATGCACATGCTATAAATAAGCAGCCACAGGGCACTATAGACCAGCAATGGCAAATTCTTGACATGGCTCCGAAATTGGGCTCTAATAAGAGACTTGGGTGGGCATCAACTGGAATGAGTTACAGAGCTAAATTACTTATTCTGCAAGCCTGTGGTCTAGTCTTGTGATGAGGAGGACCAGAATTAAGCCAGCAAATGTGTAAAGACAAAGAATCATGGGGAAATATATGGTAGATTCACAACTCAACTGGCCACCTGGGCCTTACTTTCTATGAGACAGAGAGTTTTTCCATAACGCTTAGTACCAGAGAGTCCCCAAAGCCCTTCCTCTTTACCATCTGGGGTATATGTGGCATCCATCAAAACTCATTCATATATATTTTATAGTTATCCACATGGTTACAGTACAAAAGTCTACAAAGAAAATGTATAGAATATTTTCAACTTCTCCTCTGGGTATTGCAAGGGTGAGTGATCTACAAGATCATCAGAAAAAAAGTATCCTCTTGTAGCATTCCTAGATTTGTTTATTTTTCTCCTGTTTAGTGAAAAATGCTCAGGACCTAGATGCCACCAGACCAGGCATTCTAGGCAAGCAAGGGGAACAAACTTTGACTGGCCAACTCAGAAGAATGTTTAAAATTAGATAATCTAGAGAGTTGCTAAGATACCAGGAGACCAGAAAGAGCAAAATTTACTATGCAGATTTGTAAGCACAGGAGCAAGAGTCAACAAACTACAATTCACAAGCCAAATCCAACGTGCTGCTTGTCTTTGTGTGGCTCAAGAACTGAGAATGATTTTTACATTTTAAATGGTTGGAAAAAATTAAAAAGTAGTATTTAAAAGCATGTGAAAATTAAATGAAATATAAATTTCAGTGCCCATAAAGTTTTACTGTAGTACAGCCATACCCATTAGTTTTGTCTAGGTTTGCTTTCATGCTACAAAGGCAGAGTTGAATAGTACAGTCAGAGACCATATAGGCCACAAAGTCTAAAATATTTACTATCTGGCCCTTTATATAAAAAGTTTGCTGGCCCCTAATCTAAAGTCTGGCTATGATATTTAAGAAAACCAGAGACAGAGAAAAGATAATAGGAGCTTTGTGAAAAAATCTCTAGGACTTGTGCAATCAGGATCAGTCAACTTCTTAGCCAAAGATACCTGATTAAGGCTCTGTTGAAGATGCAAGTAGATCCTCCTAGCAGAGTTAACTTGCCCCTGGGAAATGTTCCTCTGAAAGTCAGGGAGTGAAGGGGACACTGATATGCACCAAAAACTCTCTGCAAGACTCCAAACAAGAAGTAACATTCAATTCCACATGAGTTGAGGTGGGAAAGA
>NW_006773983.1:0-2896 GCF_000442215.2 Lipotes vexillifer | reverse complement strand
GCTCCGCGGCATGTGGGATCTTCCCGGACCGGGGCACGAACCTACATCCCCTGCATCGGCAGGTGGACTCTCAACCACTGCGCCACCAGGGAAGGCCCCCCCCCCACTACTTTTATAAGTCATTTTAAATTTGTTTAAATTAATTAATTTTTAAAAATAAATTTATTTATTTTTATTTATTTATTGGCTGTGTTGGGTCTTCATTGTGTGTGGGCTTCGTTGCGGCGAGCAGGGGCCACTCTTCGTTGCAGTGTGCAGGCTTCTCATTGCTGTGGCTTCTCGTTGCAGAGCACAGGCTCTAGGCGCGTGGGCTTCAGTAGTTGTGGTGCACGGGCTTAGTTGCTATGCGGCATGTGGGACCTTCCCGGACCAGGGATCGAACCCGTGTCCCCTGCGTTGGCAGGAGGATTCTTAACCACTGCACCACCAGGGAATTCCCTTTAGTTGGTTTTAAATGAGCACATACTATACGATGGCTAAGGAAAATGACCTAGAAATATGTAAGGAATTAGATAAAACCTGAGACTAAAAGTTATCCATGCAATAACATTTATGATATTCAAATTGGGGTGGGGGAAACCTCTCAAATGTCCAATAATATGGGAGGGGCTAAGCAAACTACTGTATATCAACCTGGTGGAATATTATGTAGTCTTTAAAAATGACAGATATGTAGATTGTTGATACTTGGAAATGGGTATATGAAATGGGTAGAACAAAGCAGAATATCATGTAATACATTTCATATTGATTATACTGTGTCAAAATGTGTGTAAATATTTAAATGGATTTGGAGAATGTATATAGTATTATCAGTGTTTCTCTCCTTTTTTTTATTGTGGTAAAACACACATAACATAAAATTTACCATTTCACCATTACAAGTTTATGATTCTGTGACATTAAGTACACTTATAATGTTGTGTAACCATCACCACTGTCCATTTCCAGAATATTTTCATCACCCCAAGCAGAAACTCTGTGCCCATTAAATAATAATGCCCCATTCCCTTCTCCCCCTAAGCCCCTGGTAACCTCTGTTCTACTTTCTGTCCCTATGAAATTTGCCTATTCTAGGTACCTCATATAAGTGGAATCATACAATATTTGTCCTTTTGTGTCGGTTTTATTTCATGTAGCATAATGTTTTGACGTTTCATCCATGGTATAACATGTATCAGAACTTTATCCCTTTCTGAGACTCCATTGTATGTATAGAACACATTTTGTTGATCCATTCATCTGTCAGTGAACACTTGGGTTGTTTCTACCTCTTGGCTATTGTGAATAGTGCTTCTATGAACATGGGTATACAAATATCTCTTTGAGACCCTCTTTTCAATTCTTTTGTATATATACCTAGAAGCGGAATTGCTGGATGGTATGGTAATTCTATATTTAACTTTTTGAGGAAGCTGCCAACCTGTTAGTGTCTTTTTAATATAAAGCTCTTCAAGTTTATTTCTATCTACAGTCCCCAGTTCTTTTGCTGTGCTTAATGCACACATGAATTATCAAGAGATTAGTACAGATGTGAAAGCATTTTGCTCTGCTTAAAGGAAAGAGCCTTACAGACCTTAAGATAGTAGTGTGTTTTGAATGTGGCTGCGGAAAACACGGTCAACCCAGATGACTGAAACTTACAGATGATTCCAGAACGCTTAGATTTTAGCAACAGTTTCAACTTTTACCTTCCCCCAGAAAGCTTTAATCAAGGTCAAAATAAAATAAGTGGATTTGTAACTGCTTTATTTTTGTTCTATTTAGCCAGAAGTCAGAGACAGAGGAGAACACCAAAAGATTTGGATATTCTCCTGGACCCTGGACAGTTGGAAGTAGTCATGCCGTTCTCTTTGTCTCAGGCACCTAGGTTCCCTGGAGCTAATGGTCTTGAAGGAAATAGGAAGAGTCCTTCAGTCAACTGGGTTGAATTTGTACATAGGAGCCTTGCAGTCAGTGCTGGAAGAAGGCAGGAGATAAAAGGAAATAAAAGACAGGATAAGAGATGGAGGAAAACTTGGTTTTTGTCCACTTCCAGTTACTTCTTTAATGATGGGAAACAGTCCTGCTCTCAGGAAACTCAGTGCGGAGACCTGGAGTTCACAGTCTGTAGTCCATTAGGAACAGGAGAAAGAAGACATGTGTAAAGTAACCCCTCGTCCAGCGTGAAATGGTGTAAATTGTTTCCAGTGACAAAGACCAGCTGGATAAGTCAGGAGAGCTTTCATCACGCTGTATGTGCTTTTATGGGCTGCTTCAAATTCTGTAGGAGGGAGGTAAATATAAGTGAAGATGCAGCAGTCCGGTGAGGCTTCCTAAAAGAGGGACGGTTGGTTACTGTGTCTGCTGCCTCCATGCTGACGTCCAGGTGTGCGGGCTGTGCTCTCTTCCAGCCAGCGTTCCATGTTCTGTGGCCCCAGAAAAGCCAGTGTGTAGGCCTCAGCCACCCCAGGTCCGGCGTACATTCTCCCTGGACACCATCCTCAGCTCCTACCTTCTGGGCCAGTGGCCACGAGATGCTGATGGGGCCTTCACCTGCTGTACCAATGACAAGGCCACCCAGGTAATGAAGCTCTCTGCTAATGGGATAAGGGATAAAGGTGGGGTGGTGGGCTGGCCGAGGAGGCCTTGGGTCGACTTACCAATACTTAGTCATTGATGTGACTTGTCCTGGGTTTTGGCTGTACATACGCATCATGTAGCTTTTCATCATCTCATGTTGACCAACTTGGTTCTCTTCGTAAATTTACCTGAAAATGAGTTTGCATTCCACCTGACTGGTGGGAGAGAGAAGGCAATCTGGGTTTATCAGTTTGGCTTTGAGTATTCATGTGTGGGTATACAAGAGTTGATTTTGGAATTTATCCTAGGTTTTTTTTTTTTTTTTTTTTTTTTT
>NW_006773982.1:498080-516794 GCF_000442215.2 Lipotes vexillifer | reverse complement strand
CATATACCCTGAGAAAACCGTAATTCAAAAAGAGTCATGTACCAAAATGTTCATTGCAGGTCTATTTCCAATAGCTTGGACATGGTAGCAACCTAAGAGTCCATCATTGGAGAATGGATAAAGAAGATATGGCACATATATACAATGGAATATTACTCAGCCATAAAAAGAAGTGAATTTGAGTTATTTGTAATGAGGTGGATGGTCCTAGAGTCTGTCATACATAGTGAAGTAAGTCAGAAAGAGAAAAACAAATACTGTATGCTAACACATATATATGGAATCTAAAAACCTAAAAAAAAAAAATGGTCATGAAGAACCTAGGGGCAAGACGGGAATAAAGACGCAGACCTACTAGAGAATGAACTTGAGGACACGGGGAGGGGGAAGGGTAAGCTGGCACAAAGTGAAACAGTGGCATGGACATATATACACTACCAAATGTAAAATGATAGCTAGTGGGAAGCAGCTGCATAGCAAAGAGAGATGAGATCGGTGCTTTGTGACCACTTAGAGAGGTGGGATAGGGAGGTTGGGAGGGAGGGAGACGCTAGAGGGAAGAGATATGGGGATATATGTATATGTATAACTGATTTACTTTGTTATAAAGCAGAAACTAACACACCATTTTAAAGCAATTATACTCCAATAAAGATGTTTAAAAAAAAAAAAAAGAAAGAAAAGAAAAAAAAAACATTAAAAGTCCCAGGCTAAAATTCAAACAGTGGTATTCACATGGAGTCTCCCTTTCTTACAAAAATATATTCATTTGCATAGTTTCCATGAAGGGTATAATAGCCTCCCAAAATAGTGTCAGGGAGTGGTGAGCTTGTGTCTCCCACTGGGGAGCCTGCTAGAGCTCTCCTCCTGCCCTTAGGTGGTGATTTTGATATTAAAGGCAGGTTGGAAGGCCAAGCAAGAACCGTCCTCTATGTGGCCCAGTTCAGTCCCCAGTTCACCCAGGTATTGGTATGGTGTTATGTCTAAAGATCCAGAATGTCCAAATCCTTCATTCCTCAAAGTGAGTTTACCAATGGTCCATATCTCATATTACCATTGGGTAGATTAAGTGGGATGACCCCTGTAAAGCACTCTGCCCAGGGCCTAGTATTTAGCAAGCACTCAATAAGCATTAACTATCAGTGTTATCTTACCTAGCTCTCTGTAGTCCTTCAGAATTAAACCTACCATCTGATTTTGGAGAGACCTCAAATATTAAATCAGATTTAGTCAGCTGTCTTTATTCATACAGTCTTGGTACACACAGCCCAGTGGCACCTGTCTCTTTGGCATCTGCCATTTGGAGTGATTCTCCCCAGTGAAAAATGCTTACTTTTCATACCTACCATCTGAGCCTGTTACTTGCCACAGGGTGTGGGAGTTGGACAGCTTCCACAATCATACACTGGGGAGGCTTCCTGTCCCCTGAGAAATGGAAATGACCTCTTCTATGAGAAGCAAAGAAAATTCAGTGCCCACTCGAAGTGCATTTACAGGATTAGAGAGATGTGATTCATTGAGGCTGTCTTGTAGTTAGTGATGTAAATGCAGGTAAACACTATAATTGAAGAGAAAGAGTACAGTTTTTCTTTTCTGCAATATTACAGGACTGAGGTCACTAAGGGCTGAAACTTTGTTCAGAGGGCTGGGAACCAGGTCCAGAAAACTGTCTTAATTCATCCAGATAACCAAAAGTAACTCATGTGAAGTTAGGGAGATCATTATCTTTATACATAATTATCCCTTTTTCTCAGTATGTGTAGAAAATGGGGACCCACTCTTCCTGAACAGAAGCTAATTGTCTCTCTCCTAAGGCATTAAAATATGTGTGGGTGTAGATCTGTGGTGTGTACAATCCCTCACTCTCTCCCCATCTGTGAGCTTGAGGGGAGGAGACAGGAATGGAGGGAGTTGTTTCTCTTGAGTCCTGCCCTTCCTATGGGGCATCCATGACACAGCACGTAAGGGGGTCACACCTACCAGCTTGTCATTTGCTGGTTGGAAACCCTTGGTATAAAGCCACATACTTTTAGAGCTGAAATATCCTTATGAATTCAGTTTCAATTTTACCTTCCATATCCTGCCAGGTACTTTCATATACATCTGAGATTCCTAAACTGGGATATGCTTATCCCTGGGTTATGCCACCTGAGTCAGGAGACCCTTGAAAGATTCCCCATGTCTAGCCAATAAGATTCTGTTAGCACATGGCAGTATGAGCACACCTAAAAACTTCACTTTTGTTGGTTTTGTTTGCTTTTGCACTGAAATTAATCTAAGAGCCATTGGTTTAGTCTTAACAGTAGAGCCTTTAAGCAAGGTGAGGGTCAGGAATTGTTAGCTGCCATTGTATGGAGAGTGAAGTGTGTAGTGTTTCCAGCTCAAGCCCAGAACCCTCACAGAATATGGCTTAACATGAAAACAGGGAAAACCTCTTGTACTTAGGAATCTAGAAAGTATATTTTTCTGAGTAAAAGAGACTAGTATGATTTGAACCTGGTGTTTCTTCCTCCTTTCATTCTTTTGTATACAAGTTGTTTACAGAAAAAAGAAGCAGCTGGTGAAAAATTCTGTCTTGGAATTGGTAAAACGATGTGTTGGGTTTCATTATGCCCCATGTGTATCTAAAACAGTAGTCTGAACCCTGAATGTTAGCTGCCTAGATGACACCTCCACATGGATGTTTAATAAGCACCTGAGACTCAACTTGCCCAAGGTAGAACTCTTGGTTACCACACATCCCACAAATGGATCTCCCGTCTACCTGGTTGTTCAAGAAAGGTTCCAAGAGTTATCTTCAATTCTTCGCTTTCTGTCACCCCATGCCAGTCTGTCAGCATTCCTTTTGACATTACTTCTAAAATGTGTCCCTAATTCACCAACTTCTCCCCATCACTGTTGTTACCTCCCCATCCAATCACCATCATCTCTTATCTGCACCATTGCACTGGTCTTCTAACCCATCTCCTTGCTCCCTTATGATCTATTTTCTATAAAGCTGCAAGAATCACGTTTTAAAGTCATTCTCCTGTTTAAAGTCATTCATTGGTTTTCCATAGAAGTTAGAATAAATTTTTACATCTTTATCTCGGTTTACAAAGCCCTTTGGGCATGGCCTCTACTACCTCTCTGACCTCAGCCCCTACCACTCTCCCCCAACACAGTTCTCTGGACTCCCTGACTTTCTTTTCTGTGAGTAAAGCCATCCATCAACCTTAGGACCCCCTCCCAACAAGGAATGGGCTTTCCTCATCTTCCCATGGATGGATCCTTCTAATATTTAGGCCAAACTGTTCTGATACATATTATCCCTCAAAGAGACCATTCCCAACCACTTGACAGTATTGAACCCCTGCCCTCCAAACCCAGGCACCATTTATCACATAACCCTCTCTTATCCTACTTGAATTACCTGGATAGTATTTAGAGCTGTCACCACCACCAAAGCCTAAGGCCAAATATAAGACCCATGAGAGCAGTAGTCTCATCTGTTTTTTCACCATTGTGTCACCAAAACCACAGAGGAGGTGCTCAATAGTGGTGCTGCATGAACAGCTGTTTCTTCATATGCTGTGTAATCTCAACTTGGGAATCAATAGATTGTTACTGCCTGCTCTGTTTTTACAGCCAACTGGACATTATAAGGCCTTTGGTGTTCTGGATGATTTCCCACTGGATCTACTTGCAGATGTCTCTATGGACTTCAACTATAGAAAAGAGTGGGACGAATTTGTTAAAGGTGAGTGACACCTACAATTTTTAAAACCAGTTATAGAGTAGAATCTATTGGTATTTACTCTAGCCAATAGAAAGCAATAGGCTTAATTTCTACAGTGTTACATTTCATTTTAAATTTTGGCTTAAATATCTGGAGTTCTGGGCTGAAATGTGACTTGCTCCTTGCATATTCTTAGATTTACTCGCCAGTTTGCTCTGAGGGCTACTTTGCTCTTACTGTAAGTTCATTGTCATCTCATGCAGCTGGGTGGCCATGGAAGTCTTCTTGGAGGAGGTGGTGTCCAAACTTTGTTTTAGAAGTTGAATAAAAATTTTACAGACTTAACACATGTGGAGAGGTGAGAGGGTGAGGGGGTGAGTGGTATAAGGACATTCCAGACCCAGGGAACAATATGTCTAAAGTGTGGAAGGCATGAAACAACATGGAATGTTAAAAAACTGTGATCAGGGGCTTTCCTGGTGGCGCAGTGGTTGAGAGTCCACCTGCCGATGCAGGGGACACGGGTTCGTGCCCCGGTCTGGGAAGATCCCACATGCCACGGAGCGGCTGGGCCTGTGAGCCATGGCCACCGAGCCTGCGCATCCGGAGCCTGTACTCCGCAACGGGAGAGGCCACAACAGTGAGAGGCCCGCATACCACAAAAAAACCCAAAAGAACTGTGATTAGTTTGGTGCTGTTGAGTTGCTGGGGTAGCAGAATCTGGAACTAGAGTGGAAGGATGGTCCAGAGCCCCAAGGGCCTAGGCTAGCCACCCAGCTACACTTCTTAGATTTTCCCTAGAAGTGATGGAGCGTTATGAGAGGCATTAGATAGGGGTTCTTCCTGCCATTTAGAGTGGGGAGTCCACTTTCACCAATGGACAGATGATCCAAAATGAAAATAAATAAGGAAACACAAGCTTTAAATGATACATTAAACAGGATGGACTTAATTGATATTTATAGGACACTCCATCCAAAAACAACAGAATACACATTTTTCTCAAGTGCTCATGGAACATTCTCCAGGATAGATCATATCTTGGGTCACAAATCAAGCCTTGGTAAATTTAAGAAAATTGAAATTGTATCAAGTATCTTTTCCGACCACAACGCCATGAGACTAGATATCAATTATAGGAAAAGAGCTGTAAAAAATACAAACACATGGAGGCTAAACAATACACTACTTAATAACGAAGTGATCACTGAAGAAATCAAAGAGGAAATTAAAAAATACCTAGAAACAAATGACAATGGAGATACAACGACCCAAAACCTATGGGATGCAGCAAAAGCAGTTCTAAGAGGGAAGTTTATAGCAATACAAGCCCACCTTAAGAAGCAGGAAACATCTCGAATAAACAACCTAACCTTGCACCTCAAGCAATTAGAGAAAGAAGAACAAAAAAACCCCAGAGTTAGCAGAAGGAAAGAAATCATAAAAATCAGATCAGAAATAAATGAAAAAGAAATGAAGGAAACAATAGCAAAGATCAATAAAACTAAAAGCTGGTTCTTTGAGAAGATAAACAAAATAGATAAACCATTAGCCAGACTCATCAAGAAAAAAAGGGAGAAGACTCAAATCAATAGAATCAGAAATGAAAAAGGAGAAGTAACAACTGACACTGCAGAAATACAAAAAATCATGAGGGATTACTACAAGCAACTCTATGCCAATAAAATGGACAATCTGGAAGAAATGGACAAATTCTTAGAAATGCACAAACTGCCAAGACTGAATCAGGAAGAAATAGAAAATATGAACAGACCAATCACAAACACTGAAATTGAAACTGTGATTAAAAATCTTCCAACAAACAAAAGCCCAGGACCAGATGGCTTCACAGGCGAATTCTATCAAACATTTAGAGAAGAGCTAACACCTATCCTTCTCAAACTCTTCCAAAATATAGCAGAGGGAGGAACACTCCCAAACTCATTCTACGAGGCCACCATCACCTTGATACCAAAACCAGACAAGGATGTCACAAAGAAAGAAAACTACAGGCCAATATCACTGATGAACATAGATGCAAAAATCCTCAACAAAATACTAGCAAACAGAATCCAACAGCACATTAAAAGGATCATACACCATGATCAAGTGGGGTTTATTCCAGGAATGCAAGGATTCTTCAATATACGCAAATCTATCAATGTGATTAACCATATTAACAAATTGAAGGAGAAAAACCATATGATCATCTCAATAGATGCAGAGAAAGCTTTTGACAAAATTCAACACCCATTTATGATAAAAACCCTGCAGAAAGTAGGTGTAGAGGGAACTTTCCTCAATATAATAAAGGCCGTATATGACAAGCCCACAGCCAACATCATCCTCAATGGCGAAAAACTGAAAGCATTTCCACTAAGGTCAGGAACAAGACAAGGTTGCCCACTCTCACCACTCTTATTCAACATAGTTTTGGAAGTTTTAGCCACAGCAATCAGAGAAGAAAAGGAAATAAAAGGAATCCAAATCGGAAAAGAAGAAGTAAAGCTGTCACTGTTTGCAGATGACATGATACTATACATAGAGAATCCTAAAGATGCTACCAGAAAACTACTAGAGCTAATCAATGAATTTGGTAAAGTAGCAGGATACAAAATTAATGCACAGAAATCTCTGGCATTCCTATATACTAACGATGAAAAATCTGAAAGTGAAATCAAGAAAACACTCCCATTTACCATTGCAACAAAAAGAATAAAATATCTAGGAATAAACCTACCTAAGGAGACAAAAGACCTGTATGCAGAAAATTATAAGACACTGATGAAAGAAATTAAAGATGATACAAACAGATGGAGAGATATACCATGTTCTTGGATTGGAAGAATCAACATTGTGAAAATGACTCTACTCCCCAAAGCAATCTATAGATTCAATGCAATCCCTATCAAACTACCACTGGCATTTTTCACAGAACTAGAACAAAAAATTTCACAATTTGTATGGAAACACAAAAGACCCCGAATAGCCAAAGCAATCTTGAGAACAAAAAATGGAGCTGGAGGAATCAGGCTGCCTGACTTCAGACTATACTACAAAGCTACAGTAATCAAGACAGTATGGTACTGGCACAAAAACAGAAAGATAGATCAATGGAATAGGATAGAAAGCCCAGAGATAAACCCATGCACATATGGTCACCTTATCTTTGATAAAGGTGGCAGGAATATACAGTGGAGAAAGGACAGCCCCTTCAATAAGTGGTGCTGGGAAAACTGGACAGGTACATGTAAAAGTATGAGATTAGATCACTCCCTAACACCATACACAAAAATAAGCTCAAAATGGATTAAAGACCTAAATGTAAGGCCAGAAACTATCAAACTCTTAGAGGAAAACATAGGCAGAACACTCTATGACATAAATCACAGCAAGATCCTTCTTGACCCATCTCCTAGAGTAATGGAGATAAAAACAAAAATAAACAAATGGGACCTAATGAAACTTCAAAGCTTTTGCACAGCAAAGGAAACCATAAACAAGACCAAAAGACAGCCCTCAGAATGGGAGAAAATATTTGCAAATGAATCAACTGACAAAGGATTAATCTCTAAAATTTACAGGCAGCTCATGCAGCTCAATAACAAAAAAATAAACAACCCAATCCAAAAATGGGCAGAAGACCTAAATAGACATTTCTCCAAAGAAGATATACAGACTGCCAACAAACACATGAAAGAATGCTCAACATCATTAATCATTAGAGAAATGCAAATCAAAACTACAATGAGATATCATCTCACACCAGTCAGAATGGCCATCATCAAAAAATCTAGAAACAATAAATGCTGGAGAGGGTGTGGAGAAAAGGGAACACTCTTGCACTGCTGGTGGGAATGTGAATTGGTTCAGCCACTATGGAGAACAGTATGGAGGTTCCTTAAAAAACTACAAATAGAACTACCATATGACCCAGCAATCCCACTACTAGGTATATACCCTGAGGAAACCAGAATTCAGAAAGAGTCATGTACCAAAATGTTCATTGCAGCTCTATTTACAATAGCCCGGAGATGGAAACAACCTAAGTGCCCGTCGTCGGATGAATGGATAAAGAAGATGTGGCACATATATACAATGGAATATTACTCAGCCATAAAAAGAAACGAAATTGAGCTATTTGTAATGAGGTGGATAGATCTAGAGTCTGTCATACAGAGTGAAGTAAGTCAGAAAGAGAAGGACAAATACCGTATGCTAACACATATATATGGAATTTAAGAAAAAAAAAATGTTATGAAGAACCTAGGGGTAAAACAGGAATAAAGACAGAGACCTACTGGAGAACAGACTTGAGGATATGGGGAGGGGGAAGGGTGAGGTGTGTTAGGGCGAGAGAGAGACATGGACATATATATACTAACAAACGTAAGGTAGATAGCCAGTGGGAAGCAGCCGCATGGCACAGGGAAAAAAAAAAAAAAAAAAAAAATAGAGTGGGGAGTGGCCTCTGCCATCCCAGTCACAGTGGAATAGGTAGGCAGCAGCTAGCCCAGGGACACAGAAACTCTGGCAGACCCTTGCTGTGGTCGGGACTCTTTGTTGCAAGTAACCAAGCACTAACAAATGCCAGTGTAAGAAAAGGAAAAAGTGTTTTTGGTTCATGACATTGAAAATCCATGGGTGTCTGGCTTCCAGGACAGCTGCATCCAATACTTCATTTCCAGCTTGACTCTGTTTTCTTCTGTGTTGACCTCATTCTCAGGCAGATTCTTGTGTCATGGCAGAGATGCCATGCAGGCTTACATTCTAACCATGTACATAACCCCAGAGGAATAGGAACTTTCCTACGGATGTAGCCAGAGTCCCAAGGTTGGCTTTTGTAGCCTCAACATGGATCATATATTTACTTCCTGGGGACGTTTATCATGGTTTTGGGTCATTTAGTGTTTTCAAATACCCTTCCTATCTAGAGGGAATTGTGATGCCACCTATTCAAGGGAGAAGCCAGACATTCTCTGTCCACCTCCCTAGCAGCTGGGTTCAGTCGTGTGCTACAGACATCGGCAGAGCCTCTGATGTATGGTACTTGGCATCAGCAGTCCACACTATGGAGTATGGTCCAGAGACAGCAGTAGTTTGGCTTCTCTGGAGCCATCCTGAGGTTCTAACCTAACTCTGTTCCTCCTAGATCTTCTGCAAGCTACCTGAGAGCCTTTACTAAACCACTTTTTGGGCTAAACTTGCTAGAGTGGCAAGCCAAGAGTGTCTACACGTGCCTTCCCTAAACTAATCATTGTGGCCATGTCTGGCTCAATTTCCCAGCCCTGAAATTAATGCTGAGTCAGTCCTGCATAAACCACATAGTAGAGAAGGAGGCGAAGGGTGATGCCTTGGAGAAGAATAAGATGCTGGTCCAAGAAGGGGAGAGTCAAAGCTGAGCAGGAAAAAGCAACAGATGTCCACTCCTTCCCTTCCTTTCAAGGGCATCTTCAGCCTCTTGTACCAATGGGCTGGCAAGCTCTTTACCCCGTGGTCTGCTTCTAATAGATTTTTTTATCAAAAGCTAAATTAATTAACACATTTCCACAGTCAGCATTTCCTTAAGGGACTCTCTTGGTTACTTCAGCAGCCTTAGCTTGGCTCCTTCCCTAAGTGGTTAGTTATAAGCTTCCCACACAGCTTGGTGGGCAGGGGCTGCGCACTTCTTAGAATTTCTTTGCTATCGCCCTTTGAGAGCTAATGCTATTTGCATTCAGTAGGATGGTGGATATTAAGGAGATTTGGTCCCTATAGCTGTGATATAATGTAACATGGGAGAAAGGCAAGAAACTTAGGGTTAGCACGGTTAAGCCACTTTCTAGCTGTTTAGGAAGGACACTGCCTTCTCTGGAACATTTTTTTCCCAACTGAACACACTAGGCTGGGTGGCTCAGTCTCAGGACACCTGTAATATATAGAGAAGTGAGAAGTCTAAAGAGGGGCATAAAGACACAACAATAGTAATATATAGAGAAGTCTAAAGAGGGGCATGACACAACAGTAAAACTATTGGTACTCTAGTGACATCTGGTGGTTTCTCTGATTTTTTAAACCTAAAAATTTATTTTTTAATGCCTAATTTTATTTCACTGCATTTTACTTGAGAGTGTTGTTTGTGCTATATGATGAACAATTTTTATTGGGTTCTTTTATTTTTACTGTGTTTTTATGTCTGCTAGACACTGTCCCTGGGCAACAAGTTTTCAATGGTAATGAATCTGTCTTTTTCTAGAATTCTGTGCCTCATAAGTCAGTGGTTTATCATTCTCTATGAGATCATCATATCAAAGCTTCTTGTTAATTGAAACCAAATAGGTTTCCAGATGCAGTAACTTCTTTTGTTCTCCTTAGAACTTTATGAAAGAGAATGCAGCAGAGAGGCAGTGGTCTACTGGGAAGTGGAGATCCCTTCTCCCAAGTTCAACAGAGATGTATCCTTTCCAGAGAGGCACCATTACTCAGCTTTCAAAGTGTTTCTGTGCCCTGTGACCATCACCCAATAGTGGTATGTCCAGCAGGTGTGGACAATATCATCTTTGACTCTTGCAGAGGCATCTGCTAACAGCTGTTGCTTCCTGTGTGGCTTTCAGAGACCTCAGAGTGTGATTTCCAGGCCTGGCCACATGCAGCATCTGTAATTGTGGTCATGGGAAGGCAGATAATACCTTCCTGAGAAGTTTTCTAGGGATTGAAGTTGTTGGGACACAGAATTGGGGAGCTGAAAGCAACTTTTCATAAAGAGTATTCAATACACTCTCTCAATCTATAGTGGAGGAAGTAGGAACCCAGAGATGCAATGTGACAGAGGTTCACACTCAGGTAGATAGCAGCAGACTGGGGGCTTGGACTCAGGCTCCACATTTCCAGCTCCCTCCACCTTCCCTACTCCTCTAATATTGGATCTGGACACTGTGTGTATGTTTCTTCCCCTCAGTTTCCTTGATTACGATATGAAGCAGTTGAATGGATGTGAGGAGTCTTAGCTGACACTCCAAGGCTCTATGAGACCCCCTTCGGGCCAGCCTGGTGGGGGTTGGTGGACATTTGCTGGGTGGGCAGATGGGGTAGAATATAGGTGGGGACAGGTGAGATTTCCACTCCACTGTTCTCTTCAATCTTAGCGGCTGAATGTTCTACACACTGAATTTCTATAAAGGATCCTTTTAACAAAGGATCTGTGGAATTAAAAAAGAAAAGCTTGGAAACCACTGAACTGGATGATCACTGGAATATTTTCTAGCTCTAATATTCTGTAAGTCTGTATGTTCCTAAATAATTGTTCTTTATAAAGAGAGGGGGCATGGGAGTGTTTTGTGGGTATTATTTCTGTGTGTTTTGTGTGTATGTGTCTACCCTGGCCCAGCTAGATTACAGACTCCATAAGGGATTATTTTTGGCCAAGTTCCCACAGACTGCTAGATACAGGTGGTAGGTAATTCAGGATTGTGGTAGATTTTATGTGGTTTTCTCTCCTCCTTCCAACAACTGTGCAGGGTAGGAGCCATCATTCCCATCAGTCAGGGAAGGAAACTGAGGCAAAGGGAAGTTCAGAGCCCTGCTCAGGTTCTCATCAGGTTCTCACCACTAGTGGGCAGCAGAGGGAGGCCTGGGCCCAGGTCCAGCTGTGACTAGAGTAGGTGATCTAGACCAGGGCAACACCACTCTCTGACCTAACAGGGGCACTCCTGGGGGGTGATCTCAGTGGACACTTGGGTCTGCTTGAAGTCTATTTCATTGGCTTTCCAATGCCACACAATCCCATAATGAGTTTCTTAGTCTTTGTATATACACATATGTCACATATATACCCAATAGACTATCTGCAGTTCCTGGGGGAGGGGCAGCCCACCGTGGGTGCTGTAGAGACTCCGAGCTGGCCTGGGGCTGTGGTTGTGGCTATTGTAGTAAGTGTAACTGTGTTAAACTTAGAGTGCGTTTTTGGATTATTTTAGGCTTTAATTCCTTCTATTGTGAAATCTAAAATTCTGCCATTGAAAAGTTTAATGAACACATTAAAAAGTTGAGCCCTGTACAGCCATGAAAGTCTCACCAGGTTTTGGAGCCTGATCTGAGTTCAAATTCAGGTTACATCACTTCAGCTGGGTTATGGGATCTCTGGCAAGTTTCTTTACTTCTCAGAGCTTCAGTTTTGTCATCTGTAAGATGGAGATACTTAATGGAGGATTCACAGGGACTTTCTCAGGATCAATATTGATGCTGCATGTTAAACACATGATGTATGTACATGGTAAGGGCTCAGTAAGTGGTGACTCCTGTTATTTCTCAGGATCGAATTATCTTCCCTGTAATAGTACCATAGACATAGTGGTCATTCTGTGAATATTTATTGAGATGAAATGGCTTTGTTATTCTTGGTGACCCAGAACAAATGAGGACATCTGCCTACTAAACATTCAGGTATTCATGTGTCTTCCTATGATCTCCAGGTGTAAGTAACCTTGCCTGACCATCCTCTGTGCATAGAGGTCAGTGACTGGGGCTTAGGGGGAGGACAGAGAGAAATGGCCCCATTGGGGCAGTGTGACACCCCCTTCCCTGCATAAGGACTGAGTCTCAGAAGAGTTGAGTAACTTACCCAGGATCACACAGCTGATAAGTTACCAATCCTCTGAAATCTCATTGCCATCTTGGAGAAAGGAGAAGTGGGTTCCCCACATAATTAAAGCAGCAAGGAACCATTCACAGTTGGGTAACACATGCTCTCAAATGAGAACACCAGGTGGGAGGAGCCACAGTTTTGCAGAGCAAGTAGGCAGACAGGGCAGGAAGTGAAGTAACAGTGCAAGGGAGCAAATGCCAAGTGGAGGAACAGAATCATTTCCCTTTGCTTCTGGCTTGTGGGCTTTCCTTCTGCCCATCTGAGATGCTGGCCTCAATGTCATGCCTTGACTGGCGGTGTGGTACGTTTATGTGCATCATTGGCAGGAGCTGGACTTTAAGGGTAGAAGATCCATGTGATCCTGGCCCAGAGCACCTCCATGCTGCAGTTTTCAGAGAAGTTGGGCGTGATCCAGGTGAGGCAGTTCAAACAGAGGCTGGTGATCCAGAGCAATGACAAGAGGGGGAGCAAAGGTAAAAAGGGGGCACGTGTTGGTGCACCAGCCAGGACCACCCATGTGAAGGCCAGGCTGACTGCAAGGCACATAAAATGCAGGATGCTTTATTCCCTGAGGTCAGGGACTGGGCACGGGTGCAAAAAAGCAAGGGAGACTCAATTCACCACAGAAGCTTGGCTACAATACAAGGTGGATGTTTAAATCTGATCAATTCATTCTTTACCGACTCTTGCATTGTTCAGATGAAATCAGAACATCCAAGTGAACTAGAAGGCTTAGAAACTCACTTCAGGCTGGTCCTGTCCATGCACACACTGGCCAAGGCGGGGCAGGAGGGCTGGTGGGACCATCTCTGAGGAGGCAGCTCCTGCTCAGCAAAAACCCAGGGACTCAGGACCTGCCTGCCTTGAGTTCCAGCCTCTGGAGAGAGGCTGGGAGGGGTCCATGTGGCCACCTGCTGGACTGGAATCAGTGTGGCCTTGAGGCTGTGGCAAAATCTGAATGTAGTTTTGATGTTAGATCTGCCACCTTGGGCATGTCACCCCACTCTTCTGAGTCTCCATTTTATCATTTATAAGCTGGGGTTCAATTTCATCAACTCCTTAGGACTGAGATGATTAATGAGAAAAATAATTAAATGAGAGATATATCCAAGTGTCTGATAGTTGTCAGGCATTTTATAAATAGCAGTAGAATGTTCTTTGGCTGTTTTCCAAAATGTTTATATGTAAGTCTCCCATAAGGCAAGGCAGAGGGGCGAGTTCACTTGAATTCCATGTTACCTCCCTCCTTACTTTCTGGGCCTGGATATAAAGATGGAAGGTTTGCAGTGTTTGTACTGTATCTTTCTAATATTTTTCCTTCTTCTAAATTGTCCTTCTTTTCCCTCTCTAGTTTTCATGTATTACCTTGATAACCTGGATTGCCCAGTTCTGAACTGGCTCTTTAAGTGGGCTGCCAAGGTGAGATCCCAGGAGGCAGGAGGGGAAGTGTGTTTGACCAATGTTGACTTAACCTGTGGGGCTGTCAGCCTGAAGAGATGCACTGTCTTAGGCCTCATGATGCTATTTTATGAAGCAACTCTGTTGAGTGACTATGGTTAGGACTGGGATTGCCAATACCCAGCACAGAGGCTGGGACAAAAGACATATAATCTTTAGGAGGAATGCCAGCCCCTCCTTTCTTTGCCCCAAGATTCTACCAGGATCACTCTCTGGAACCTCCGACAATAGCCTGCTCCTTGTAGGAACAATGGTGCCTGTGGACCCTGTATCTGCTTATGGAGGAGTTAGGCCAAACTGGCTCAGGAGACAATCAGACATGTCCAAGCCTGGGAAAGGCAGTTTTTTACGGTTATTTATTTATTTTTCTGTAAGGAGAGAGAACTGCAGTGGTACTCAGATCACTAGGGACTGCCTAGGACCTGGAATCATGGCGACCATTCTGTCTGCTTTGTAAGGTCCTACTTACTGGCTGGAAGGCTCACCAATTCCCTGGGAGAGTGAAAAAGCACATAGGCTTTGAGTCAAACATCATATATTGAATCCTGGCGCTGCTTCTAACTGGGTAATCTAGGGAAGCTATCAATTTTTTCCCTTTTAAAAATGGAGATGGATATTCTCACCCTGTAGAGAAGGAGTAAATAGAACAATGTTTGGGGAAAGTCTTGGGCAATGTTTAACACTGATTAAAGGATGACATATCCTACCCCTTGCCCCCAGTCCTTACCATTTTTTAAATCTGTAAAGCAAGTCCTTTCTCTCATTTCTTTGGAAGAATCCCACAGCCCAAGCCAATCTCATTTCCTGTTTTTAATTTTTTCTTTTCCAAAAATGGTGTCTTAAAAATATCTTAGATTTTTACTAGAAAAAGCCAAAATATACAACAAGGTCTTATAACAGTGGCCCCTACCATCCAGCCTTACCTGTGCCCTGCATCTTACCTTTTGTCACTATCTATAGCAACATTCTGTTGAAATCTTGTCAGGGACCCTATTGTCATATGTATTATTCCCAAAGCCATCTTCCTTTACCTTTGCCACATCCCAAAGAATCAGGAGTAATCACTGTGAGGACATAGAAGTGACAGTATTCTTTCCTTTGCAGAAAGGAGTTCCTACCTACTTGAAAACATGGTGAATACCTGTGTTAACTAACCCAGGAGATCCTAAGAGAGAAAATTGGGAGCTCTGTGTCCATGGAGTGATGTCTCCGGAAGTGCCACAACTACTGATGCTTAGCCTGCCTTTCTCTTTTCAGTCCTCAGAGGTCTGCATGCTCTCTATCACCTTATCCCCAAGCATGTTTGCCTGACTCCTGCCTTCCTTTCCCACTCTCCCCACCCCAGGACCCACTGCCTTCTTCCAATGTTGAATGTGGCTCAAATTAGGGAAACCTTTGCTTGTTTATTTTTAAAAAAGGGAGTCCTCAGTAGAGAAAAAAGTCATTTCATTGTGCCATTCTAGGGGGGTCTTTTGTGGAGCACTGGCAACACCACCCAAGACTGACTGATCCCAGCAAGCTGGCTCCTTCCCACATGTGAGTTCTTGTAACCCAGGAGGGTGATTCCCTGCTGAAGTTGCTTTACCTTCAGAGCTGACTCTCAGTGCACCCAGACTTGGAAGACTCATGTCCATTTGCCTTATGCTTTGCTGACTTGATTTGCATGATTTGAGCTGATAATCCACTGTCTCTCCCCATTCCTATTTGTGGAGGATCATGAGTTGTTTTGATATGAAACTATTTTGAAAAACATTGCAGGCCTGACCAAGCACACAGTGTGATAACATTTTTTCTCATTATCCATGTCTGGGTTTTTCTTTTTCCCATATGCCACTGGGGAAGTCTGTTTGTACCCCACTAGCTCAGCATTTTACTGGACACTGAGGCATCAAGATAGCTCTGGCAGTTACCAGAAGCAAATAAAATATTACTTTTTATTCAAAAGATAATAACTGAGTTTTACTTCAGTAACAGGTATGCATGTTTTTTTTTACTTGTTTAGTTCTCTCCTGTTAGAATCTTTGTCTACATGGAGTCTGGCAGTCATCATGGGTTTGTTCTAGGTTCTCCATGTTCAAATTATTGCTAATCATTCCTGGCTATTCTTACTCTAAAAAATTATTCAAGGAGGAAAATTGTTCACCAGTAGTCACCTCAGCTGACATGTTGATGCCTGTGCTCTCCTGTGGCTGCTTTGCTCCCACCAGCACCTGAGGTGGCCAAGTTTGGTGAGAGGCAGAGATGGGATGCAGCCCTACACAGTGGAATCTCAAGGTCTTACTCACGGATGTGAACATAAAAAGGAACCTCAGGCTCACTTACATGCAAGGCCAGGTGTAGAGTAGTCTCAGGTAGAGAATGGTCCAGGTGCTTAAATTGACATTAGGAATCAGCTCTGTTCTTCTTCAAGTTATCTTTGATATTAGGCTGTGTTTGATTGCAGGATGGCTGCTAAGAGAAGAAAGTAGGCCTGCATCTTCCCAGGTTCATGCCAAGTCAGAAAAAGACAACATTTCTTTCCAGTTGATCCCCAACTATCCCATGGTTCCCTCAAAACCATGTGGCAATCCCTGCCCCAGTCATTGTGATCACATTTATAGAATTATGCAGAAAAGCGAATACTTCATAAATTTATCATTAAAGCATAACTATCAGTAATATAGCTGGAATTTTAGGTAAACTAAATCTAAATGTCTCATGTAATAAAGGTCATGTTGACATTTTATGTATAGAGTCATTGAAACACAAGCACTAGGATAACAGTCTTTGAGCAAAGAACCAACATAAAATAATGTCATGCAAACCATACCTTTAAACAGTTTGATAATCTGTTAAGAACACTGAGAATACTAAGAATTCTGAGTTTTTAGCTAAGGCAGTTTACAAAGTCACATAGCTTGCTATAATTAGTAGAGTTAAGACCCTTTCACATTCACGCTTGCTAATTTGGAGAAAATAGTCCTA
Source organism: Lipotes vexillifer (assembly GCF_000442215.2). Lineage (NCBI taxonomy): Eukaryota > Metazoa > Chordata > Mammalia > Artiodactyla > Lipotidae > Lipotes > Lipotes vexillifer. Next base: position 500,031 of record NW_006773982.1, on the reverse strand, counting down.
CACAGCATTGATATATGAGATTACCTGGGAAACTGAGAACCCATGAGTCAATAGTAAATGCCAGAGGCCCAAAAAACATATAACTTACTTTGGAGGTTGTGCTGAATTCTTCAAGGTCTGCCTCTCCACAGAGGCTGAAAGTATCATTGGAATTTGAAAGGTATAAATATATTATCATTATTCTAGCACTTTGTTTCACTTATTTCCCCATGTCTGTCTCTCTGAATAGACAATAAGATCTTTGTGAATAGAAACCCTTCTTTCACTTTTATTATTGCCCCCTAAGGGAATGTATCTTAAGCACTCAAATGGTAACTAAATGAGTGCCTTTAATGATTTGGAGAAGATTGACCAAATGACACACACCCAGAAGGCTCAACCCATCCAAATATAGAGGTTTGAATTCATTACATTAAGTATTACTTTAATGTTTAATAACTTAATTCAATCCAAATTATTTCCCCAAGTCATTTTAGGGGTTCAAGATTCCTCAGGTTCCCATTGGTCTTTCCTTGAGAGTACCAGGTCCTTTATTTGTTAAGGGGTGGCTTTGCTGTTGTGGCTATGGGTTATACTTCCATGTTATGGAAAGGCACTGTCTGGACTGAGTTCTGCTGTGATTAGTCAGGATTTCAGGATTTTCATGATGAAAGTACCATTACTGTTAGTGCTAAATTTTTTTCACAGGCAAGTTATTCACGCTGCATAACAGTTCAAAGTTAATGACAACCTTGGAACTGAAGAATTCCAGCAGAGGGTCACGTCCTTGAAAATGTTCCTATTTCACAGTGAGGGTCCTGGCCTGGCCCCTGGCTGAGATTCCTCACCCAGAATCCCCACCTCTACTGCCTGCCCTTCAATCCTCCTGCTTCCCAGCTGGGTTTGAAAGAGAAAGAAAGCAGGCAGAGCCCATTTGGTTCTCATGTTTCTGGTAGCACCACCCAGTTGGCTGAGCCAGTTGGCTCAGAGAATTATCTTTAGAAGTTTTAAGATGTGTGTTCACTTCACAGATATTTTTTAATGGTCTAGTGTCCATCTGGCAAGGGGACAGGCATGGCAGTTCCTGGGATGAGTGAGACAGACTTGGTGTTCACTCTCATGGAGCTTATCCAGTGAAGAAGACACAGTGGACAAGCTGTTGAAAGGTGATGAGTTGTGAGAAAGGGCAAGTAGAGGGGGCTAGAATCTAAACCTGAGGGCACTAACCAAATTTGAGGGATCAGGGGAGTGCATGTTGGATTTGGCTGGATAAAAGTTGGAGAAGAAAACTTCCACATGGAAGCAACCATTTCCACAAAACTCCTCAGGCAGGAGAACCAGTCACATCTGAAGAACTAGCAAAGACCAGTAGGTCTGAGCAATGAAAATGAAGGAAGACATCTCACATGTGGCTAAAGAAGGAGGCAGTGAGGCCGTGGGAGACCCTGAGAACTATGGCAAGGATTTTGAACTTCATACCCAGAAAACCAGTAAGCTTTGAAGGATTTTAGGCTGAACGGTGACCTGGTAAGACATATTCATCCCTAACAGCAGTTCATTTCCCCCATGGTTCTTCACCATCTCTAACATCCCTCCAACATGGCATGGGGGTGCCCTCCAAGGTGCTCTAAGCCTTGTCACTTTAAATCCTCCTCACTCTGAGGCAGCACTCTGAGTATCCCATACCCAAACCTAGTTTCCAAGGTGGAGCATCAGCCTCTGAAGTTTGACCAGAGATAAGGGGGAGCAGGGAACACCCATGGACACCGCCTCTGATGCTCCTGGCCCACACTATTGTCAACATGCCCTTCAGTGTGACTGTATCATGCACCCTGTCAGAGCAGAGCTACTGCAGGAGCCAGAAGTGGCAGAGAGAAAGGAAGGGCACACAAAATGTAAGCAGGTCTTCCTCCCCAAAGTTTATGTCTCTACACTCCTCCCCAACTACAAGGAAGAATATATATATATATAT
>NW_006773982.1:492228-498069 GCF_000442215.2 Lipotes vexillifer | reverse complement strand
TTTATTTATTTATTTATTTTATTTATTTATTTTTCTTGAGAACACAGAAGCACATTGTTTTCTGAGGTTCTCAAAGTGTAGAACCAACAAAATAAGAGGGCTTCATAAAATTATATTGCTAATCTATTTATATGTATTTTTGTGTATGTCTGCTTGGATACATATGATATATGCTCCATTTCATAAGATATAATAATGGAACAACAGCTAGGCAACATGTTACGTGAGTGACTTTGCAAGTTCTCTACATGATGTGCCAGCCTCAATGCTAGGCAGTGGAGTTCATAAAAGTGAACAAATTTTTCCCTTAGGGAATTAGCAGACTACAGAGGACATGGAATATGTGCCCAGTTTATAATGGGAGAATGAGATTACCACCTTATATATGGAAAATATATAATATTTTAAGAGTCTGTGGCTAACTGCCCTTAAAAATAAGACCACAGGCCCCAGATGGAGTCACTTATGCTAAGCCCCACATCCAAAGCAAGACAGACTTACATACAGTTTCAGCTCTCCCAGAAATGGAATCTCAAACCAGTCAATCAGGAATTGTCTGATCAGCACTAGTTAATCTTCCTGATAGATCCCTGCCCTCTTCTAAAGGAAAATAACTTTGCAATAACCAACATACTTTTTTAAAATATAGCTTCCTGTTCTTGCTCCCTTCTGCCTGTACAGCTCTCTCATTTTGTACAGCTCCCTGAAGCTCCTTTCTATCTGATAGGTTGTATGCTGCATGATTCAAATTGATTTTTAATATGTCTCAGTTTATCTTTTAACAGTTCTGGTGTCAGAAAAAGGAACTGAAAGAGGCCTTTGAAGACCCCCTGGAGCAAAAGCAACCAGACTTTTCTTTGACACTCCTCAATCTTGAGGAGAACAGGTGCTGGTCAGGAAAAGGAATAATCGTTTGGATAGAGAGGTTGATCATAAACTTGGCAGACAAGCTCAGTTTTAGTGGGACTTGGATTCAAGCCCCACTCCTGTTTCAACCTTCCTCAAATCTTTCAGGGAACAACAGGCCAAATGCTGTGGCTACTTCCTGCTGAAACGGGGCATAATTTTGCCTCAGTTTGGAGAATGGATACCAACTTGAAAATATTCTTGACTTCCAGGTCCTGGAATCTTGTATGATCAGGATCTCAATCCCTTGATCTGCCATTTTGGTGCAACAGGCCCAATAAGAAGTAGGAGGAGTGACAACCTGAGCGTTAATGGACAAAATAGATCTCATTACCATATGAATTCAAAAGAATAAGCCTGAAACTCAGTCTGGACCTATCACTTCAAGGAGACTTTTAGCCAGGTATCCAGTTGTCTAATTTTATCTAAGTAGGTCTAAACTTTCAATGTGGTATTACACATAACAGGAGCTATTGGCCACTACACATATATCTCTCTTTTTCTGCTGATCTAAAGCAATTATATTGTCTAAAATTTAATAGTTACAAGGGGAGACCTTGAAGCCATAAAGTTGCAGCTTCCACCTGTCAGCAGAAACTACCTTGAGAATGGCTAGTGGCATCCTGAATCTGTCACAGCTCAGAAAACTTTAAGTCCCAGCAATATAGGAACATGTCTAAAATCACATCTGGGACTTCCCTGGCTGTCCAATGGTTAAGACTCTGCACTTCCACTGCAGGGGGCATGGGTTCGATCCTTGGTTAGGGAACTAAGATGCCACATGCCGTGTGGCACTGCCAAAAAAATTTTTTTAATAATTAATTAATTAATTAAAAAAATAACACTGGAACCAGTTCAACCACACCCAGGCCCCAGACACACTGAAATTCCGAGATAAGAAATGTTATTTTTAGCCAATAAGTTCTGGCGTTATTTGGTACAGCATTAGGTGACTAATCCTCTACCTCACTTTACTCAATTCTCTGCTCAAATGTCTCCCGTTTCACCTCCCAAACTAAGCAAATCAACAAAAGTGATCACACATTATTCTCTACCTCATTACCCCCATCTGCATTATTCCTTATGGAAATTATCACTACTTACATATATATTATGTATTTACTTATTAGCTAGCTTTCCTACTAGAATGAAAATTGAATGGAAACGATGTCTGTCATTTTGCTGGTAAATAAGATGAATATATATTCGCCCTGGCGGTGCTTAGGTCTATTTGACAAATACTTATTTTAGGACTACTATATACCAGGTCCAGTGACCATGGGTTATTTCTTCCTGTTCCCTGGTGTCTGGGCTGTTTAATTTTAGTCTCTTGGCTAATTATTTTTTTTCCTTGTTATCGTTGTTAAATTGCTCTGTTTTGATAATGCACCTTTCTATGCCTTTAACTGAGTATTTAATTAAGATACAAACATTTTGTCAAGGCTAGAGCTTGTATGTGCTCGCTTGAAGTCCCATGATGGATGATCATAATTATTTGAAAATTTCTTACTTCACACTGTACTGAAATCTAACTTTCTATTACTTTCATCTATTGACCTTTCCTTTACTTTCAGAAATAATAAAGTACATTTCTATTCTGTTCCACAAACCTGGTTCTAATTATTGTACTAATATTAACTCTATTTCTTTGGCTGTAAGGTCTGTTTATTGAATTTATTGTCTCTTTTTTATGCTATAGACTTTTCTTGGATGTTTGGTATTTCCTCATTTGGTGCTCACCTTTGCAATTGAGATTCCAATTCAACTTTCTGCTTCCTTAGAGGAGATGTGGGAGCTACTACTGAGGCTCACTGTCACCCAGTTTCCACTGGGAGTGGGAGGGCCCATAGTGCCATTAGCCAGGCAAAAATATTCAAGGTGGGAAAAGTCACATGAATCAAGGTACCAAAAGAAAATGTCACATTCCTTTATTTTTCCCAAGAAGTTATTACCGTTTTGACCCCTTGTGTGAGTTCGAATGACAAATTCCAGGTCCTGCCAAGTGACTACAAGGTAATTTATCAGGCCCTCTCTTTATCCTCCCTCCTGTACCTTCAGTGAAGTCCCTGGAAGGTAAACACTTTTATTAGTAATCTTACCACTAAAAGCTGTGAAAACCAATGTTTTCTGCCCTTTGTTTTTCAATCTTAATGACTCCTTACCCAACACAGACCACTCCTTGTACTATTCACACTTTCCAGATGAAACCAAAGCCTTGATTCAACTGTAGTAGTCAAAGAAAAGGAATTCTACACAATTCCACACACATACATACACTAACCCTCCACTTTCCACCAGCAACTGAAACTTAAAACCGAATGATCATGAAATGAGATGTTTCGAAAGAGCTATTCCCTTTGTTTTCAATTTTATTAAAGGCACAAATGTGCAGTTGCGCTTAATGGTGTTTACTTGGAAGTGTGTATGTTTACCCTTGAAAACATATTATGCATCTTCTACCTTACAGTGAACAAACGGGCATTGTAATTTCATGTACTCTGACTGCTTACTTAAATTTAGGTCTGCACTCAAATGAGAAAATGCTTGAGTATCAGTCATCTTTGAATCCAAGGGACTTATTCATAGAGCATGTGGGGCTCTATTCATTAATGATTTATGTCTTTGCATAAAAGGGAGTGGGGGCTGTGTGTGTGTGTTGTTCAGGGAACCATTGACCGCCTCTCCTGTGTAATTTATACAAGATCAATATTTATCAAACTGAGTCAAGAATTGTGCCATAACTCTCTGAAAGCCAAATACTTCATTTCAGTTCCTTCATCCACGGAAGGGAGCACAACAGATTGAAATGTTAGTGTAAAAACTACTTAGTAGTTTCTCAATTGGTTCCTGTTGCTTTAGGTGCAGTGTGATGCTTTGCTTGAAAAGGCAGATTTCTGTTATGTATGTGGCTCAATGAATGACACATAGTAGATATTCAAAAATGTGTTTGTTGAATAAATGAGCAAAGAGAAATAAGCAAACACTGTTGACACTGTTCCTAAAGAAAAAAGAGGGTTGCCCATTGAATTTACTATTTTAACATATATTGATTGAGCACCTGCTAGGCATTTTGTGTTGAGTGAGGACACAGTTGTTAATGGGAATGCTCTCCCAGACATATGTATAACTAATTAAAAAACATAATAATGAAAAGTGTTATGTTCACTATTAAAGATTTTAAAAGTGTTCTGGAGATCCAGAGAAAGGATCAACTAACTCTGTTCAGAGAAATTTAGGAAAGAATAAGACTATAGGAGTTAAACAGGCTTGTAATGAATAGGGAAGATAATTTTAGGAAGAAATTATGGCATGATCAAAAGAAGCATAAATTATTCCTTTTTGACCCACCTCCTAGAGTTATGGAAATAAAAACAAAAAGAAACAAATGGGACCTAATGAAACTTCAAAGCTTTTGCAAAGCAAAGGAAACCATAAACAAAACCAAAAGACAACCCTCAGAATGGGAGAAAATATTTGCAAATGAAGCAACTGACAAAGGTTTAATCTCCAAAATTTACAAGCAGCTCATGCAGCTCAATATCAAAAAAACAAACAACCCAATCCAAAAATGGGCAGAAGACCTAATAGACATATCTCCAAAGAATATATACAGATTGCCAACAAACACATGCAAGAATGCTCAACATCATTAATCATTAGAGAAATGCAAATCAAAACTACAATGAGATATCATCTCTCACCAGTCAGAATGGCCATCATCAAAAAATCTAGAAACAATAAATGCTGGAGAGGGTGTGGAGAAAAGGGAATCCTCTTGCACTGTTGGTGGAAATGTAAATTGATGCAGCCACTATGGAGAACAGTATGGAGGTTCCTTAAAAAACTACAAATAGAACTACCATATGACCCAGCAACCCCACTACTGGGCATATACCCTGAGAAAACCATAATTCAAAAAGAGTCATGTACCAAAATGTTCATTGCATGTCTATTTACAATAGCCAGGACATGGAAGCAACCTAAATGTTCATTGACAGATGACTGGATAAAGAAGATGTGGCACATATATACAATGGAATATTACTCAGCCATATAAAGAAGCGAAATTGAGTTATTTGTAGTGAGGTGGATGGACCTAGAGTCTGTCATACAGAGTGAAGTAAGTCAGAAAGAGAAAAACAAATACCATATGCTAACATATATATATATGGAATCTAAAGCAAACAAACAAAAAAATGGTCATGAAGAACCTAGGGGCAAGATGGGAATAAAGATGCAGACTTACTAGAGAATGGACTTGAGGATACAGGGAGGGGGAAGGGTAAGCTGGGACAAAGTGAGAGAGTGGCATGTACATATATACACTACCAAATGTAAAATAGATAGCTAGCATGAAGCAGCCGCATAGCACAGGGAGATCAGCTCAGTGCTTTGTGACCACCTAGAAGGGTGGGATAGGGAGGGTGGGAGGGAGGGAGACGTAAGAGGGAAGAGATATGGGAACATATGTATATGTATAACTGATTCACTTTGTTATAAAGCAGAAACTAACACACCATTGTAAAGCAATTATACTCCAATAAAGATGTTAAAAAAAAAAGAAACATAATTGACCTTCAGATTACAGAAATGGGATGTGTTTCCATGAAAGTGTAGAATACTTGTGTCAGTAACAAGTAAGTCTGAACTTTTCCATTAGAATTGGATTGTAAATGGCTTTATACACACAAACAGTGAGCTGTTACCTTCTTTTATAAGCAAGAGGAAACCCTCATTGATTTTTTAAACATGGAAGTGGCATGATCAGTTCTCCCTTAGTGATGTATCTCTGGTGGCACAAGCTATACTAGCTACATACCATCTGTATGTATGAGAAAGATAGAAAGCTGATGACAAATGAGACTCCACTCTCTTATCAAGTCTGCTAGTGTCTGTATGGAATGCTGCTTTGAGAAGGACTTCAGAACTGTACCT
>NW_006773982.1:427385-492218 GCF_000442215.2 Lipotes vexillifer | reverse complement strand
TCAGCAGGAACGTATCCAATAATAAGGAAGTGATGCTTGTCATTAGTGTAAGAAGAGAAATAAGAGAGAGCAGCAGCAGGCACAAGCTAAGCTTTTGCCATCCTAGAATTAGCAGGATGTTGGGAAAGTCTAGGTGGAAATCAAAATCCTAACTTAGGGCAGTCTCAGTGTGTACATGGTAGGTGAGGGGATCATGTTTAAATATTTTATACTATTTATACTAAACATGTTAAATATGCTATTATATCATATATCATATATACTCCTGCATATAAGAGGACTTGATGAAACATGTGAGGTTTAATATAAAAGAATAGAGAGTGACTTTATAAAGTTTGTAGTTTAAGATAAGATCCTGGGGAAACAACCATCATTAATTAAGACAGGAAATACAAGAAGAAAGACACGTTGAGAGAATAAGGAGGTAGAAAGGAAGATGATGATTTCATTATTGGCCATATTGAGTTCTAGGAGCACAGAAGATATCCAGAGAGAGGTATTCCATGAAGTATTTGAAGTCTGGGGTTGAAGCCCTGATGAATTTTCTGGGATGGGTTTATAAACTTGAGATTCATCAGAATATGGGCAGCATTTCATGCCTTGTATGTATAGTACCGCTCAAGGAGAAAAACTGAGGAACACCAACATTTAAATAATGGTCAGAAGAAAATGAAGATCCATGTGGATGATTTAAAACATCCACAAGAATATTTACAATTTGAGAAAAATGTGAAATTTTCTCTCAACCTGCCATTATCACACACATATAGAAAAACAGAAAGGATTTCCATTTCTGGCCATGATAGACTAGCTTGTTTCCACCAGCCATTCTTCGGGGAATAACTGGAAAAGGTAGATTAAATTTTTTAAAATCTTCTTGAAAGCATGGGAGAACTACAGAGAAAGTGGTGACTTGGGGGGGGGGGGAATCCAGGGAGAAGTACAGGTAGATGAACCTGATATTAAAGGTTTGCAAATTTCCTGGTGTTCCAGTAGTTAAGACTCCCGGCTTCCACTGCAGGGGGCATGGGTTCCATCCCTGATTGGGGAGCTAAGATCCCGCATGCCCATGGCACAGCCACAAAAAACAAAAAAATAAAAATAAAAAAACCTTTATATTTCCTCTTGAGGTTTTTGCTTATTTATAAGTCAAGGCAAAGAAATTGAGAAGCTAAGCAGAGCTTAGGAAGTCTTAAGGCATCTGAGAAGCTAAATCTGGAATTCAGAACATGTCAAGGAAAAAATGCCTGGTAACTACCACAGATTTTCAGTTCGTACAAAAGCCAGGACTAGGATGAAGCAAATTTGGTGTGTATTGTGCAAAATTTTAGGAGGCACCCACTTATTAAATCATGTGCTTTACTTGCCTCATTTGGCTCACGCTACTCCTGACTCTTTTAGGACACTTGAAGAGTTATCTACAAACAGTAAAATAAATCTGGAACTAGATCATCCTTCACAAATTCCAGCTTTAAAATAGATCAATCCAGAATTGTATTGTGACCTACCTCTACTGTAGATAAAAGCAAAATTTTATCCTCTCTGGAGTAAAAGCATATCATCCAGAAACTCATATTATCACTACATCTTTTTCTGACAAGATACCTTTAAAAATAATTTACCAGCTATGCAAGGATATAAGATCTAATGACTGAAAAAGAAGAATAAAATCAGATAAGAGTAGAAGGTCTGTATGATTTCAGATCTTGTATTTATAAGACTTAGACTTTTTTTTTTAATTGGGCGTTTGTATGTTCAAAATATTAGATGAGATGAAAAATTTTAGCTGAGAACTAGAATATATTTTTAAAAATCAAATAAAATCATGGAAATTAAAAAATAAAACTGAAATTAAGGACTCAATATAGGAACATAACAACAGATTACATACAAGTAAGAGGAGAATTAAAGAATGTGAAAATATACAGAATCACTGAGATAACAGAAGAATGAATACTGAATAGTCTAAGAAAGATATGGAACAAGAAGAAAACATCTAAAATACATGTAAGTGTGATACAATAAGGATGGAAAGAGATGGTAGGGCAGAGGCAATAGTTAAAGAGATAGTGGTGGAAAATCTTTTAAAACTGCTGAAGGACATCAAGCTATAGATTCGAAAAGTGTTACACACAGGAAAATAATACAAATAAAACCACATTTTAATTCATCACAGTATTAACTGATGAAATAAAATAAAGTATTAAAACCTATCAAAGGGAAAAAAGAAATACTTAACTGAAATTATGGAAGCCAGAGATAATTGATAGTCATTTTCAAAATAATATAAGAATAAAAATAAAAACCTGCCAATCTAGAACTTTGTACACTGAAAAATATTCTTCACAAATTTGTTATATTAAAAACATTTTCAAAATCACAATCCTAGGGAGTTAATTAAACTCATAGTAGATAGAATATTAAGAGGATATATTTGCATAGAGGTAAAATGATTGCAGATTAACAAAGGAAAATGCAGAAAAGAATGAACAGCAACAGAAAGATTAAATTTGTGTTTAAATCTCAGTGAATGTTGACTGGATAAAACAATAATAACAATGCCACATGGGATTTAAAATACGTGTATAATTAAAATAAATTATAAAACTAGCACAAAAGAGAGCAGGAGGTAAACTGTTTTAATTTTTTTGCATTGTCTTAAAGTGATAAAATGTTATATTTATATTAGACTAATAAATCAGGTATTCATGTTTTATTATAAAGGAAACACATTAAAGAATTTCTTAAAGAATGTATAATGAATAAGATAATAGATGGTAGAATTGGAATAATAATGAGTGAAATGAAAAAATACATAGATAATTAGTTAATCACAGGTATGTGTATAATCACTTGAAATATACATGGATTAAATATTCAAACTAATACATAAAGATTTTCAGAGTAGAAAAATAAAAACTAACAACATGCTGCTAACAAGAAACACAGTTTAAATATAGAAAGGTTGAAAGTAAAAACCTAGATAAAGAGAGATGGCAAGGAATATCATACAAAATAGACCTTAAGGCAAAATGGTTAATTTTGATTTTTAAAAAACATTTCATAGTGATAAAGGGGTCAATCCACCAGAAAGATAGCACAATCTTAAATTTTCATGCACCCAGTAATATCACTTCAAAATTTATAACGAAAAAATTGACAGAAATAGAAGGAGACCTGGCATCATAGTGGGAAACTTTAATATACCTCTTTCAGGACGTGTAAAACAAGAAGACATGTTCAAGAATAATGTAGGTCTGCGCTCTACAATCAGGAATTTTGTGTTCTTTTGGTACCAGAGTTGACTGTGTTTGATTTTGTTTTTGAGACAGCATAAGTCCAGGTGCATTTGTTGTTTCGTTCTCTCTCGGTGATTTTACAGAAATCTCTTTGGTCTTATTGGAGAGTAATACATCTAGAAGAATGAAAACGTTTTTATTCTCCTCTAAATAAAGGCAAGCAGGCTACAGTGTTTCTAGGCAAGGGGTTCTCCTTTTCATTCTAGAAGGATAAATAAGAAACCAAGTGCTTGGATTCTTTTTCAAAGTGCCATTAACTTCTTTAAAATGGACCACTGAGTCCTATTATTAGAAAATAGAAGCACAACGAGAGATTTTGCATTCAGAAAACCAAGTGAGAAAGAAGAAATAAGGGACTGGAACTCAAATATCTGGATACCTGGATGCCATACCTGAGAGGGGACCCCCCTAAGGCGAGAGCAGACGTAGCACACCAGGAGAAGGATATTATTACAGGATTATGCTGGAGCTACTGCTTCATTCTGGCTCCCAAGAGCCTTTTGTGTGCATCTCTTCCCAACTCTAAGTTCAGTAACATCACATTAGTAGGTTAAAATCACCTGTGGTAGGATTATTCACACCACAGAAATTGGCAAATGTTACAAATCAGGACTTTTTTGAGGGAAGCTATTTTATAGATACCACTATACCACTACCTGAGGAATACTGTCTGATGCCCAGGGACTACACAGGATCAGGAAAAGAACTCCGTCCTCTCAGTCACATGATTGTTTGCCAAGGTAGATTATCTATTGGAGACACAACTCACTCGGGAACCTGACTTCATTACTGGAATTCAGCCACTATTTTATTCAGTCATTGTGTAATTGGAAACATCATTCTACCTGTGCCCACAGTGGACCCCAATCTATTATTCTGTTTGCAATAGGGTAGGAAGCAACACTCAACCCAACGGAGATAACTCCCTTTAGTACTTGAAAATTCTCTCACGTCTCAGGTGGATCACTGTACACCTACTGAGGGCAGTGGGGAATAAGAAAGCAAGGCTCCTACCTAAGCCTGAGGATGGACAGGAACCTGTGAAGATACTCTGAGGTTTTTTTGTTTGTTTGTGTTTTGATGGGTGGGAAAATTCTCTAGAGCAGCCTTTTTCACACTTTTTTTTAAAGATTTTTTTTTTTTGATGTGGATGGTTTTAAAAGTCTTTACTGAATTTGTTACTATATTGCTACTGTTTTATGTTTTGGTTTTTTGACCATGAGGTATGCAGGATCTTAGCACCCTGACCAGGGATCCTAACCTGCACTGCCTGCATTGGAAGGCGAAGTCTTAACCACTGGCCCTCCAGGGAAGTCCTGATACTCTAAGTTTTGGATGGCAGTGTTAATATTCTGCTACAACGTTTTTGTTTGTAGAAATAATATAAATATATATATATATATATATTTATATGAATAATATGAATAGTCCCTTCCATTTTGTATATTTTAAGGAATATGAAAATATTTTCATCTTCATCATAAAAAATTAGGTTTGTGGAAGAGACAGGGACTTCCAAGTTGAGTCCCAGAAGTAGTGACCTTCTATATTCTTACGTTCCACACAGGTCAGGGATGAATGTTACTCTGTTAATGACTCAGGAGGCATTTGGTACACTTTTCCCTGTGTTTAAAATTAAATTTACATACATATATAGGAAAACAAGATATATCAGAACATGTGAAGAACAGCCATGAGGAGGAGAGTGATTTTGATGACGGTAGTCTCTCATTCTTTTCCAGAAATTCCCTTTGATGTTGGAGTTAGGCCATAATGGAGTCTACAAAAATGAGCTATGAACAATAGTCAAAGTTTTAGGGCAATAAAATCATGCCGATGGGTTATGGTGATTTTTTTTAATCATCAGTATCATCACCATGGCTGTTACTTGGAAACCACTAGGTTTACAGTAGCTGTGTTCATGAAGGGCTGAGCTCTCACATGTTCATAGAACTAATACAACTCAGAGATTTCTACAGGAAGAAACTAGTCATCAACATTCTGGGGTGTCCTAGTCTCTCTATTCTTTTCTCACTTGGAGCCTGGAAGGACTGACATAAGTATCAGAACTGTATCTACAATTTTGGTTGAAGGTGGACTCTCTTCTTTTCCTTCCTATCTCCTATGGACACAAAGAAAACCCTTGGATACTTATGACTTTTATCCCTATTTGTAAGTTTAAGAAAACCCTGTCTTGTATAAGATAGTAAATCTCCTCCTGCTACCCCATCCATGTTGATAAAATGCACTGTAGGAGATTGAACTAAGCTTCTGCATGAAGCCAGTGATTAACTGAGCAATAAGTATATAGCTGAACTTTATAAAGACAAACATTATGGCCTGGAGAGATAGGTGAAATGTCTTTGTTTTTTCACTTGAAATCATCTTTCAGCATTCTCAGGAGTTAAGACCCCAGAAGAGATGATTTTCAAGAAATTTGTGGAATGCACAATTACCTTAAGTTCAATTTATTCCATTTAAAAATATATTTTTCAACTCAGAGTAAAATAAATGTCAACACTTTTAAGCTATTTATAACTATTTTTTTTGGCAAGAATCATTCTCATATCCATTATCTTATTGCAAACTCTTAAAATGCTAATAGTAAATAAAGTAGATATTAGTGATAATGATACATACATTGTTGGTGAGAGTAATGGATTTATAATGATGACCATGATAATGCTTCCTAGGTTCTAGGTTTTGTGATATTTTCTTGACATACACTACATTATTTAATACTTCCAACAACCTTATGAGGTGGAGAACTACAACTTAGATATGATCATGTCAGTTTTGTTTTTTCTTTTGTTGATGTGGCGTATCACATTGATTGACTTGTATATGTTGGACCATTCTTGTGACACTTGATCCAATCCAGCTTGGTCGTGGTGTATGAAGTTTTTAATGTATTGTTTGATTCACTTTCCTAATATTTTGTTGAGAATTTCTGTATCTATATTCATCAAAGATATTGGCCTGTCATTTTCTTTTATGATAGTGTCTTTGTCTGGTTTTGGTATCAGGGTGATAGTGGCCTCATAGAATGTCTTTGGGAGTGTTCCCTCATCTTCAGGCTTTTGAAAGAGTTTGAGAAGAATTGGTATAAGTTCTTCTTTGTATGTTTGGTAGAATTCCCAAGTGAAGCCATCTAGTCCTGGACTTTCATTTGTAGGGATTATTATTATTTTTTTTTTATTACAGATCCTATTTCACTTCTAGTGATCTGTCTATTCAAATTCTCTCTTTATGCTTGATTCAGTTTTGGTGGGGTGTATGCTTCTAGAAACTTGTTCATTTCTTCTAGGTTGTCCAATTTGTTGGCATATAATTGTTCATAGTATTGTTTTATGGTTTTTATCTTTTTGCAGCATTGGTTATTATTTCTCTTCTCTTGTTTCTTATTTTGTTTATTTGGGTCCTCTCTCTTTTCTTCCTGGTGAGCCTGGTCAGATCTTTGTCAACTTTTTTACCCCTTCAAAGAACAAGCTCTTGGTTTTATTAATTTTTCTATTGTTTTAAAATCTCTATTTTACTAATTTCCTCTCTAATCCTTACTATTTCTTTCCTTCTGCTGACTTTAGGTTTTGTTTGTCATTTTTTTTCTAATTCTTCTAGGTGTTAGGTTAGGTTGTTTATTTGAGATTTTTCTTGATTTTTGAGGAAGGCCTGTGTCTCCATGAACTTCCCTCTAAGAACTGCTTTTTTGCATCCCATAGATTTTGTATGTTTTCATTGTCATTTGTTTCAAAGTATTTTCTTAATTTCCTCTCTGATTTCATCATTGACCCATTGGTATTTTAGCAGCATGTTGTTTAGTCTCCATGTAATCATTTTCTTCTCATTTCTCTTTCAGTTGTTGATTTCTAGTTTCATGTCCTTGTGGTCAGAAAAGATGCTTAAAATAATTTTTATACTCTTAAATTTGTTGAGGCTCGTTTTGTATCCTAGTAAGTGGTCAATCTTAGAGAATGTTCCATGTGTACTTCAAAAGAATGTGTATTCTGTTTTTTCTTGTTTTTTTGTATTTTTTTTTGATATAATATCCTGAAAATATCAACTAAACCTAACTGTTCTATTGCTTCATTTAGGATCTCTTCTGCCTTATTGATTTTCTTTCTGGAAGATCTGTCTGTTGATGTCAGTGTGGTGTTAAAGTCTCTTACTATTATTGTATTCCCACCAATGTCTCCCTTTATGTCTCTTAGTATTTGTTTTATGTATTTGGGTGCTCCTATATTGGATGCATATATGTTAACAAGTGTAATATCCTCTTCTTGTATTGATCCTTTTCTCATCATATAGTGCTCTTCTTTATCTTTCTTTATGGACTTTGTTTTAAAGTTTATTTTGTCTAATATGAGTATTGCTACCCCCACTTTCTTGTCATTTGCATTTGCATGAAATATCTTTTTCCATCCCCTTTCAATCTATGGATGTCCTTCACCCTAACGTGAGTCTCTTGTAGAAGGCATATTGTAGGCTCTTGGTTTATTATCCAATCTGTCACTCTATGTCTTTTCATTGGAGCATTTAATCCACTGACGTTTAAAGTAATTATTGACAGATACGTATTTATTGCCATTTTAAATCTTGCTTTCCGGTTGATTTTGTGTTTTTTTTTTTTTTTTTTTTTTTTTTTTTTTTGCGGTACACGGGCCCCTCACCACTGCGGCCTCTCCCGTTGCGGAGCACAGGCTCCGGACGCGCAGGCTCAGCAGTCATGGCTCAGGGGCCCAGCTGCTCCGCGGCACGTGGGATCCTCCCGGACTGGGGCACGAACCCGTGTCCCCTGCATCGGCAGGCGGACTCTCAACCACTGTGCCACCAGGGAAGCCCCCGGTTGATTTTGTATTTCTTCTTTGTTACTTTCTTTTTCTTTTTGTTTTTCCTTTTGTGGTTTTCTTTTGTATTATGCTGTGTTCTCTTCTTTTTGTTTTTTGTGAATCTATTGTATGTTTTTGATTTGTAGCTACCCTTTTTCCAAGTATATTAACTCCTTACTATATCTACTTGTTTTTGACTGGTGGTCATAGAGGAAAAAAAATCTACATTTTCTTACTCTCCTCCCCCATACTTTATGATTTTGATGTCCTCTTTTACATCTTCATGTTTATCACTTTGCTATTCATGTGGTTATCACTGCTTTCATGGAATTTTTTTTTTATTTTTAAAAAATTTGTGTACTGGCATATCTAAATGATTTAATTTCCAATTTTGATTTTCTCTTTCCTATAGATTCTTATTTCTTTTCTACTTCGAGAAGACCCTTTAATCTTTCTTTTAGGATAGATTTAGTATTGCTGTATTCTTTTAGTTTTTGCTTGTCTGAAAATTCTTTATCTCTCTTTTTAATCTAAATGATAATCTTACTAGGTAAAGTATCCTAGCTTGCAGGTTTTTCTCTTTCAAGCATTTGAATATATCTTGCCACTCCCTTCTGGCCTGCAATGTTTCTGTAGAGAAGTTAGCTGAGAGCCTTATGGGGGCTCCCTTGTAATTAACCCTTATTTTTTTTCTCTTGCTGCCTTTAGAATCCTCTCTTTATCTTAACTTTTGACATTTTAATTATAATATGTCTTGGTGTAGGTCTGTTTGGGTTCTTGTTTGGGACTCTCTGTGAATCCTGTGCCTGATCGCTATTTCCTTTTTTAGGTTTGGTAAATTTTCAGCCATAATTTTTTTCAATTACACTTTCTATCCCCTTTTCTCTTTCTTCTCCTTCTGGGATCTCTATTATGTAGAGATTGGCACACTTAATATTATCCCATAGGTTTCTTACATTGCTTTCATCTTCTTTCCATTTGGCCTTCTGTCTGCGGTTCTGATTGGGTGATATCCATTATTCTAACTTCTAGATCACTTATTCATTATTCTGCATTATTCAATTTGCTATTTATTGGCTTTAGCTCAGTTTTCATACTGGCAAGTGAGTTTTCTAATTTTAATTGGCTCCACTTTATAGTTTCTAGTTACTTTTTATAGTAATTTGCATTTCTATCAATAGCCTTTCTTAATTCCTTCAGTATTTACATTACTTCCTTTTTGAACTCAGTGTCTATTAGACTGAAGAGGTATGTTTCATTGTTTGTTCTTTCAGGGGAATTCTATTGATCTTTTAATTGGGAGTGGTTACTCCACTTCTTCATTTTACTTATATTTCTCTTACTTCATGTGTTTAGGAGAAACAGTTGTCTACTGCGAACTTGGAGGGCTATTTTTATGTGGGGACATCCCTGTCTAGCCTGTGTGAGTATAATATTTTTGATGCGAGGACTGATTTTAGTATGGATGCCTGCCACATCTTTCCTCATTATTCTGGTCATTATTCCTTTGATGGGGATGTGACTGGTGTTGTGGTGACCAAAGACTGCACTGGATATTGAGCAGGGTCTCCTCTTTGCTCTGTGGTTGTCACATCCCTGTCTGGGGCAGGATCTTCTCCACAGTTGTTGGAGTAGAAGCCCCCAGATCTGTTTCTGAGCTGCGTTGTGAGTTAGGTTGTATTGGAGTACTCCCACTGGGAGAGGAGCCACTGAATATTCCTCTGCCAGAGTTGTCTACAGGAGAGTGAGCTCTGTGGTGTGACCTGTCCCTCATTGTGGGGGCTCACAAAGTACACTATTGTTGGCATCACAGTCGGCCCTGCCTTAACTGTGGGAATGCAGGCAAACAGCTCTGGTGTCCCTCAGGTGCTGTGCTCACAAAGCCACCAGCACAGATCAGCCAGCGCAGATCCACTGAAGTCAGGTAGCAGGACCACAATAGTCATGGACCTTCACCTGCTGTGGGAACTATGGAAAGAGCCCAGACTCTGTCCCATCCTCCATATGTGCATGCCCACACAGCCCACGGCTGCTAAGGCTGGACCCATCTCAGCCATGGGAGCACTTGTAGTGCACTCTGATATCCCACAGGCACTGAGTTTACAAAGTCAGCAGCAGATTGCACAGCCATGGGGAACGGGCTCAGATTTCATTCCTGTTTCTGAAGTGGCATGGCCCTTGGGGATCAGCTCTATTTTCAGCCCCACCTCAGCATGTGAGCAGCATGCTGGTTCTTGTGCACTCCCAGATATTGTGAAGTCATGCTGGGCCAGCTGAGAGCACACTGAGAAAGAGGCTGCTATGGCAGGCCCTGCCCCTCTGTTCACACCCTCTTTAATGATGACACTTTACTTCTCTGGCAGGCTCAGGCTACTTCTGCTTCCCATCCCCCACCCCTACCCACCACCCAGCTGCAGTCGCACCACACTCCAGCCCCTTCAAGCTGTCTCCTCACGGCCAACCCTAGTCCTCTCTCCAGATCTGTCCTCCAGAGCCTGAGTTTCAGCACTCAGCCTCCATGTGCACCAGCAGACATTCATCTCAGGCTGAGGAGTGCTGGGCTGTGGCACAGACAGTCTGTGTAGGTCCCTCTCTGCTCTGCCTGCCACAAAACACCTGCTGCACTCTTCTCCAAGCCTCTGAAGCTCTCTTTCCATCTTGGCTGATCTCCCAGCTGGTGAGGGGGCTATCCAGGGTACCGGAGTATTTTCTCTTTCACAGCTCCCTCCCAGAGTCACAGCTTCCATCCCAATTAACCCTGCCTTTTTTTCTTTTGTCCTACCCAGTTATGTGGAGATCTTACCTCCAAATTTGGGTGTCTGAGATATTCTGCCAACGTTCAGTAAGTATTCTGTGAGAATTGGTTCCACATGTAGATGTATTTGTGACATATTTGTGGAAGGAGGTGAGCTTCACATCCTCGTTTTCTGCCATCTTTATTGGAGCCCCCTTTAATGAGCTTCTATTACCTGCTACTGTCTTGATCACAGGAGTGAATTAGACCTATTCATCATCCTTTAAACATGAGAGGGCCTAGGACAGCTTACCCCCATCTTGCTTATGAGACTTGTAGAGGCTCCCTGTGGATGTGATGTTGAAAAAGTGTTCCACTGGCCTGGATCAAACTTCTGGGATGCTTCCCCAAGAGTCAACTAAAGGAAACCATACTCTGGAGGGAAACTGGGATCAAAAACTTAAAGACGGAACTATGTGTTGATCTCATGGGGCAACTAGGACAAAATGATAGCTATGCCAGGAGAACTGGTGGCCAAGAGGTCAGGAGAATGAAAACAAGTTCTGATTCATGAAGCAGAGGAAACCAGGTGGTTTAAGCAAACACTGAAATTCTTGGATGTGTGTGTGTGTGTGTGTGTGTGTGTGTGTGTGTGTGTGTGTAGTTGCAAAAATTTGGCCAGAATTCATCAGGGCAGCCTGGACATTTTTACCAAGTTATTCACCTTTCTTTCCCTCCTATGCTTTACTACAGTTCTTAAATTTCCTGCAAGGGTTGGTTCTAATTATTTTCTTCTGCAGAGAATTATTCCAAGCCACGCAGACTATAGGAAACTTGCTCAGTTGTCGTGTATTTTAAAAGGCTCTGTATCTTCATTTCATTTGTTATGTACAAAGTCTTTTCTCCAAAAAGAATATAAAATTATTAAAGTAGAGGTGAGAATGTGATTCCTTTTGAAAGCCCCAAAGGCCTTAGTACAATAATCATTTTCATTATTGCAAAACACATTTCATTACATGTGCCATGCTCTCCTCAAGCACTTTTCACACATCTTATTTGGTCATGATAACAACAACCTATGTAGTATTTCCTATTATCTTCCTATTTTGTGCACTAGGAAACTGAATCCTAGAGTGTTTAAGTGATACTCCAGGGTCTCCTTGATTAAAACACTGAGATGTTAACCCCTGATATCTCCCCAGGCCCAGAACAATTTCTCCTAAATGCTTTTGCCTTGCTTAGGTGTCAAGGAAGTAGATGATAAGTGCAATCTGAATACAGCGCCTGGATGGAGAATGTTGCTTGTCTGATGATTCACACTTTTAAATAAAATAATAAAAATCCTTGTCTGGACAACTTCACTGCCCCAATCAAGCTGGGATGTGGTCACCGCAGTTCTAAAATATACTTGGGTGATACTCCAGCTTGAATAGCATAATTTGAACATTCTTTGGGAAGTTCTGCATGGTGGCCTTGTGATCACAGTCCTTGTTCCACACCTGCCAAAAGCTGGCTCCTGCTTTGGCTCCCTGTCCTGCTGCTCTTTGCTGGAAGGAGCATAGTGGAGGGTGGGGTGACTTCTCCTTTAGTTGCAAATCTAAGCTAAAAAGAGACAAGCTGGGTGGGTGGCCCAAACCTATGTCCTGATTTAACCATTATTTACTGAGCACTTGGTATATATCAAGCATTTCTCTGCATCTTGGTACAGTGGATCTTCCCAGGAACCCAATGATGTGAGCATTACTATCCATGTTTTACAGATGGGGCAGTAGATTCAGATGTGCTAAGTACTTCTCAAAGTCATTCAGCTACTAGAACAGAAGGGATCTGATTCCAGGTTCCCTGCTCTTGTTGTCATATCAAAATGCTTCTAGCTCACTTTGTGATGATTAAAGTGAAGAATGGAGGGAAAATATAATAAAATTGATGATCATAATAACAAACATCACTACTAACATTTTTGAGTTCTCACCATGTTCTGTGCACTATGGGAACACGTTACAAGCATCATTTCATTTCATCCTCACAACATCCATGTGAAGTAGTCACCAGTACTTCCTTCATGTTACAAAGAAGGGAAAAGATGCTCAGAGATGTTAAGTCATTAGTCCAAGATAACAAATGATAGCACCAAGATATGAGCCCAGGCATTTTGTCAGTATAGCTCGTTATAACAGCTATACATAAACATACAATGTGTCCATTCTGGATTCGATTTAGAACCCTGCCCTGGATCTTCAGGGTGAGAACCAAGAGGAAGGGCAAGACATATTTGAAAAATATGTCTGACTGCCAACATTGCCAACAGAACTCAAACAATCAAAGTCACAATTCTCAATCTTTACCTCCATGTTCTAACACTGACTTAGGAAAACTGCCAACAGACTCCGGGGCAGATGATGGATCTACTGAGATGCAGATTCACCTGGCGTAGAGGTCAGGATGCGCAGGCCAGTTACCTGTGTCAGAAAGACCATCTTATCCCATCTGATTGTGAGTCAACTGGAGTGGAAATGTGGGTGCCTTGCCAAGGCTTTGAAAATCCACAACCCTGTCACTGAGATATGAGAAGGACCCTTAAGTTAGTAGCGTTATGACACCACTTCTTGAAGAGAATCACTCACATGTCTCTGCAGCCATGGGGATTGTCACTCCCCCTGGTGAAGGCAGTGGAAACTCTTTGCAGAGTGATTGAGAACAGAGTCATTCCTGGCAAGGGAGAAAGGGAAAAAAAAAAGGAAAGTCAGATTGAAGATTAATGTTATATATAGTTATTAATATAGCAAACCTAAAAGGAGCAGGGCTGTTTTGTGTCAGTGCATTATGTGTTACACACTTTCCTTTTCCTCTTCATTAAAAAAAGACATAAGTTAAACAATACCATAACAACATTATAAAAAATTAAAGAAAATATTCACATTCTTCTTTGGTTCTTTATGATCCTTGTTAGTCTTTGCTCATATATTGTCCACTTTTACATGACTGTGATTATAGACTACAGTCAGTGTTTTTCCATGTTGTCCCATATTCTTAAAAACAGTTCTTATCAGAAGATAACTTAATGTGTGGATTACCCAGACCTATTACTTTTTCCTGTCTTCTCTTCATTAATATTTTTGATATCTGTATCTCCTTTCTTTTTTTTTTTTTTTTCCTGCAGTACACGGGCCTCTCATTGTTGTGGCCTCTCCTGTTGTGGAGCACAGGCTCCGGACGCGCAGGCTCAGAGGCCATGGCTCAAGGGCCCAGCTGCTCCATGGCATGTGGGATCCTCCCAGACCGGGGCACGAACCCATGTCCCCTGCATCAGCAGGCGGACTCTCAACCACTGTGCCACCAGGGAAGCCCTGTATCTCCATTCTAGAGTGTAAGCTTATTCATATCCATTCCAAAGGGTGCAGAAGGCCTGAAAATCCAGGGAAATGTAAATTTGGCTATTATGTCATGTATTCATGATTCCCATTAAAAATAAGACAGCTGTTAGAAAGGAGAAAGGAAAAGGGAAAAAAGGGGTCAAAACAGGTTTTTAAGATGTACTTTCATTTTAGGTATTTTCAAGTTATGAAAACCAAAGTTGAAGAAACTCACCAACAAGCTGAGGAGCAGCTCTGCAATCTGCAGCCTTGGAAGTGTCCCAGCAGCTACTCCCAGGGGAGGGCACCTCTGGCTGCACCAGCAGACATGCCAAGGCTAGCCAAGGGGAGGGAAAGAAATGCCTCACATTCCTTTGGCTGTGTTTAGTCACTGACTCAGGAAGTATGCCTGTCACTCAGATAGTAGCATCATTACCTTTGTCTGGGAGTCCAAGGGTTCAGGTCCCACCCCAGAATCTTGGCAGCTTCCCAAAGGCAATGCTTGTCTTGTCATGGAAGGTGGATGGAGGCACGCACTGGAAAAGGAAGCTCTTTCTCCTTGGTTCTTCCAGGGAAACGGGAATCAGATGAGCAAGAGTGACAACACATCACATTAGTTTGACCCACAAATTCCAAAGAACTCCAGTATGAGACTGGCACAACTATAACCCAGTTGCAGGCACTACCAAGAGGAGAGGAAATATTGGGTTCCCTGCTCCACCATCTCCTTAACTCAGCACTCAGCTCAGCCTTTCTTCCAACCACAAGATTGTAGACACAAGAATAGCACAAAACAGTGGCAGGTCCTCATTGCCAGAGTGAAGAAGCAGAGGTACACATGTACAGAGTACACCAAACCTGGAACTCAGGGTGACACTCGTGAAGTATAATCTCTTGATGAACTTTTTCTTTAAAATTCTTATGCACAGCACTGCTTGACAGTTTAATATTACTTATGAAAACAATTTATCATTTATCATATTTCAATCAGTTTAAAAATTTTAAAGTATTATCACATTTGAAGTTATTTGGAATTATTTCTATTAAGTATACCTGTCAATTTTGCTTTTGACTAAATGCTGGAAATTCAGGGAAAAAACAAAAAATGATGGCAGAGAGGGGGTATGGAGAAGGTGAAGATGGTGATGGATTTTCTTAAACAAAATAAACCCACTCCAATAAAATAATATTCTCTTAATCATGCAATAAACTTTCTTCTTTTGCCTGAAGAGTTTTTATGACAGCCTGCAGGGCTTGAAATATAGGTTTGTATTGTTTGTGTACAGGGTACTATTTAGACTTATAAATTGTGATAAGTATAGTTCTTGTTGATTAATTTTTTGGGCAGCCCTGATTCCAGAGCCCTTTGCCCAAGAGATTGGGAGGCTGAGTAGGAGTGGGGATGGTGGTCTTCTGGAGAAATTTTCTTTGAAATAGAGAAGCCACTGTAAGAGGAGACATCTCTCAGCTGAAGGAATGTCACCCTCCCTTCTTTCCCCCTTTAAACAAGACACTGTACTTTCAACCAGCTGTCCAGGAGGTAGCACTTACTTTGGGACCCCACCAGGAGGTTCAAGTCTGCTCCCTGGACACCTTTCTCTATCTTCCCATGGGTTTTATTTCTAGTCAGTTATTAGAAGCTCTCTTCCTGCTCCTGTAAGTCCATCTATCCCACCCTCCCAGGCCTAAACATGTGCCAAGAGAGAGAGTGACAGCTCCAGATGAAAGGAAAGCCCAAAGTCAGAAGGAAGTTGTGCTATGTGGTACCTGACTTTAGTTCTTCCTCTTTCCATCTGAAAGTATTAACATGTTTCCTCTCTTTGTGAGGGCAAGGTTTTGTGGTTTTCAAAGAAGTTTTACTGAGGTATAATTCATATACCATACAATTTTCCCACTTAAATTTTACAGTTCAAGGGCTTTTAGTGTATCCACAGAGTTGTGCAGCCCTCACCACAATTAATTTTAGAATATTTTATTACTCCCCAGAGAAACCCAACAGTCTTTAAGCCAGCACTCCCTAAGCACCCCCATTCTCCCTGCTCTAGGAAACCACTAAGCTAAATTTTGTTATCTATGGACATTTAATAGAAATGGAATCATTGATCTGTTAAAGCATCCCACTATTCTTCCACAGAGCCTGGCAAAATACATTTAACCTGATAGGTATCTGAGTAAGGTTCAATTAGTTACTTGTGTTGGGTATATTAGATTACCTAGTGTTAGGATTAATATAACTAATGGTGTGGGAAACTAGATAGTCTTAGATGAAAAGCCTCAAATGCCATTACTCAGAGTTTGCTAATGGTCTGGATATTACCAGAATGGAAGGACAACCTATGGTTCATAGCTCCCCTAGGTAAGCTCCCACAAACATGGCCCCTTGTGCTCTCTGCATACTCACCTTTAACAGGGATGTCATAAGTCCAGGAATCAATTCCTTAGAAGACTGGCTTTCTCTCATGAGCTGGCACACCACTCTGCCTGTTAATAGGCAATAGCACTAAAGACCATATAATTTTTTCCCAACATGCTGTTATTCTTTCCCAAACATTAGCTTCAAAGCAGAATGTTTGCTAAATGTTGTCTTTATTTCCAAAACTTGGGGTAAAGATCATATGCAACTAATGGCTGAGAGATAATTGGCCACTTTACATTTTCAGCCTCAAATGAACTCTCCTGCTTGAGTAAATTTCCCATCTTACAGAATGTGAAAATTTCAAGAAAGATGGAGCTTACACATCATAGTATGGTCTGTTAGATAAATGGCCAGGAGTAATCTTTCTTAAAACCACATTTTTGTAGACAGAGTTATCAGAAGGCCCAGAAACAAAATACCCGGTGGTTCAGCATTCATGCTTAAATGAAGGTAACATTTGTACCTTCAGCCCAAGATGTGCCAGGGCTTGGAGGGAAATTGGTGAGGACTAATACCAAGGACCATTTGGGGCTATTAAGCATTGGCTTCCTGGGTCTGATTTCCAGCATTCTCTTTGAGGAAAAAGCAAAAGGTGACTGCATTAAAGCTTTGTTCTCAGAGTTGTAATGAAGAGTCCAGAAAGCTCCTCTCTTGCAGCTGGCTTCTTTTCACTGAGCTGTCATTGAGTCAGAAGTAAAATGATCATTTTTGTTTAATAGCTGAAGACATGAACAGCTTGCACTTTTCAATCCAAACGTGGTCTCTGGCACTGACTCTGGATCCCTGGGTGTTGAGAAGTATCTAAGTAGGCTGAGTGCTCTTGCCCTGCGTTTAAAGTGAGACCCTTAGTTCCTTCCTTTAGATCATCATCTTTCCTGAGATCTGCCTCATCTTGACCTGGTGACTCTGAGTTGTATTTTGTAGAGTAGAAAGGAGGTTTTACTCTTTTAAGCTTATATTTTTCACAAGCTTGAGCCCTTTGTTTTAGGATTCAGTTTCTTCACAGTGGAAGGAAACACGAAACTGTCCCAGCCCTTCATCTACTTGGGTAGAGGCATAGTTTATATCTCCTACCAGAGAGGAACTCATTCTGAAGACTAAATTAGTAATTCAAGAAGTATTGGGTTAGGAATTATCCTGAGTCCTAGGAGAGAGAGGAGAACTAACCATGACCACTGCCTTCAAGGTGTTTATGATTTATTGGTGATTGGTTGTAGGGGAGAATGAGGAGAACATAAACGTGGTGAGCATTATGACATAGGTATGTATGGGTTATGATGGAACACAGTCTGGAGTGGGTCAGAAAGATTTTTCAGGAGAAGTGATTACTTTATTGGGTCTGAACTAGGAGTAGGACTTAACCAGTCATCTAGAATTTGGCAGTTGAGTAGAAGACAGGCAGAGATATAAGCCTATAAAAAAGCATACAAATAGAGAGAGCCTAGCATGGTTCAGTATGACTTGGGTTGGTGGGTATGTGTTTTTTGGAAGAGCCGTTGGATAAGTTGGCAAAGGTCAGAGAAATAGAAACCTTGTATTTGAAATGAGACATAGGAATTTCCTAGCTCTTCATGGCTCTTGCATCATGGCAACTGATGTCTTGAATTCTATATTAGATTCTAATTTCAACTTTACACATATCCCTCTCTTTTTCCCTAAACAGACAGATCTGTAACCAACTCTGCCACTTACTATGTATGTAAACTCAGACAAATTAGACACATGAAGCCTCTGTTTTATCTTCTGAAAAATGGGACCAAACTGGAAACAACATTGTGGGGTTATTGTATTATTAGGATAAAAAAATCACCATGCCTGGCATTAAAAGTTTTCATAAAATATTGGTGGAATCAAACTGGGCATATGAGTGAAAAGGAAACTCTACCACCTGGAAAACAGCCTTTAGCTTTCCAAACACAGTAGCTGTCAAAGCAGCCTAGTACACCTGGAAAGAGGTAGAGACAGGATCTGAACCCTGAAGAAAAGTGACAGGAAGCCGAGGACCCAGGGCCAGGAGACAGTAGGCCAGAAAAGTCAAAGTGGAGGGATGCAGCTTGTGTCAGAACAACAAGGTCACCACTCAGTCAGGAGTGCAGACAGGAGGGAGGGGGTGGCAGATACTTGCTCTAGGGCACTTCAGGGAATGGATGCACAGCAGCCTATGGCTTCCTCTTTCCTGATGTAGTCCTGATGTCCTGCCTAGACTCTGGAAAGAAATCAAAAAGGGGGGAAATAGAGAGAAAAAAGGGGAAGAAGAGGAAAAAAAGGAAAAAATAGAATACCTGCATTTTTATATAGTAACAATAAAATTCTTTCATGATAAATACACAACACACTAGGAATGGAAATGCACTTCCTCAATCTGGTAAAGACCATCCATGAAGAGCCAACAGCTAACCTCATTCTTAATGATGAAACGTTCTTTCCCCCTAAGATCTAGAACAAGACAAGGTGGTCTGCTCTTACCATTTTTAATCAAAAATTGCACTGGAGGGCTTCCCTGGTGGCGCAGTGGTTGAGAGTCCGCCTGCCGATGCAGGGGAGGCGGGGTTGGGCCCCGGTCCGGGAGGACCCCCCACGCCGGGGAGCGGCTGGGCCTGTGAGCCGTGGCCGCTGGGCCTGCGCGTCCGGAGCCTGTGCTCCACAGGGGGAGAGGCCACAGCAGTGAGAAAAAAAAAAAAAATTGCACTGGAGGTTCTGACCAGGGCAATTAGGCAAGAAAAAGAAATACAAGACATCCAGATTGGAAAGAAAGAAGTAAAATTATATCTGTTTGCAGATTATAGGAACTTGTATATAGAAAAGCATTTGTGAAAAAGGGTAAAAAAGAAGATTCAGAGATTCTGATTTCAAAACTTACTACAAATATACATTAATCAGGACAGTGCAGTATTGGCATGAGGATAATCATAGATCAGTTGATCAGAACTGAGAGTCAGAAATAAACTTTCACAGTTAAGATCAATTGACTTGCCACAGAGAGTGACAAAAATTTCAATGAGGAAAGTATAATCGTTTCAACAAACAGTGCTGGGACAATTGGATATCCACGTACAGAAGAAGGAAGTTGGACTCCTACCTCACATCACATACAAAAATTAACTCAAAATGTATCAAAAACCTAAATATAATTGCTAAATCCATAAGATACTTAGAAGAAAATGGGGGGGGACATCTTCATGACACTGGTTTTCACAATGATTTTTAAATATGACAACAAAAGCACAGGCAACAAAAAAAGTGGTAAATTGGACTTCATCAAAATAAACTTTCTGCTTCAAAAGATATCATCAAGAAAGTGAAAACAACCCATAGAATGGGAGAAAAGTTTTTCAAATTAAATATATATAATATATATATATATAATTAGATGAAGTACTAATATATGTTACAACATGGATGAACCTCGAAAATACTATGTCAAGCGAAAGAAGTCAGTCACAAAAGACCACATATTACATCATTCCATTTATATGAAATGTCCAGAATAGACAAATCCATAGAGACAAAAATTAGATTAGTGGATGCCTAGGATTAAGAGGTAATGGGGAGTGACTGCTATTGACTATGGAGTTTCCTTTGGGGTGATAAAATGCCCTAAAATTGATTGTGGTAATTGTTGCACAACTCTGTGAATATACCAAAGGCCACTGAAGTGTACACATTAAGAGCATAAATTTTAAGGTATGTGAATTATCTCAATAAAGTTGTTATAAAAAATAACAATAATGATATGCATAGCGGTCATTAACTGAGTGCTATCCAAATGCCAGGCACTGTGCTAAGCTCTATAATCTTACCTAAGTCTCACTATAAATATGTCAGGAGAGTTTTATTATATTTATTTACAAAGAAAAAACATAAGTTCAGAGACATTAATGAACTTGTCTAAGGTCACAAAACTAGTAAGTACCATAATAATTAGGAGTTAGGACTCTGACCCATTTTTGTCTCACTTTGAGTGCCAGGGGCTTATTAAAAGGTCTTAGGTGGATCTTGTGAACCTTCTTGTGCTCCAAGTTCAGTGTTTACAATATGACCAACCACCAAATAGCAGGAGTTAATGAAACCTCTGCTTCCCAACTTTCCCACCAGGGGACTGTGGTGGGGTGTTGGGTCCCAGTTGCTGCTGGATACGGGGTGGAGATGACTCTATGCTCAGTTAATTGTGTTCTCTGGCTTGCTTAGGACACATTTGTTGTAGAGACTCCCTTAACTCCCCCTCAGATGTGTCACAGCTGTAATTCTGGAAGTGAGACTCTCGACCCCCAGCGTCTGATTTTACAGATTATGTCTTGTGTTTGAAACTGAGTTCTGTTCCTTTTAGATCTGTCTGCTTCCTAGTTCCAAGAAATAAAACATGAGAAGGAAGGTGTTAGGTTCATGACGACAAAGGCTTCAAATAGCTCTCACCAAGGAAAATCTGGGTGAGTTTCGGGGAAATGACTCTGAAGAAGATGGGTTATATCTTCTGTCTGGGCTTAGCAATGAAGGGTAAGAGGGGGACCCGAGCCAAATGTGATTGGGATCTTGTCAAATTCCCAATGTTGGAAAACATTTCAGGATGTTTGACTGAGCTTGACAAAAACAGTACCTTTACTGTTCCCCTTCTTCCTTAGACAAAGGTGACCGAAAAACTTTCAATGATCCAAGTCCAAACGAAGCCACAGGCATGATCACCCTTCTGTGGGAAGTGGCACAATGGCACCCTCTGTCAATGGAAATTGCAATGGGGGTATTAACTATGAACACAGTTATGATAACAGAGTTTTTGAGAAAGAGAGTGAAAATCAACTGAAGTAACAGAATTTAAGTCTCAAAGGGAAGCAATGTATCCTTTTACTCTGTTCTCTGTGATGAAGAGCAGAGTCTGGAAGAGGAATTGTCTTTCCATGACTGTCCCCAATCTCTTACTCTGTGGATTCTAGAGTGTTCCCAGGAATTTTTGTGGCTTCATCTCATCCTCTGATTTTTTCCATTGGATTCTTTAGAATCAGAGCAGAAAAAAAAAGGGATGCTCAGGATCAGAGAGCCGCCCTCTAGTGGTCAGTAAGCCCAAACTTTCCATGATAGGTTGAGTGGAAGGAAGGGGAGGGCAAGGATGATGTCATGGGAACAGCTGAGCCTTTATTGAAACACTGAAACATGTGTAAGGCTGTCCATAGGCAGATATAATGGTTTCAAATTGGTTTCTCTTATTTATTCACAGTGTTTACTGAGTGTTCACTATGATCTATGCATTAGAAAGACAGCAGTAAATAAAACAGGCAAAATCCCCTGTCCTCCTGGAGTTTGCATTCAAATGGATATAAAACTATTGGCATTTGGGAGATACAATATTAAAGTACTAAAGTTTTTAAAAGTCAGTTGCTGAGTTGGTCAATGAAGGTTAAAACGTAACTATTTCTCCTTTAAGAAGCTCTAATCCCCTGTCAGACATTTTGCCCCGTACTAAAAACATTTATTTTCTTTCGTTGATAAATTTTAACATTGACTTCCACTGTTACCCTGGATGGAATACATTGTCTTTACCATTAACATAACGTCTTATGCCCAAAGTTAAATTTTCAAAGAAGGAGAAGCAACTAGATGCATCCTTTAAAATGTTTTTCCCCAAAATAACTAAAAAATAGAGACTGGGAAGTGCTTACATCAATACGGAGCTAAAGCTTCCTCCATGGTTATCTCCTTCCTTCTCCTTGTCTTCTCATCATCCGAAATTTTATATTCACTGAGAAAGTAAGATTTGAAAGTAAAGATATAAAATAGAATCTTATGAGAGAAGTGACCAGCAGTCTTGTATTTTTGCTTCAAGGCAAAAGAATGGTTCCCAGTCTCTCCCTCCCTCCACTTCAGCATATCAATGTCATATACGAATTCTTTGTGGTAGGAAATGTTTTTAGTGGATTCTAGTCCAGACAATTATCAAAAGAGCTCTTGTATGGTAATCACTGTGGACATGTTATTAGGCCCAACTTTTTCAATGCTGCATTAGCCCCAGCCTTGCTTTCATTGCTTCTAAGTCCCCAGCTGCTCACAGATGGTTCTGCTGATGCTCCCCAGCTAGATCCTCAGCCCCCTCACCTCCTGCAGATGGAGATGAATAATGCAGCATGACTTCCATTCCAGGTTGGTATTATATTATCTTAGACCCAAGATTCTTGACCCCGGATGACTGAGGGGCTCTCACACTGCTTGCCACTAATTAGATCTGAGATCTACTAGCAGGATTGGTTGCCAGGAGGGATGGGTAAGACTTGGTTGCCACTCACTCCTTCTACCTTCTTCCCCTACATTCACCCAATCCACAGACTACAGCTGCAGCCTTGATGCCCTGTCCTTTGTCCAATCAGTTTACTTATCTAGTTCACTAGTCCAGATTCTAGCTATAGTGACCCAGTTCCTGATCTGGATATTTTTGCTTTAAACAAGACCTTGTAGAGTATGTCCACCTGATCTGTTAGACTCTCGGTGTCCACCAGTCTAATTCTAACTCCATTGACTGGATGAAAGTTGTTGGTACAGACATTTCCAAAATGAATATGGAGACAGGTACAGCCCGAGCAGCACTGAACATGACTTGACTTCTCGCACCTTTGGATCTATCCCTTGTCTCACCTCAGTGTGCATGTCTCAGGCTAACTCCTGCCCCATTCCCAGCCCACCTGACAATACTGTAGAAATCAGTTCAAAGTTTCTAAGGCCCAAATATCAACCAGAGGTAATTTATTATTGGAGCTACCTCATGGTAAGGAGGGAAGTTTTTGGTGCCAACATTTTTTAGCTGTTACATATTCTGTAGGTCACTTGGTTCCTGATCATAGAAATAGACAGACCTGGGTTTCATATTTATCCCAGTTCCCTAAAGGAGGTCAAGACTTTGGAAGCTGTCCTGGAAGTTCTCTGGGACTAATTCAAGACCCCATGAAACTCTCTCATGGAACATCCTGGGATCCACAGCTCCAGATTCTTTGGTGTTACTACAGCATGGCATGGATTTCAATCATCATCAGTCCTTTTTAATGTTTCCACATTTTTATTTCACCCTGGCTCTAACAGTTCATTGAAAAAACCTGACTATGGATGTACAAATGAATTTGCAAATGGGAAAGAGGAATTTGGGAGAGAAAGTGAAAGTGAAGTTAAGAAGAAACTTCTGTAGATAACCAGATTGCTTTTATCCTAGGAAAGTTGGCTATATTTGCAGCAAATGTGTAAATATTTTTTTTGTGTTTTTTTTTTTCTTATTTAAGAAAAAGAGCAGTTGGGCCAAGTATATGACTCATTAAGTACAGATGACACTAAATACTTATCTTTTTATCCATGTCCATACAGGATTGAAAGTCTTAATTTGAGCTCTGAGAGCCCAGTGAGAAGCCTTTTGCCCATAGCTTGAATAGTGGCCGTTACCTTCTTTTAAAAATTCTATGTTCCTCCAAGTCAAATGCAAAATAAAGATGGGGCAGACCTAGGGCTGCTTCTATTTTGTGTTGAATAAATGTTTGCTTGACATAGAGAAGCAAGGGGAAAAAAAAGATGAAGTGGTTTGACAAGTTCATAGAGAAGTAACTTTTGGATGTTACTGTCATCTAGTGATGATTTAATACCTAGCTTCCAGGGGAAGTGAAGAGTCACCTTTTTGCTACAAAGACAGCGGCATCACTTACAGCCTATCATCACTTTGCAGGCTCTGGAATGGAAGTGACATCTGGGCAAGCTTCTAAATACCTGGTGAAAAAGTCTATTCTTTACAACTGTGAGCACAATGCATGGCCTCATATTAAATCCTAAACCTCTCTGTCTATAATATTTCTGCTTTTGTTTTTAAAACTTCATTGGAACAGAAAAAATAGGCTTCTTTTTAAATATCCACATTCTCTAACACATGGTCACATGTTGCCAGAAACCAAGTTCTATATCACCTCTTCCTCTGTCTGTCCACAGACTTGTCTCTTCAAAGGAGCATCACTAAACCTCTGTCTAATTCCAGGCACATCCCTCCTCTCCTTACTCACTCACATGGTACCTGGGGTGGGGGCAAGGAGGGGCGAAGAACATACTCCAATTTCTTGCCTACCTTGTACTAGATGCTTTATTGTCATGATGGCCCTCACTTAAACCCCATATGGTAGGATCATTTCAGTGTTTAAGATGAGGAAACTGAGGTTCACAAAGGTTAGGCAAATGTCCAGAGGTCACACAGGTAAATGCAGTGGCAGGGGTGGAGTTTGAACCCAGCACATCTGGTCTCATAATCCTGGGAGCTTTTTGTGTCTTGGGAAGCACATTGAATTTGGCTCCCAGTAAGATTAATTTGTGCATTGGGAACTGAGGTAACAGGGCAGAGAGGCATCCAGTTAACTGGAATCGTATATGGTTCTGATGGTAACTTCCTGAATGCCTGGCTTCCTGACTGTGGCTGGGTTCCCTTAGCAAGCTGGTTCTCTTCTGTGGTTCTGAAAATTTAAGGAATAGAACAGAAATATTGCTACCTCTACCTAAACTTATCAGTTGTTTATATTTTGCCACTTTTCTTCTCTGTTTATAATTTACACAATTTTTAACAATGATTTGAGTTTAAATTGCAGGTATCATGCTACTTCATTCCTAAGTTGAATGATATATGCTATATTGCATGCATTACATATATATGTAATATATGTATTTATATATCACATGCACACACTCATATACACATATTTTAATCATTTAAAAGTTTATTCCTTAGCAATTCATTGATGGATATATCACTATTTGTTTTATCAATTCACACATTGAAGAACATTAGGTTGTTTCCAGTTTGGGGCTTTTACATATTAAGATGCTATGAACAAACCCACAGTCAATATAATACTCAATGGTGAAAAGCTGAAAGTCTTCCTGCTAAAAACTGGAAGAAGACAAGGATGCCCACTAACACCACTTCTATTCAACATAGTATTGGAAGTCTTAGCCACAGCAATCAGACAAAACAAGGAAATAAAAGGTATTTAAGTTGCTAGGGAAGAGATAAAAATATCATTATAAGCAGATGTCATGACTATATGCAGAAAACTCTAACAACTTCACAAAAAAAACTACTAGAAATGATAAATGAATTCAGCAAAGTAGCAGGGTACAAGATGCAAGAGGGAAGAGATATGAGAACATATGTATATGTATAACTGATTCACTTTGTTATAAAGCAGAAACTAACACACCATTGTAAAGCAATTTTACCCCAATAAAGATGTTTAAAAAAAAGATTAACATACAGAAATTGGTTGAATTTCTTTACACTAATAATGAAGTATCAAAAGGGAATGTAAACAAACAATACATTTAAAATCATTTCAAAAAAATACTTAGGAATAAACCTCACTAAGGAAGTGAAAGACATATTCTGAGAACTACAAAACATTAATAAAGGAAACTGAAAAAGATTCAAAGAAATGGAAAGATATCCCATGCTCTTGGATTGGAAGAATTAATATTGTTAAAATGGTCATATTATCCAAAGAAATCTACAGATTTAATGTTATCTCTATCAAATTACCCATGACATTTTTCACAGCTAGAAAAAATAATCCTAAAATTTATATGGAACCATAAAAGACCCAATATTGCCAAAGCAATCCTGAGGAAAAAGAAGAAAGCAGGAGGCATAACCCTCCCAAACTTCAGATAATACTACCAAGTTACAGTAATCAAAACAGCATGATATTGGCACAAAAACAGACACACACACACATCAATGGAACAGAATAGAGAGCCCAGAAATAAACCTTCACATGTATGGACAATTAATTTCTGACAAAAGAGGCAAGAATATACAATGGGGAAAAGACAGTCTCTTCAGCAAGTGGCATTGGGAAAGTTGGACAGCCACATGTAAGTCAATGAAATTATAACACACCCTCACACCATACACAAGAATATACTCAGAATGGTGTAGAGACTTAAACATAAGACACCATAAAACTCCTAGAAGAGAACATAGGAAAAACATTCTCTGACATAAATCATTTTCTTAGGTCAGTCTCCCGAAGGAATAGAAATAAAAGCAAAAATAAAGAAATAGGATCTAATTAAATTTATAAGCTTTGCACAGCAAAGGAAATAACAAACAAAACCAAAAGACAACCTATGGATGGGGAGAAAATATTTTCAAGTGATGCGACCAACAAGGGCTTAATTTCCAAAATATACAAACAGCTCCTATGATTCAATAACAAAAATACCACAACCCAATCGAAAAACGCATAGAAGACCTAAATAGACATTTCTCCAAAGAAGACATACAGACGGCCAATAGGCACATGAAAAGATGCTCATCATCACTAATTAGTAAAGAAACGCAAATCAAAGCAACAATGAAGTACCATCTCACCCCAGTGAGAATGGCCATCATTAAAAAATCTACAAATAATAAATGCTGGAGAGATTGTGGAGAAAAGTGAACCCTCCTGCACTGTTGGTGTCAATGTAAATTGGTGCAACCACTATGGAAAACTGTATGGAGGTTCCTCAAAAAACTAAAAATAGAGTTGCCATATGATCCAACAATCACACTCCTGGGCATATACCCAGACAAAACTTAATTCAAAAAGATACATGCACCCCAGTTTTCATAGCAGCACTATTTACAATAGCCAAGACATGGAAGCAACCTAAATGTCCATTGACAGAGGAATGTATAAAGAAGATGTGGTATAGATTACAATGGAATGCTACTCAGCCATAAAAAGAATGAAATAATGCTATATGCAGCAACATGGATGGACTTAGAGATTATTATACTAAGTGAAGTAAGCCAGAAAAAGAAAGACAAATACCATATGATATAACTTATATGTGGAATCTAAAATACAACATAAATGAACAAATCTATGAAACAAAAACAGACTTACTGATACAGTGACAGATTTGTGGTTGCCAAGTGGGAGGATGGGTGGAGCAGGGAAGAATTGGGAGTTTGGGATTAGCAGATGCAAATTATTATAAATAGGATGGATAAACAACAAGGTCCTACTGTATAGCCCAGGGAAATATATTCAATAACCTGTGATAAACAATAATGGAAAAGAATATGAAAAAGAATATGTATGTATAACTGAATCAATTTGCTGTACAGCAGAAATTAAATAGAACATATTTCAATAAAAAATTTTTAAAAAGATACTATGAACATTTGTGTATATACAGAAAATGCTGGGTTGTTTTTTCTCTCTTGTGTAAATAGCTAGGAATGAAATGGCTAGATTGTATGGTAGACGTAAGTTTAACTTTTTAAGAAATTGTCACAGTTTCCCGAAGTGTTTGTAACATTTTCATTCCTACCAGCAATGCATGAAAATTTTATCTCTTCCACATCCTTGCCAAAACTTGCTCTTAACAATCAATTTAATTTTTACCAATTTCAGAGCATACCGTATTCCATTGTGATTTTAATTTATGTTACCTTAATGACTAAAGATATTGAGTATATTTTCACTTTCTTATTTACCACCAGTATATAGTCTTTGGTGAAATTTCTGTTTAAACCTTTTTCTCATTTTTACTAGTTTCTTTGTTTTATTATTGAGTTTTGAGAATCCATTCCATTAAAATTTTCTTTTATTCAAACAGTAAGTCACAAAAATTATAATCATCTGCATCAGTTCACTCAGTCCCATGTAATTAATTTTCTTTTCATCTTGATCTTTGTTAGCCCTTTTATGAATTCGTCAGTTTTCCATTAGAGTTCTGAAAGTGCTTATTCATTCAGTTCAACAGTATACTCAGTTACCAGAAACCTGTACTTGTCAGAGTCTTTTCCATGAATTCCTTGAAGATGAAACACTTTTATAAGAACATTTTTGCAAAAGCATCAAAGTACACACAAAACTGTCTGTGAATGACAAAAGACTTAATGACACGGTTAAAGATTTGATGAAAGTTCATATTAATGCAATTGACAAGGAAATTTAGCTATTACTAAGATATACATTTTAAAGTAATAACTAGACTTATGACTTATAACATTATACCAGAACATATAAGATTTTTAAGAATTTCATGTAATGTCTGAAACACTTATATTAACATATTTCCATACAAATAACCCAAAGAAAGCTTGGTATTAGTTTTTTTTATTTTTATTGCTGTTGTTGTTTTATACAGCAGGTTCTTATTAATCATCAATTTTATACACATTAGTGTATACATGTCAATCCCAATCGCCCAATTCAGCACACCACCATCCCCAACCCGCCACGGTTTTCCCCCCTTGGTGTACATACGTTTGTTCTCTATATCTGTGTCTCAACTTCTGCCCTGCAAACTGGTTTATCTGTACCATTTTTCTAGGTTCCACATACATGCTTAATATACGATATTTGTTTTTCTCTTTCTGACTGACTTCATTCTGTATGACAGTCTCTAGATCCATCCACGTCTCAACAAATGACTCAATTTCATTCCTTTTTATGGTTGAGTAATATTCCATTGTATATATGTATCATATCTTCTTTATCCATTTGTCTGTCGATGGGCATTTAGGTTGCTTCCATGACCTGGCTATTGTAAATAGTGCTGCAATGAACATTGGGGTGCATGTGTCTTTTTTGAATTATGGTTTTCTCTGGGTATATGACCAGTAATGGGATTGCTGGATCATATGGTAATTCTATCTTTAGTTTTTTAAGGAACCTCATACTATTCTCCATAGTGGCTGTACAATTTACATTCCCACCAACAGTGCAAGAGGGTTCCCTTTTCTCCACACCCTCTCCAACATTTGTTCTTTGTAGATTTTCTGATGATGCCCATTCTAACTGGTGTGAGGTGATACCTCATTGTTGCTTTGATTTGCATTTCTCTAATAATTAGTGATGTGGAGCAGCTTTTCATGTGCTTCTTGGACATCTGTATTTCTTCTTTGGAGAAATGTCTATTTAGGTCTTCTGCCCAGTTTTGGTTTGGGTTGTCTGTTTCTTCAATATTGAGCTGTATGAGCTGTTTATATATTTTGGAGATTAATCCTTTGTCTATTGATTCGTTTGCAAATATTTTCTCCCATTCTGAGGGTGGTCTTTTCCTCTTGTTTATGGTTTCCTTTGCTGTGCAAAAGGTTTTAAGTTTCAATAGGTCCCATTTGTTTATTTATGTTTTTATTTCCATAACTCTAGGAGATGGATCAAAAAAGATCTTGCTGTGATTTATGTCAAAGAGTGTTCTTCCTATGTTTTCCTCTAAGAGTTTTACAGTGTCTGGTCTTACATTTAGGTCTCTAACCAATTTTGAGTTTATTTTTGTGTATGGTGTTAGGGAGTGTTCTAATTTCATTCTTTTACATGTAGCTGTCCAGTTTTCCCAGCACAACTTCTTGACGAGACTGTTTTGTCTCCATTGTATATCTTTGCCTCCTTTGTCATAGATTAGTTGACCATAGGTGTGTGGGTTTATCTCTGGGCTTTCTGCCTTGTTCCATTGATCTGTGTTTCTTTTTTTGTGCCAGTACCATATTGTCTTGATTACTTTAGCTTTGTAGTATAGTCTGAAGTAAGGCAGTCTGATTCCTCCAGCTCCGTTTTTTTCCCTCAAGACTGCTTTAGCTATTCAGGGTCTTTTCTGTCTCCATACAAATTTTAAGATGATTTTTTCTGGTTCTGTGAAAAATGCCATTGGTAATTTGATAGGGATTTCATTGAATCTATAGATTGCTTTGGGTAGTATAGTCATTTTCACAATATTCATTCTTCCTATCTAAGAACATGGTATATCTCTCCATGTGTTGGTATCATCTTTAATTTCTTTCATCAGTGTCTTATAGTTTTCTGCATACAGGTCTTTTTTCTCTCTAGGTAGGTTTATTCCTAGGTATTTTATTCTTTTTGTTGCAATGGTAACTTGGAGTGTTTCCATAATTTCTGTTTCAGATTTTTCATCCTTAGTGTATAGGAATGCAAGAGATTTCTGTTCATTAGTTTTGTATCCTGCAACTTCACCAAATTCATTGATTAGCTCTAGTAGTTTTCTGGTGGCATTTTTAGGATTCTCTTTGTATAGTATCAGGTCATCTCTAAACAGTGAAAGTTTTACTTCTTCTTTTCCAATTTGTATTCCTTTTATTTCTTTTTCTTCTATGATTGCTGTGGCTAGGACTTCCAAAACTATGTTGAATAACAGTGGCGAGGGTGGACATCCTTGTCTTGTTCCTGATCTTAGAGGAAATGCTTTCAGTTTTTCACCATTGAGAATGATGTTTGCTGTGGGTTTGTCCTATATGGCCTTTAATTATGTTGAGGTATGTTCCCTCTATGCCCACTTTTTGGAGAGTCTTTATCATAAATGGTTGTTGAATTTCATCAGAAGATTTTTCTGCATCGATTGAGATAATCATATGGTTTTTATTTTTCAATTTGTTAATATGGTGTATCACATTGATTGATTTGCATATATTGAAGAATCCTTGCATCCCTGGGATAAATCCCACTTGTTCATGGTGTATGATGCTCTTAATGTGCTGTTGGATTCTGTTTGCTAGTATTTTGTTGAGGATTTTTGCATCTATATTCATCAGTGATATTGGTCTGTAATTTTCTTTTCTTGTAGTATCTTTTTCTGCTTTTAGTACCAGGGTGATAGTGGCCTCATAGAATGAGTTTGGGAGTGTTCCTTCCTCTGCAATTTTTTGGAAGAGTTTGAGAAGGATGGATGTTAGCTCTTCTCTAAATGTTTGATAGAATTCACCTGTGAAGCCAACTGGTCCTGGTATTTTCTTTGTTGGATGGATTTTTTTTTTTTTAACATCTTTATTGGGGTATAATTGCTTTACAATGGTGTGTTAGTTTCTGCTTTATAACAGAGTGAGTCAGTTATACATATATATATATGTTCCCATATCTCTTCCCTCTTTGTCTCCCTCCCTCCCACCCTCCCTATCCCACCCCTCCAGACAGCCACAAAGAACCGAGCCGGTTTCCCTGTGCCATGCGGCTGCTTCCCACTGGCTATCTACCTTACGTTTGTTAGTATATATATGTCCATGTCTCTCTCTCGCCCTAACACACCTCACCCTTCCCCCTCCCCATATCCTCAAGTCTGTTCTCCAGTAGGTCTCTGTCTTTATTCCTGTTTTACCCCTAGGTTCTTCATAACATTTTTTTTTCCTTAAATTCCATATATATGTGTTAGCATACGGTATTTGTCCTTCTCTTTCTGACTTACTTCACTCTGTATGACAGACTCTAGATCTATCCACCTCATTACAAATAGCTCAATTTCGTTTCTTTTTATGGCTGAGTAATATTCCATTGTATATATGTGCCACATCTTCTTTATCCATTCATCCGACGACGGGCACTTAGGTTGTTTCCATCTCCGGGCTATTGTAAATAGAGCTGCAATGAACATTTTGGTACATGACTCTTTCTGAATTCTGGTTTCCTCAGGGTATATACCTAGTAGTGGGATTGCTGGGTCATATGGTAGTTCTATTTGTAGTTTTTTAAGG
Source organism: Lipotes vexillifer (assembly GCF_000442215.2). NCBI lineage: Eukaryota > Metazoa > Chordata > Mammalia > Artiodactyla > Lipotidae > Lipotes > Lipotes vexillifer. The sequence continues at coordinate 460,115 of NW_006773982.1, read as the reverse complement.
AACCTCCATACTGTTCTCCATAGTGGCTGAACCAATTCACATTCCCACCAGCAGTGCAAGAGTGTTCCCTTTTCTCCACACCCTCTCCAGCATTTATTGTTTCTAGATTTTTTGATGATGGCCATTCTGACTGGTGTGAGATGATATCTCATTGTAGTTTTGATTTGCATTTCTCTAATGATTAATGATGTTGAGCATTCTTTCATGTGTTTGTTGGCAGTCTGTATATCTTCTTTGGAGAAATGTCTATTTAGGTCTTCTGCCCATTTTTGGATTGGGTTGTTTATTTTTTTGTTATTGAGCTGCATGAGCTGCCTGTAAATTTTAGAGATTAATCCTTTGTCAGTTGATTCATTTGCAAATATTTTCTCCCATTCTGAGGGCTGTCTTTTGGTCTTGTTTATGGTTTCCTTTGCTGTGCAAAAGCTTTGAAGTTTCATTAGGTCCCATTTGTTTATTTTTGTTTTTATCTCCATTACTCTAGGAGATGGGTCAAGAAGGATCTTGCTGTGATTTATGTCATAGAGTGTTCTGCCTATGTTTTCCTCTAAGAGTTTGATAGTTTCTGGCCTTACATTTAGGTCTTTAATCCATTTTGAGCTTATTTTTGTGTATGGTGTTAGGGAGTGATCTAATCTCATACTTTTACATGTACCTGTCCAGTTTTCCCAGCACCACTTATTGAAGGGGCTGTCCTTTCTCCACTGTATATTCCTGCCACCTTTATCAAAGATAAGGTGACCATATGTGCATGGGTTTATCTCTGGGCTTTCTATCCTATTCCATTGATCTATCTTTCTGTTTTTGTGCCAGTACCATACTGTCTTGATTACTGTAGCTTTGTAGTATAGTCTGAAGTCAGGCAGCCTGATTCCTCCAGCTCCATTTTTTGTTCTCAAGATTGCTTTGGCTATTCGGGGTCTTTTGTGTTTCCATACAAATTGTGAAATTTTTTGTTCTAGTTCTGTGAAAAATGCCAGTGGTAGTTTGATAGGGATTGCATTGAATCTATAGATTGCTTTGGGAAGTAGAGTCATTTTCACAATGTTGATTCTTCCAATCCAAGAACATGGTATATCTCTCCATCTGTTTGTATCATCTTTAATTTCTTTCATCAGTGTCTTATAATTTTCTGCATACAGGTCTTTTGTCTCCTTAGGTAGGTTTATTCCTAGATATTTTATTCTTTTTGTTGCAATGGTAAATGGGAGTGTTTTCTTGATTTCACTTTCAGATTTTTCATCATTAGTATATAGGAATGCCAGAGATTTCTGTGCATTAATTTTGTATCCTGCTACTTTGTGTTCTGCCTATGTTTTCCTCTAAGAGTTTGATAGTTTCTGGCCTTACATTTAGGTCTTTAGGTCTTTGTCATCTGCAAACAGTGACAGCTTTACTTCTTCTTTTCCGATTTGGATTCCTTTTATTTCCTTTTCTTCTCTGATTGCTGTGGCTAAAACTTCCAAAACTATGTTGAATAAAAGTGGTGAGAGTGGGCAACCTTGTCTTGTTCCTGACCTTAGTGGAAATGCTTTCAGTTTTTCACCATTGAGGATGATGTTGGCTGTGGGCTTGTCATATACGGCCTTTATTATATTGAGGAAAGTTCCCTCTACACCTACTTTCTGCAGGGTTTTTATCATAAATGGGTGTTGAATTTTGTCAAAAGCTTTCTCTGCATCTATTGAGATGATCATATGGTTTTTCTCCTTCAATTTGTTAATATGGTTCATCACATTGATAGATTTGCGTATATTGAAGAATGTTGGATGGATTTTTAATCACAGTTTCAATTTCATTACTTGTGATTAGTCTGTTCATATCTTCTATTTCTTCCTGGTTCAGTCTTGGAAGTATATACCTTTGTAATAATTTTTCCATTTCTTCCAGGTTGTCCATTTTATTGGCATAGAGTTGCTTGTAGTAGTCTCTTAGGACGCTTTGTATTTCTGCAGTGTCTGTTGTAACTTCTACTTTTTCATTTCTAACTTTATTGATTTGAGTCCTCTCCCTCTTTTCTTGATGAGTCTGGCTAATGGTTTATCAATTTTGTTTATCTTCTCAAAGAACCAGATTTTAGTTTTATTGATCTTTGCTATTGTTTTATTTGTTACTATTTCATTTATTTCTGCTCTGATCTTTATGATTTTTTCCTTCTGTTAACTTTGGGGTTTGTTTGTTCTTCTTTCTGTAGTTCCTTTAGGTGTAAGGTTAGATTGTTTACTTGAGTATTTTCTTGTTTCTTGAGGTAGGCTTGTATAGCTATAAACTTCCCTCTTAAAACTGCCTTTGCTACATCCCATAGGTTTTTGGATCATCGTTTTCTCATTGTCATTTGTCTCTAGGTATTTTTTGATTTCCTTTTTGATTTCTTCAGTGATCTCTTGGTTATTTAGTAATGTATTGTTTAACCTCCATGTGTTTGTGTTTTTTATATTTTTTTCCCTGTAAGTCATGTCTAATCTCATAGCATTGTGGACAGAAAAGATGCTTGACATGATTTCATTTTTCTTAAATTTACTGAGGCTTGATCTGTGACCCAAGATTTGATCTATCCTGGAGAATGATCCATGCCCATTTGAGAAAAAAGTGTATCTGCTGTTTTTGGATGGAATGTCCTATAAATATCAATTAAATCTATCTGGTCTATTGTGTCATTTAAAGCTTCATTTCCTTTTTTATTTTCATTTTGGATGATCTTTCCATTGGTGTAAGTGAGGTGTTAAAGTCCCCTACTATTGTGTTACTGTCAATTTCCTCTTTTATAGCTGTTAGCAGTTGCCTTATGTATTGAGGTGCTCCTATGTTGGGTGCATATATATTTATAATTGTTATATGTTCTTCTTGGATTGATCCCTTGATCATTATGTAGTGTCCTTCCTTGTCTCTTGTAACATTCTTTATTTTAAAGTCTATTTTATCTGACATGAGTATAGCTACTCCAGCTTTCTTCTGAATTACATTTGCATGGAATATCTTTTCCCATCCCCTCATTTTCAGTCTGTATGTGTCCCTAGGTCTGAAGTGGGTCTCTTGTAGACAGCATATATATTGGTCTTGTTTTTGTATCCGTTCAGCAAGCCTGTGTCTTTTGGTTGGAGCATTTAATCCATTCACGTTTAAGGTAATTATCCATATGTATGTTCCTATGATCATTTTCTTAATTGTTTTGGGTTTGTTTTTGTAGGTCTTTTTCTTCTCTTTTGTTTCCCACTTAGAGAAGTTCCTTTAGCATTTGTTGTACAGCTGGTTTGGTGGTGCTGAATTCTCTTAGCTTTTGCTTGTCTGTAAAGCTTTTGATTTCATCGAATCTGAATGAGATCCTTGCCGGGTAGTGTAATCTTGGTTGTAAGTTCTTCCCTTTCATCACTTTAAGTATATCATGCCACTCCCTTCTGGCTTGTAGAGTTTCTGCTGAGAAATCAGTTGTTAACCTTATGGGAGTTCCCTTGTATTTTATTTGTCATTTTTCCCTTGCTACTTTCAAAATTTTTTCTTTGTCTTTAATTTTTGCCAATTTGATTACTAGGTGTCTCGGTGTGTTTCTCCTTGGGTTTATCCTGTATGGGACTCCCTGCACTTCCTGGACTTTGGTGTCTATTTCCTTTACCATGTTAGGGAAGTTTTAGACTATAATCTCTTCAAATATTTTCTGTGGTCCTTTCTCTCTCTCTTCTACTTCTGGGACCCCTATAATGTGAATATTGTTGCATTTAATGTTGTCCCAGAGGTCTCTTAGGCTGTCTTCATTTGTTTCATTTGTTTTCATTCTTTTTCCTTTAGTCTGTTCCACAGTAGTGAATTCCACCATTCTGCCTTCCAGTTCACTTGACTGTTCTTCTGCCTCAGTTATTCTGTTATTGATTCCTTCTAGTGTATTTTTCATTTCAGTTATTGTATTGTTCATCTCTGTTTGTTTGTTCTTTAATTCTTCTAGGTCTTTGTTAAACATTTCTTTCATCTTCTCGATCTTTGCCTCTGTTCTTTTTCCGAGGTCCTGGATCATCTTCACTATCTGAATTGTTTTTCTGGAAAGTTGCCTATCTCCACTTCATTTAGTTGTTTTTCTGGGGTTTTATCTTGTTCCTTCAACTGGTACATAGCCCTCTGCCACTTCATCTTGTCTATCTTTCTGTGAATGTGGGGTTTTTTTCCACAGGCTGCAGGATTGTAGTTCTTCTTGCTTCTGCTGTCTTCCCTCTGGTGGATGAGGCTATCTAAGAGGCTTGATGGGAGGGACTAGTGGTGGGTAGAGCTGGGTGTTGCTCTGGTGGCCAGAGCTGATTAAAACTTTAATGCACTTGACTGTTGATGGGTGAGGCTGGGTTCCCTCCCTGTTGGTTGTTTGGCCTGAGGCAACCCAACACTGGAGCTTACTTGGGCTCTTTAGTGGGGCTAATGACAGATTCTGGGAGGGCTCACACCAAGGAGTTCTTCCCAGAACTTCTGCTGCTAGTGTCCTTGTCCCCACAGTGGGCCACAGTCCCTCTCCCTCCCCTGCCTCTGCAGAAGACCTTCCAACACTAGCAGGTAGGTATGGTTCAGTCTCCCCTAGGGTCACTGCTCCTTCCCCTGGGTCCCGATGTGCACACTACTTTGTGTGTGCCCTCCAAGAGGGGAGTCTCTCTTTCTCCCAGTCCTGTCGAACTCCTGCAGTCAATTTCCACTAGTCTTCAAAGTCTGATTCTCTAGGAATTCCTCCTCCTGTTGCCAGACCCCCAGGTTGGGAAGTCTGACATGGGGCTCAGAACCATCGCTCCAGTGGGTGGACTTCTGTGATCTGTGTTCTCCAGTCTGTGAGTCACCCACCCACCAGTTATGGGATTTGATTTTATTGTGATTGCACCCCTCCTACCATCTCATTGTGACTTCTCCTTTGTCTTTGGATGTGGGGTATCTTTCTTGGTGAGTTCCAGTGTCTTCCTGTTGATGATTGTCCAGCAGCTAGTTGTGATTCTGGTCTCCATTAAATTTTAATATGCATAGGAGACTAAATCAATATCTCTTAAATACCTTCTACAGGTAATTTGCCCTCCCCTGTTTTAGTTTATTGCTATTTAGAATTTTAGTTGCACTTTGTTTCTATACATGCATTTAACTATTTCTTCCCCACCCATCCACTTTGCCTCCTAACCTCTCTGTTCTCTTCTGTGGAACTCCAGTCAGAAATGTTTTACTTTTTCAATGTGTCTTTCATGTCTCTTAATTAATCATTCATGTTTTTCATTTCTCTATTTTTCAGTGTTGCTTTCTGGGGAATTTCCTCATAACCACCTTCTTATTCCTCTCTTGAACTATGGCAGGAACACTATTTTACCTCCTCTTTTAAGCTTTTAATTGTAGTGACTGTTACAGTTTTCATTGTAGAAGGTGGTTTTGTTCATTTCATAAATTTTAAACTTCATTTATCTTTTTCTTCCACTTCTAGACCTTCTTTTACCTCTTATATTATCACAAATACACATTGAATAATTACACTCATGTTGGTCTGCTATCTATGGTTCTTTGATTCTGATAATCCTGTTTGCACATCTGCTATCTCTCTGACATGGTGAGTTGTTTCCTCAAGTCTTTGTAACTTCCTTTTTGTACATGCACCTTCTGTGGGTATTGTTTTTCCTTGGATAATTTCATGTGTCATAGCTGCGAAATTGTCACTGGCTTTGATTCTGACAGGGTCCCAGGGGTTTCAATTGTTCTTTGTGTTAATTTATCTCCTTGCAGCTCCCATACAGTTGCAGGTAATGTAAATTTAATTTCACTCTCTGGCATAGGCTTGGGGTGTGTTTTCCTTCAGTTGCCTTTTTGTTTCTTTCTACCTAAAGCTTTAGGAAAAGCATGAGGTTCCTTGAGGGCTCCATGGTCTACAGTCTGGGGATTTTCTGCTTTCATTGGAATGGAAGGCACAGCTCTTAGAGGACCCAGGCTCCATGAAGAAGTCTCTGGTCCAGATTCCCACCAGCTATTGTCCAGTACCACATCTTTAGTCCACATGTGAGTATTAGAACCTTAATCTCAGCCCTAAGAGCTTTCGTCTGTTGTAATTTTAAGAAGCCCCCCAAATAAATTATTTGTCTCTTCACCACCAGCCATGTTGCTAGAAGTTCCTCTAAAGAGTATTTTTCACAAAGGAAACAGGCTGGCCTATTATAATAGACAAGTCCTGAAAGAGAACAGGTCTTTCTAGGCCCCCTTCCAACCATTTTCCCGACTTTTGCCCCCAAATAAAAATTATTTCCTATATGATTCTTTTCTTCATTAGCTGTAATAAAATAAACATGGTGATAAATCTCACCATACCCAAAAATATACACATTTACCTTCTGAGTTTGGTACACATTTAAATGCATGTAATAAACACAATTTAAATTTCTTGCCTTACGTCTTATATCTTGCATGATGCCATATATACTCCAATGCTTGTCTTCCTTAATCACTTGCTATAAAGTGATAAAGCAGCAGCTTCATCAAAGCACACATTTAAAATGGGATTCATTGACAATATTTGAAAATGCTTCTTAGCCAATGATTTTTGAGGCAATTGCTTTTTTTCTCAATATATTTTATTTTATTTTATTTTATTTTATTTTATTTTATTTTATTTTTTAAGCTTGTCAACCAGGTCATTCTTTCTTTTCTTTTTCTTTTTTTTTTTAACATCTTTATTGGAGTATAATTGCTTTACAATGGTGTGTGAGTTTCTTCTTTATAACAAAGTGAATCAGCTGTACATATACATATATCACCATATCTCTTCCCTCTTGCATCTCCTACCCTCCCAACCTCCCTATTCCACCTCTCTAGGTGGTCAAAAAGCACTGAGCTGATTTCCCTGTGCTATGTGGCAGGTTCCCACTGGCTATCTATTTTACGTTTGGTAGTGTACATGTGTCCATGCCACTGTTTCATTTTGTCTCAGCTTACCCTTCCCCCCACCGTGTCCTCAAGTCCATTCTCTAGTAGGTCTGCGTCTTTATTCCCGTCTTGCCCCTAGGTTTTTCATGACAAGTTTTTGTTTTTATTTTTTTAGATTCCATATATATGTGTTAGCATATGGTATTTGTTTTGCTCATTCTGACTTACTTCACTCTGTATGACAGTCTCTAGGTCCATCCACCTCAATACAAAAAAATCAATTTTGTTTCCTTTTATGGCTGAGTAATATTCCACTGTATATATGTGCCACATCTTCTCTATCAATTCGTCTGCCAGTTGGCACTTCAGTTGCTTCCATGTCCTGGCTATTGTAAAAAGAGATGCAATGAACTTTGTGGTACATGGCTCTTTTTTTTTTTTCTTTTCATTTATTTTATTTTATTTTTTAAACACCTTTATTAGAGTATAATTGTTTTACAATGGTGTGTTAGTTTCTGCTTTATAACAAAGTGAATCAGCTATAAATATACATATATCCCCATATCTCCTCCATCTTAAATCTTCCTCCCACCCTCCCTATCCCACCCCACTAGGTGGTCAAAAAGCACCGAGCTGATCTCCCTGTGCTATATGGCTGCTTCACACTAGCTATCTATTTTATATTTGGTAGTATATCTAACTCCATGCCACTCCAGCCTTCGTCCCAGCTTACCCTACCCTCTTCCCATGTCCTCAAGTCCATTCTCTATGTCTGTTTCTTTATTCCTGTCCTTCCCCTAGGTTCCTCAGAACGTTTTTTTTTTTCTCTATATTCCATATATATGTGTTAGCATACAGTATTTGTTTTTCTCTTTCTGACTTACTTAACTCTGTATCACAGACTCTAGGTCTACCCACCTCAATACAAATAACTCAATTTCGTTTCTTTTTATGGCTGAGTAATATTACATTATATATATGTGCCATATCTTCTTTATCCATTCATCTGTTGATGGACACTTAGGCTGTTTCCATGTCCTGGCTATTGTAAACAGAGCAGCAGTGAACATTTTGGTACATGATTCATTTTGAATTATGGTTTTCTCAGGGTATATGCCCAGTAGTGGGATTGCTGGGTCATATGGTAGTTCTGTTTGTAGTTTTTTAAGGAACCTCCATACTGTTCTCCATAGTGGCTGTATCAATTTGCATTCCCACCAACAGAACAAGAGTGTTCCCTTTTCTCCACACCCTCTCGAGCATTTATTGTTTCTAGATTTTTTGATGATGGCCATTGTGACTGGTGTGAGATGATATTTCATTGTAGTTTTGATTTGCATTTCTCTAATGATTAATAATGTTGAGCATTCTGTCATGCATTTGTTGGCAATCTGTATGTCTTCTTTGGAGAAATGTGTATTTAGGTCTTCTGCCATTTTTGGATTTTTTTTTTTTTTTTTTTGATATTGAGCTACATAAGCTGCTTGTAAATTTTGGAGATTAATCCTTTGTCAGTTGGTTCATTTGCAAATATTTTCTCCCATTCTGAGGATTGTCTTTTCATCTTGTTTAAGGTTGTAGTAGTAAATGGGAGTGTTTCCTTAATTTCAATTTCAGATTGTTCATCATTAGTGTATAGGAATGCTAGAGATTTCTGTGCCTTAATTTTGTATCTTGCCACTTTGCCAAATTCATTGATTAGCTGTAGGCGTTTTCTGGTAGCACCTTTAGGATTCTGTATGTATAGTCATGTCATCTGCAAACAGTGACAGCTTTACTTCTTCTTTTCTGATTTGGATTCCTTTTCTTTCTTTTTCTTCTCTGATTGCCATGGCTAAAACTTCCAAAACAATGTTGAATAATAGTAGTGAGAGTGGGCAACCTTGTCATTTTTCTGATCTTAGTGGAAATGGTTTCAGTTTTTCACCATTGAGCATGATGTTGGCTGTGGGTTTGTCCTATATGTCCTTTATACGTAGAGGTAAGTTCCCCCTATGCCTACTATCTGGAGGGTTTTTATCATAAATGGGTGTTGAATTTTGTTGAAAGCTTTTTCTGCATCTATTGAGATGATCATATTGTCTTTATTCTTTAATTTGTTATTATGGTGAATCACATTGATTGATTTGCTTATATTGAAGAATCGTTGCATTCCTGGGATAAACCCCACTTGATCATGGTTTATGATCCTTTTAATGTGCTATTGGTTTCTGTTTACTAGTATTTTGTTAATAATTTTTGCATCTATGTTCATCAGTGATATTTGTCTGTAGTTTTCTTTCTTTGTGACATCTTTGTCTGGTTTTGGTATAAGGATGATGGTGGCCTCGTAAAACCAGCTTGGGAATGTTCCTCCCTCTGCCATATTTTGTAAGAGTTTGAGAAGGATAGGTGTTAGCTCTTCTATAAATGTTTGATAGAATTTGCCTGTGAAGCCATCTGGTCCTTTGCTTTTGTTTATTGGAAGATTTTTAGTCACAGTTTCAATTGCAGCACTCGTGATTTGTCTGTTTATATTTTCTATATCTTCCTGGTTCAGTCTCTGAAGGCTGTGCTTTTCTAAGAATTTGTCCATTTCTTTCAGGTTGTCCATTTTATTGGCATAGAGTTACTTGTAGTAATCTCTCATAATCCTTTGTATTTCTGCAGTGTCAGTTGTTTCTTCTCCTTTTTCATTTATAATTTTATTGATGTGAGACCTCTCCCTTTTTTATTGATGAGTCTGGCTAATGGTTTATCAATTTTGTTTATCTTCTCAAAGAATCAGCTTACAGTTTTATTGATCTTTGCTATTGTTTCCTTCATTTCTTTTTCATTTATTTCTGATCTGATTTTTATGATTTCTTTCCTTCTGCTAACTTTGAGTTTTTTTGTTCTTTCTCTAATTGCTTTAGTAGTAAGTTTAGGCTGTTTATTTGAGATGTTTCTTGTTTCTTGAGGTAGGATTTTATTGCTATAAACTTCCCTCTTAGAACTGCTTCTTTGCATCCCGTAGGTTTTGGGTCATCATGTTTTCATTGTCATTTGTTTCAAGGTATTTTTTGATTTCCTCTTTGATTTCTTCAGTGATTGTTTGGTTATTAAGTAATGTATTGTTTAGCCTCCATGTGTTTGTATTTTTTACAGATCTTTCCTGTAATTGATATCTAGTCTCATAGCGTTGTGGCCGGAAAAGATACTTGATACGATTTCAATTTTCTTACATTTACCAAGGCTTGATTTGTGACCCAAGATATGATCTATCCTGGAGAATGTTCCATCAGCAATTGATAAAACTATGTATTCTGTTGTTTTTGCATGGAATATCCTTTAAATATCAATTAAGTCCATCTTGTTTAATGTATCATTTAAAACTTGTGTTTCCTTTTTCATTTTCATTTTGGATTATCTGTCCTTTGGTGAAAGTGGGGTGTTAAAGTTCCCTACTATGATTTTGTTACTGTCGTTTTCCCGTTTTATATCTCTTAGTACTTGCCTTATGTATTGAGGCGCTCCTGCCCTGGGTGCATAAATATTTCCAATTGTTACATCTTCTTCTCAGTGATCCCTTGATCATTATGTAGTGTCCTTCTTTGTCTCTTGTAATAGTCTTTGTTTTAAATTCTATTTTGTCTGATATGAGTATAGCTACTCCAGCTTTCTTCTGAATTACATTTGCATGGAATATCTTTTTCCATCCCCTCACTTTCAGTCCATATGTGTCCCTAAGTCTGAAGTGGGTCTCTTGTAGACAGCATATATATAGGTCTTGATTTTTTATCCGTTCAACCAGTCTATGTATTTTGGTTGGAGCTTTTAATCCATTTACAATTAAGGTAGTTATCGATATGTATGTTCCTATTACCATTTTCTTAATTGTTTTGGGTTTGTTATTGTAGGCCTTTTCCTCCTTTTGTGTTTCCTGCATAGAGAAGTTCCTTTAGTATTTGTTGTAATGGTGGTTTGGTGGTGCTATATTCTCTTAGCTTTTGCTTTTCTGTAAAGGTTTTAATTTCTCCGTCAACTCTGAATGAGATACTTTCTGGGTAGAGTAATCTTGGTTGTAGGTTTTTCCTTTTCATCACTTTAAATATGCCCTGCCACTCCCTTCTGGCTTGCAGAGTTTCTGCTGAAAGATCAGCTGTTAACCTTACGGGGATTCCCTTGTATGTTTTATTTTTGTTTTTCCCTTGCTGCTTTTAATATTTTTTCTATGTATTTAATTTTTGATAGTTTGATTAATATGTGTCTTGGTATGTTTCTCATTGGATTTATCTTCTCTGGGACTCTCTGTGCTTCCTAGACTTGATTAACTATTTCCTTTCCATATTAGGGAAGTTTTCAACTATATTCTCTTCAAATATTTTCTCAGTCCCTTTCTTTTTCTCTTCTTCTTCTGGGACCCCTATAATTCACATGTTGGTGCTTTTAATGTTGTCCCAGATGTCTCTGAGAGTGTTCTCAATTCTTTTCATTCTTTTTTCTTTATTCTGCTCTGCAGTAGTTATTTCCACTATTTTATCTTGCAGGTCACTTATCCGTTCTTCTGCCTCAGTTATTCTGCTATTGATTCCTTCTAGATAATTTTTAATTTCATTTTTTGTGTTGTTCGTCATTGTTTGTTTGCTCTTTATTTCTTCTAGGTCCTTGTTAAATGTTTCTTGTATTTTCTCTATTCTATTTCCAAGATTTTGGATATTTTTAATCTCATTATTCTGTATTCTTTTCCAGGTAGACTATTTCCTCTTCATTTGTTTAGTCTGGTTGTTTTTTTTTTCCTTTCTCCTTCATCTGCTGTGTGCTTCTCTGTCTTATTTTGCTTAACTTAACTTCATCCCAAACTGTGATTGGGGTCTCCCTTTTGGAGGCTGCAGGTTTGTAGTTCCTGTTGTTTTTGGTGTCTGCTCCCAGTGGCTAAGGTTGGTTTAGTTTGTTGTGTAGGCTTTCTGGTGGAAGGGACTAGTACCTCTGTTCTGGTGGATGAGGCTGTATCTTGTCTTTCTGGTTGAAGGTCCTCATCTGGTGGTGTGTTTTGGGGTGTCTCTTACCTTATGATTTTAGGCATCCTCTCTGCTAATGGGTGGTGTTTTGTTCCTGTGTTGCTAATTGTTTGTCATAGGGTATCCAGCACCATAGCTATCTGGCCATTGAGTGGGGCTGTGTCTTGGCGTTGAGATGGAGATCTCTGGGAGATTTTCACCATTTGATATATTATGTGGAGCTGGGAGGTCTCTGCAGGATCAATGTCCTGAACTCGGCTGTCCCACCTCAGAGGCACAGGCTTCATGCTCGGCCGGAGCACCAAGACCTTGTCATCCACACATCTCAAAATAATGGGAGAAAAAAAGAAAGAAAGAAAAGAAAGAAAGAAAGAAAGAAAGAAAGAAAGAAAGAAAGAAAGAAAAAGAAAGAAAGAAAGAAAGAAAGAAAGAAAGAAAGAAAGAAAGAAAGAAAAGAAAAGAAAGTTATTAAAATTAACAATAAAAAAATAATTATTAAAAAGAAAAAAATTTAAAAAGTAATAAAAAGGAAGAAAGGGTGAAGAGAGCAACCAAACTAAAAAACAAATTCACCAATGAAAACAAGTGCTCAAAACTATACAAAACAAAACAAAACAACACAAAACAAAACACCAAAAAAACACACAGACAGACAGAACCCTAGGACAGATGGTAAAAGCAAAGCTAAACAGACAAAATAACACACAGATGCATACACATACACACTCACAAAAAGAGAAAAGGGAAAAAAATATTGTTGCTCCCAAAGTCCACTGCCTCAATTTGCAATGATTTGTTGTGTATTCAGGTATTCCACAGATGGGAGGTACATCAAGTTGATTGTGTAGATTTAATCCGCTGCTCCTGAGGCTTCTGGGAGAGATTTCCCTTTCTCTTCTTTGTTCACACAGCTCCTGGGGTTCAATTTTGGATCTGGCCCCGCTTCTGCATGTAGGTCGCCTGTGGGCATCTGTTCTTTCCTTAGACAGGACAGGGTTAAAGGAGCAGCTGATTCGGGGACTCTGGCTCACTAAGGCTGCGGGGAGGGAGGGGTAAGGATGTGGGGCGAGCCTGCAGCGGCAGAGGCTGGCGTGACGTTGCACCAGCCTGAGGTGCACCATGCCTTCTCCTGGGGAAGTTGTCCCTGTATCACGGGACCCTGGCAGTTGCGGGCTGCACAGGCTCCCAGAAGGGGCGGTGTGGATAGTGACCTGTGCTTGCACACAGGTTTCTTGGTGGCCACAGCAGCAGCCTTACCATCTCATGCCCATCTCTGGGGTCCGTGCTGATAGCCGCGGCTCGCGCCTGTCTCTGGAGCTCCTTTAAGGCTCTCTTAATCCCCTCTCCTTGCACACCAGGAAACAAAAGAGGCAAGAAAAAGTCTCTTGCCTCTTCAGCAGCTCCACACTTTTCCCTGGACTCCCTCCCGGCTAGCTGTGGCGCACTAGCCCCCTTTAGGCTGTGTTCACGTCGTCAACCCCAGTCCTCTCCCTGGGATCCGAGCAAAGCCCGAGCCTCAGCTCCCAGCCACCCCTGTCCCGGTGGGTGAGCATACAAGCCTCTTGGGCTGGTGAGTGCCGGTCGGCCCCGATCCTCTGTGCGGGAATCTCTCCGCTCTGCCCTCCGCCTCCCTCAGTCTCTGCCCATGAAGGGGCCTCTAGTGTATGGAAACATTTCCTTCCTCACAGCTCCCTCCCACTGGTGCAGGTCCTGTCCCTATTCTTTGTCTCTGTTTATTCTGTTTTCTTTTGCCCTACCCAGGTACGTGGGGAGTTTCTTATCTTTTGGGAGGTCTAAGGTCTTCTGCCAGCGTTCAGTAGGTGTTCTGTAGGAGGTGTTCCACGTGTAGATGTATTTCTGATGTATTTGTGGGGAGGAAGGTGAACTCCACGTCTTACTCTTCTGCCATCTTGAAGTTCCTCCATGCAATTGCTTTTTTAAGCAATTGAATTTTAGTTTAAATACATTTTTATAAGTAAGAGACAACCTAAAATGCATTATAAAACTGTAGTCTCTAATCCCTTGTGCATTTAGTGTAGTGGTAGGGAACTACCCCATCCCTCCTCCTAGACTTATAAAACAGAACAGAACCAGCCTTGATTTGAATACAGCAGTAACTTATCTATGCTGCCAAGTCTGATCATTTTCCTTTCTTGGAAACTGGCATAAAGGCAGTTTGCCATCAACTTCAAAGCTTTCTTTCAAGTATAGAAGGAAGAAATATTTCGATATAGTAATGTAAAACAAGTGGACATTTTAATGAACATTTACTCTGATAAGCACTGTGCAAACATGTTCTATGTTTATTTTATGTAATCACCTCCTCAATGTTAAATTTTTGCACAATTTTTACCCTATTTTACAAATTAGAAATTATAGGTTGTCAGAATTTACTGGCACCCATGAGGTGTTACATTGATTGATGTTTAAACTGTCTACTCAAATGTAAGTACAATCTGGTAGTAAGAAAAATAGTAATACTCCATGAACTTGAGGGAGCAAAAAGATCTCTGAGTTGCAAAAGATCTAAATTATGCAAGTTGAGAAATCCTGGATGGACACCATGATACCTTTAGGTCATCTTTCACCATCCAGGTGGCAAATTACCATTATGGATTAGGTTTCTTAATTCATTTTGTGCAACGGACACCTTTGGCCTTCTGGGGAATCTCATGAATCCTTTCTCAGAAAAATGTTTTAAAGCACATAATAGAAAGAATGGAATCTTTTTTTCTAGCAGCTGATCCCTGAGATTTTCAAGCATTTTGGCTCTGTCTATTTCACTTCCCACTTCTACAAAACTGCTCAGATACGTTCCCTAATGTTCTTCAGAAAAGCTAGAGGAGACACACAAGCAGGTTTGGAGAGTACGTTGTTGGGGAAGAGATGCTTTTGAGATGACATTGGTGTCTTCATTTTCCCTTCTTTCTAGAAACCTCCCCATTTCTAGCACCTCCATCTTTCCCCAGATCAAGCTCCATGTTCCTCTGGTTTTACTTCTTTTCCATCCTCGCTCATCTCTTGCTCAGCCCAGTCCACTTCTCTAGACCCACCCCTTGCTTCCTCCTCACACTAGCTCCTTCTCCCAGCTAAGTCCCGCCTTCTACCCTGTCTCTTTTTGGCTCCTGTCAATCATGCTGGGCCACCCTCTCGCCCACATCCCTAACACACACCAAGCCTGTCCCCGGCCTCCTCTGCAGGCAGAAGAGCTGTGGCAAATGAAGGATGGCCTCTGCTTCCAGCCACTTCTCCGAAGAATAGTTCAAGAATGTCTGCCGGGAGCTCCAGCCGCCCGGGGTAGGCGGGGCCGGCTGGGAGCTGCTGGTGAAGAGCATGAGCATCAGCATCTACTGGCAGCTGAACCAAGTAGTAGTTGGCCCGCTAGAGGCATGAGGGGCAGCAGCGCACCGGGGGTGGGGGCCCGGGGATTGACGGTACGGCCCCCAGGGAATTCCAGGCTGCAGCCAGCTCAGGACACCATGAGTCTTCTGGAGCCAAGGAGAAGTGAGCACTGGGCTGTTGCCTCCAGCTGACTCTTCCCTGTGTCGTGGGGAGTATGGAGGTATCCAGAATTTTGTCTCAGGTCTGAGGCCCGACTGGACACGTGTTTTGTTAGAAGTTAATGGTAGAGTTAAAACGTGGGTGGGCTGACTCTTGGCCCCATGCACTTGCCTGCAAGGGATGTGGAGCCCCGCTCCTAGGTGGATGCCGGTTCCTGTGTGTATGGCGGGGAGTATTTCAGGGTTGAGGCTAGTTATTTTAGTGACTTGCTTTCTTTGGTGGCTGCTCCCTTCCTTGTAAATTGGACTTAATAACTTTAGTCTGAAACTTCTGGGAGAAAGATTAAGTAAAAGGGTAGGAGGAATGGGGTTGGCAGCATGCCTGGAGGCCTTTGGAGCCAGGTAGCCAGTCAGGTGGAATGATGGCCAGTCATCAGTTACTCATTGTGCTAGTAGTGCCTGGCAAGTAGCTTAGAATTCACCTTTAGGCAACGTTTCCTGACAGAGAGCCGGAGGATTAGAGTGCTCGAGACGGGAGGAGCTCTGAATGTCTGTGAGTACCAGAGACACTGGATACAACAGGATGAACACAAAGCTCAGTCTAGGGCAGGCAGAATTCATTTCCAAGTGTCATGTCAGCAGTTACCTCAGTGCAAACATGAATGTGTTTTCAGACAACATCCTTTTATCTTCTGACCATTTCATTTTCCACACCAGCCATGCCCAGGCATTTGCCAAGTGTTGTCAGTTCATTGCTCAGATGTATCTAATCTCTGGTCCCTTTCCCTTGCTTTGTTCCCTTTAACCTTTGCCACTTTGGGTAGTACCTCTCACCTAGAATTGCAGTGACCTCCTAACTAGCTTCTTGGCTTTACACCCCTCTGATTCCTTCCATCCTATGCACTACAGTCTAATCAAGTACCGGAAAGAGAGGCTGCGATCTTATCAGTCCCCTTCCAGTGGTCCTGTTGATTGCACAATTAATAATAATAATAACTACTGTAATAGCTAATGCATTGCATGCTTTCCTAGGCTCCAGGCAGTGGTTGAGTGCTTTGCAGGCATTGACTTACTCAGTCCTCACATTAACCCTGATGTAAGGTACTGATTGTCACCTTTCTACCTGTATAGAAAGAATATGTAGAAAGGCTAAACTGATCGCGCAGGACTCACTCAGCTGTCTAGCTCCAGACCTTTGTCATAAATATGTTCCCGCACTGACTGTGAAAGAGGGCCAAAGCTGCCAGGTGGGCTATGCATGTGGCACTAGCCTGACCCCAACTCACATTTCCAGCTCTACGTCCCATGACTCACCCACAACCTCCTGTCCTCCAGGCAACCCCAGCCACTCCCCCCATACCCTCCACAGGCTGTGCTATTTTGTTTTTTTACCTTTTGTCCCACAGCTGCCTGAGCTGAGACAGTGAGTGACTTCATTTTGTGTATTGTTTCCATTGTGTATTGTTATGTAACAGGGCCCATCTCCCTCATGTGCTGAGGATGTGAGTGGTATTCAGAATATAGTTCCTATCTCCACTAATCATATTATGGTTAGTCATATTATGGGTATGTCTTATTTCCAACTGTTTTGGGCATGAGGGCAGTCATGGTACATTGATGTAAGTTATAAGTCTTTCCAGAGAACTTCCATAAGTTTGGAGGCTGTATGATTCCCATAGGTGTTGCGCTTGAGCCTCAGTACCTAGGATGGAGGGCCGCTGCCCCGTGGTCACTTTGATCTCCATCTGTATTAAATGTCATGAGTCCCTGCTGGGTCAGTGTACAAGCGCTTTCTTTCCTAGAACCCTTAGTGCATATCCAGCATTAGTTGCTGTCTGACCCATTTTGCTAGAGCCTCATTTTCTTTCCAGGTTGACTCCCATCTTTTACTTTCTTCTTGGAAGAGAATTCCCTCTAATCTCCAGTTAGTAAATATTGTCATCCGAATACCACCCCGCATCAAAATGGAATTAAGCTTGTCCCACACTCTGCCTAGACCTGCACTTATCTCCCTTAAAGGCTTTGCCCTTTTCTGTCTTGTGGGACAGTATGGTTTCATCCACCATGCATGTTGTTGCCATTATGTGCCTCTTCTTCCTCCTCCACCCACTTCCCTGCCCATTTTACCTATGCATGTGCATATGGTCTTGGGTCCCCAGGTCCCTGGCTGGAGGTCAGACCAGAAGACCCTGGCCCCTCAGTCAGTCTTCACCTTGAGTACATAACTGACTATTGCCCAGGTGATTCCAGGTGAGGTTTTTCATTGCAGATTTTGTCTTCTGGCTTTTTTAATTCCTTCAACTGGGTTATATAAAGTGGACTTGTTTGGGGCCCTTTAATGTTGGGAGACCAGCAGGGGGTCCTATTGATCCAAGCAACTTTTGATAGTGCTGCATTAACCTTTACTTCAATCCCATAAATAGTCACTTCATTCATCTTATTTCTTAATAACCCTCTAAAGATCTGCTGAAATGAGTCCCTTGATTCTCCATGTCTCTCCCAATTTCTTGTTAATGTAAGACCCCCAGGGGAAACTGAGACAGGTAATCTGATAAGACTTCTTGGATTGCTCAGTTTTGCTGCAGTAAAGTTATATGTGGTACACATGCAAAAGGGACCCTCTTCTTCGAAGTTTTTGCTAAATTTTTGCTGGGTAAGAGGCATATTCAGTGGATGAATACCCTGATCATGAAGCCAGTCCAACATGGCTTGCATACAAATCATATTAGCTGCTTCATCAAGGGTGTACCACTTGGAATTTATAGGATAGGAAGAATCAGACAGTCCCCCTTCTCAGACTTCACAGTGGCTTGTATCCAGTTGAGCCAGACTGGCTGTTCCCTAGGGAATAATGTGCTATGAGTTTGGATCATGTATAGCCATCTATGATTGGCTAAGAAGCCACAGTAAGCTGTCATCATGATCTAAATTATGCTGTAACAAAGTTACTATTAAGTGTTTTGAAAAGACTGAACTAGTGTAGAAGCACTTGAATGAGTTTTCAATGTAACAAATATTTATATTTGTTTTATATTTCAAAATAAAACAGATTGTGGCTACTTTTTGGTAGAATGAAATAACTGTGAATCTTGTTCTTGGACAAATGGCTATTTTTTACATACAATATTCTGATTTTTTTCATTTTTCTCTTTTTCTATTAAATCACACAATTTTAGAGTTAGAAAATCGGTCCAATAGCATCACCTGTTCTTTTCACTTTTTTCCTACTTTCTTTGCCTACTTTGTTTCTTTGTCCTCACCTCTTTTTTCTTCCCATGTTATAATGGTAATATCTTTACACAGTGCATTAATATACAAAATTCTGTTACATATAATTAGTTTTCATTTATCCCTCTCAACAAATCTGCAAGATAGTAAGACACAGGCCTATCTTTCTATTTTACAGATGGCAGTAAGACCCAGCATTGTTAAGTGAGTCACACAAGGCCTCATAAATAGGAACTAGACATGGACCAGTCTATTTTGATGAACTCAGTACCAAATATACTGCTTGCTTCAATTCAGAATGACATTCTCTTTTTGAAAACTAAGCAAAACTAGTGCAGAGCTGCCATGTGCTATCCTATGTGGTATCCTGGGAAGAGCAGGGGTTTTGGAGGCAGATAGTCTTGGGTTAAAATTTCTGCTCTGCTCCACTATCATTCATTTATTCATTTTAGAGATATTAATAGAATGCTTTCCACTTGGCACTGCCCTGGCAGGCACTGGGCATAAGCAGGGAGCAGAAAATTGGAGCTACTTGTTCAAAGAGCTTCTTGAACAGTGAACCATATTCACTGATGAGAATAAACCAGTAGCGTGTAATGAAACGGGGGTGGAAAATGTTACAAAAAAAGTAAAGAGGTATAAAGGGATAGAGAGATGGTATGGCAGGGGTGTATCCAGGGGTGTTGTGATATGTTTTAGATAATGGAAATCTGGAAAGCCCCACTGCCCAGAAGTAATATTTGAGTGGAGATAGAAGCAAAATGAGAGATTGCATCCTGCAAATATCTGGAGGAGAAATGGACCAGAGAGTGTTTGTTTCTCAAAGCTCAAGCATATTAGAATTGCTTGGGGAGCTCTAAGGACATCCCCAAGCCCTATCGTAGAGTTCCAGATATAATTGAGCTGGGGTAGGCCTGGGTGGTCCTTTTGAAAAGTTCCCCTTTCACATAGAGGTTGATTATTCTGTCTTCTCTACTTCTGTGTATGTTTGAAATGCTGGTGCACCTGCAGGGCCTGTTAAAATGCACACTAAGACCCCACTCCCAGTTTTTATTCAGTGGGTCTGGGTTGAGAGTTGGCATTTTACTTCTTTTCTCATTCTCCTTCCAATCCTTCCCTCTCCCCTTCCTCCTTCTCCATAGCTTCTTGTTCTTCTTATTGATTTTTGTGTTCTTCTTTTTCTTCAGACAAGGAAACTGAGGTTTAAAGAAGTTCTGAGAAATATCTGGGAAAGGTAAGTCTGTGGACACAGGAAGTAGCTTGTCTGGGATTGGGAATGGGAACAGGGAGTCACTGCAACTGAACAAGAGGTTTCTTTGGGGGTTACACAAATGTGTAACTTGTAGAAGGTTGCATAACTCCATAAATTTACTAATAATCATTGAATTGTACACTTAAAATGAGTGAATTTTATGGCACTTAAATGATACTTCAATAAATCTGTTAATTTTTTTTAAAAAAGATGTTATGAAACTCACCCAAGTTCACACAACTAATGAACTTGACTTGAAGTCATTAGTTGCAACAGAACTTGGACTCGAAGACAGTAATGTGACAGTAGAGTTCAAGGTCTATGATACAGTTTCCAAATTGTCACTGACCTCTCCAAACATATCATTAGATAAGTAATAAGCCATCAGAGTGCACATAGCTATAGTCATGGTAATGATATAGTTTATCATCCTAACCAGAACACTTTTGAGTGAAAGGGGTGTTGTAAAATATTTCAACAGGAAAAGTGTAAACCCTGTGATGGGTATATTGTAACATAGATCACCCTAGCTATAGCTCACAACCAGACACAATTTAATTTATTAGGTGCTTTGAAATGTATCCTTTCATTGGATCCCTGTACAAATTTGGCAAAACAAGAGTTATGTTCAGTTTATAGATGGAGAAGCTGAGACTCAGCAAGGGCCTTAGGTTCATAAATCCTAAAATCACAGAGCAGTTAAGCATCAAAACTATACTTTAGACCAGGCATTGCTGAATCTGTCATGCTGGCTATTTTTGAACAGTCCACAAGCTAAGAATGGTTTTTACATTTTAAGTTGTTGTATAAGTACCTACATAATAGCCTCCATTTTGCCTTTTAGCCCTTAAAGTCCAAAATATTTTCTATTTGGCTTTTTATAGAAAAAATATTTGGGGAATCCTGCTTTACACCATTGCCACCACCACTTCCAAAACATGCAACCCAGGAAAGTTCTGAATTATTACAGTCATATTGCAATTCCACATGTAAGAGAGAAATCCTTGTGTCATAAGCTCCAGATATATTTTATTTTGAATAACATGAGCATTTACCATTTAAGCTCAGACCACCTTTCAAAGTAAATCTGCCAATCTTGAATGCACTATACAGGATAAATACCAAAAAAAAAATCTTAATCTTAAATATGTCATACTCAAGCTCAAAAAACCAAAGAGAAAGAGAAAATCTTGAAAGAAGCTGGGGGAGGGGTGCAGGAACCACTTTACCTATAGAGAAATACAAATGAGAACTACAGCAGACATGCCACCAGAAACCACCCTGAAAAAAGAGAGTGGAATGAAATATATTATGTTTTGAAAGAGATAAAACCACTGACCTAGAATTCTATATCCAATGAAGCTGTCCTTCAAAAGTGAAGAAGAAATAAAAACTTTTTCAGACAAATAAAACCTGAAGGAATTCATCAGCAGCAGACCTGCTCTGGAAGAAATGTTAAAGGTGAAGAAAAAATGGTATAGGTCAGGAAATCAGATCTACATAACATAAAAAGTGCCTCTTTCATTGTCTCAAAGATTTTGCAAGGCATGACCTTTGTCTTATTCACCAGCTATTACCAGGGCTTAGCAAAATGCAGGCACGCAGTAGGTCCTGAAAGATTGCTTGAATAGGTACATAAGCCAACATTTTGGAGGTTTTTCTCACTAGGTTATATTCAAATAACCCAAAGGTAGCTATGGAAAGCTACCATTAGCTTGCCATTTCTAAACTAAATGACAAGATATGGTAGCTATGTACAACTCTAAGCTTTTTTTGTGTCTTAAAAACATACTAAAAGTCCCAGGCTAAAATCCAAAGGTTCATATTCACATGGATTCTCCTTTTCTTACAAAAATATATTCATTTGTGGGGCTTCCCTGGTGGCTCAGTGATTGAGAGTCTGCCTGCCGATGCAGGGGACACGGGTTCGTGCCCCAGTCCGGGAAGATCCCACATGCCGTGAGGCGGCTGGGCCCGTGAGCCATGGCCGCTGAGCCTGCGCATCTGGATCCTGTGCTCTGCAATGGGAGAGGCCACAGCAGTGAGAGGCCTGCGTACCACAAAAAACAAACAAACAAACAAAACAAACAAACAAAATATATATATATATTCATTTGCATAGTTGCCATGAAGGGTATAATAGCCTCTCAGGGAGTGGTGAGCTTGTGTCTCCCACTGGGGAGCCTGCTAGAGCTCTCCTCCTGCCCTTAGGTGGCCATTTTGATACTAAAGGCAGGTTGGAAGACCAGGCAAGAGCCATCCTCCATGTGGCCCAGTTCAGTCCCTGGCTCACCCAGGTATTGGTATGGTGTTATGTCTAAAGATCCAGAATGTCCAAATCCTTCCTATAAAGTCTCCTTTCCTCTCAAGGGTTCCCAAAGCCCAATGAACATCAAAGTTTCAGTTTATTAATAGCCACCTCCTGTGACCCTCATGCAGGGATCTGGTGAAAGACAAGGTTATACCTGGAGACAGAAATGGGGGATCCTACTCACCCCTCTCTTTTCATTTCCCCAAAATGAGTTTACCAATGGTCCATACCCTATATTACCATTGTGTAGATTAAGCGGGATGACCCCTGTAAAGCACTCAGCCCAGGGCCTGGTATTCAGTAAGCACTCAATAAGCATTAACTATCACTGTTATCTTACCTAGCTCTCTGCAGTTCTTCAGGATTAAATCTACTTTGTGTTCTTGGAGAGACATCAATTCAGATTTAGTCAGCTGTCTTTCTTCCTACAGTCTTGGTACACACTGCCCAGTGGTAGCTGCAGCTTTCATACCTGCAATTAGGAGTGATTCTCCTTGGTGAAAAATGCTTGCTTTTCATACCATCTGAACCTGTTACTTGCCACAGAAGGCTGGAGTTGGACAGTTTCCACAGTGGTAGATTGGGGAAGCTTCCTGACCCCTAAGGAATGGAAATGAGCTTTTCTATGAGAGGCAAAGAAAATTTAGTGCACACTCGAGGGTGCATTGAGAAGATTAGAGAGATGTAATTCATTGAGGCTATCTTGTAGTTAGTTATGAAATGCAGATAAATACCATAAATTGAAGAGAATGAGTGATGCCTTTCTTCAGGTCAAGTGGCAGGGGTTAGGGACAGTGGGGATTACTTCTCTGTAGGAATTGTAAATGTCAAATGCAAACATTACGAGATTTTGACATTTCTCATATGTAAACACATTAGCTCTTACAGAATTTATTCTACTTAGGACAAATAAATGTACTATTGGCAGTAATGTTTCTCTAATTATTTCAACCCTATGAATGCAATTGAAAAAAATGCAGTTTTGCAATGCATTTCCATCACCATTGGTAAGAAACATAACAGCTTGATTTTTAGGCAAGTTCACAAGAAGAATAGAAGATCTCAAAAATCTGTGATGACATAAGCAAATTGCTGAAGCATGCCTCCACACCCCTTCCAAGTCTTCACTGATAAAGTGGAGATAATGAGATGCTTATTTCACAGGATTATTGTATTAATCTCCAAGCACAGTGGCCAGTTTAGAATAGGTACCCCATAGATGGTAGTTCCCCGCCAAATGTCCATTATATTGTAGTTCTGAATCCCGAGGTTCTTTTTTTTTTTCTGCAGTACATGGACCTCTCACTGTTGTGGCCTCTCCCGTTGCGGAGCACAGACTCCAGATGCACAGGCTCAGTGGCCATGGCTCATGGGCCCAGCCACTCCACGGCATGTGGAATCTTCCCGGAATGGGGCACGAACCCGTGTCCCCTGCATCAGCAGGGGGACTCTCAACCACTGCGTCACCAGGGAAGCCCCCCCCCAGTTCTTTAATCTGAGAAAAAATGAGATCATTATTATACTTACCTTATTAGTGAAAATGATATCTAATACTTACTAACTACTTATTATGCACCTGGCACCACAGTAAGAACTTTAGATGGGTTATCTAATTTAATTCTCATAATCATTTCCTTAGGTAGAAACTCTTATTAGCTCTACTTTGCAGTTGAGTAAAGCAAGACTAGTAGGTGGAAGAGCTTAGACCATACTCGGACTGTGTCTCCAAGCCCATGCTGTAACCACCAAGCTGTAGTTCCTGGCTACAGAGTTTTTGAGATGATTCTAGAATAATATATGAAAAGACAGCACAGCCCTAGTTCATTGAAGGTGATAATATTCATCCTTTTTCCATTCTTCTTTTTTTAATAATTGTTATATCTTCTTGTTGGATTGATTGATCATTAGAGTGCCCTTCTTTGTCTCTTGTAATAGTCTTTATTTTAAAGTCTATTTTGTCTGATATAAGTATTGCTACTTCAGCTTTCTTTTTATTGCCATTTCTTTTTTCCATCCCCTCACTTTTAGTCTGTATGTGTCTCTAGATCAGAAGTGGGTCTCTTGTAGGCAGCATATGTACAGGTCTTGTTTTTGTATCTATTCATCCAGTCTCTGACTTTTGATTGGAGCATTTAGTCTGTTTACATTTAGGTAATTATCAGTTGTATATTTTTATTGCCATTTTGTTAATTATTTTGGATATTTTTGTGGGTCTTTTTTTCCCTTCTTTTGTTCTCGTCTCTTGTGATTTGATGACTATCTTTAGCTTTATGTTTGGATAGCTTTATCCTTTTTTGTGTGTATATCTATTATAGATTTTTGTTTTGCAGTTACCATGAGGTTTTTATATAGTGTATGTATATACATGATTATTTTAAATTGCTAATCTCTTAATTTCAAATGCATTTTAAATACTCTGAATCTGTACTCTCCTCTTCTCATGATTACTGTTTATGATGTCATATTTTACATCTAATTGTTTTGTGTATCCCTTAACTGCTTATTGTGAATACAGATGATTTTACTACTTTTGTCTTTTAACTTCTCTACTAGCTTTCTGTGTGGTGATTCCCTACCTTTACTGTATATTTGCCTTTTCTGGTGAGCCTTTTAATTCTGTAATTTTCTTGTTTCTAATTGTGACTTTTTCTTTTTCGCCTAGAGAAGTTCCTTTAACATTTGTAGTAAAGCTGGTTTGGTGATGCTGAATTCTTTTAACTTTTGGTTGTCTGTAAAGCTTTGATTTCTCCATCAAATTTGAATG
Source organism: Lipotes vexillifer (assembly GCF_000442215.2). Lineage (NCBI taxonomy): Eukaryota > Metazoa > Chordata > Mammalia > Artiodactyla > Lipotidae > Lipotes > Lipotes vexillifer. The sequence goes on along the minus strand of NW_006773982.1, from coordinate 435,226 downwards.
AGAGCCTTGCTTGGTAGAGATTTCTTGGTTGGAGTCTTTTCCCTTTCATTGCTTTAAATATACCATCCCACTCTCTTCTTGCCTGCAGAGTTTCTGCTGAAAAATCAGCTGATAGCCGTATGGGAGTTCCCTGTTATATTCTTTGTTGCTTTTCCCTTGCTGCTTTTAGTATTCTCTCTTTAATTTTTGTCATTTAAATTACAGTGTATCTTGGTGTGTTCCTCTTTTGGTTAGTCCTATACAGGACTCCTAGCACTTCCTGGAGATGGGAAGTGTGGGTCTTTCCGTTGTGATGCGTTGACTATGCAGGTGGCCTGGTAGGCTTGGTTGGACCCTATTTTGGTTGGTTGTCAGGTGCTAGCTTGTGCGGATTCTGCTGGCTGCTGTTTAGTGGGGCCTAGTCATGAAGTGGCTGGTTGTGGAATCCTAGGGGGCCTTGGGGCTAGTGCTGGCTCTTCGGTAAGCAGAATCAGGGTCTCGAAGATTCTGGGACTCTTACCTATCCACTGTCAGGTGAAGACAGAGCCTGCAATTTGTGTTCCACTACAGGCATGCAGAGCTTGTTCCTGGAGTCTAGCTACAGGGCTCAGGGATCCCAGAGCTCATTTCAGATCACTGGGGGGCAGGGGAGGAATTCCTTGTATGGTTGGGTATGGTGTCCGGTATGTCCAGAAGGTTGAGTTGGCCTACTAGTGGGTAAGGCCAGGGCTCAGCTGGTCCTAGGGTAAGGTCTAGCCTGTTATAGGATTATAGTTTTCTCACTTCTGGCATCTGCCCCTGGTGGGTGAGGCTGCTCTAGAGTCTTGGGCAGGTTTCCTGGTGGGAGGGGCTGGTGTCTGTCCACTATTGCATGGAGCTGGATCTTGGTCCTCTGGTGGGCTGGACCATGTCTAAGGGTGTGTCTGTAGGCATCTGTGGCCTCTTTAGTCCCTAGGCAGCCTGTTTGCTGATGGGTATGGCTGTGTCCCCACCCATTTAGTTGTTTAGCCAGAGACATCCAAGCACTGGAGCCTATAGGCTGTTGGGTGGGCCCAGATATTTGTGCTAATGATTTAATATGTCAGCTGCCAGGAGTGTTCATGTGGCTGAATATTCCCCACTGTGTCTGTCACCAGAATCTCTGTCCCTAGGGTGAGCCACAGCTGCCCCTCATCTCTCCAAAAGACTCTCCAAAACAGGCAGGTAGGTCTGGCCCAGGCTCCAAAAAAATTACTGCTTTTTCCCTAGGTCTGGTGCCTGTGAGATTTTCTGTGGTCCTCTAAGAGTGAAATCTCTATTTCCCCCAGTCCTGTGGGGATCCTGCAACTAAGCCCTACTGGCCTTCAAAGCCAAATGCTTTGGGGGCTCATTCTCTCAGTTCCAGAACCCCAGACTGGGAAGTCTGACATGGGGCTCAGAACTATCACTCCTGTGGGAGAACCTCTGCAATGTAATTATTCTCCAGTTTGTGTGTTGCCCACACAGGGAGTATGGGATTTGATTATATCATAAGTCTTCCCCTCCTACCTGTCTCACTGTGGCTCCTTCTTTATGTATTTAATTGTAGAAGATCTTTTGGGGTAGGTTCCAGTCTTTTTCATTAGTGGTTGTTCTGCAGATAGTTGTGATTTTGGTGTGCTAATAAGGGGAGGTGAGCTCAGGGTCTCTCTACTCGGCCACCTTGGCCATTCTCTGGTACTTTCTATAATAAAGTGTATGTAATTTCAGATATTTCTGTGCAAAATTAAATATACTTCAATTTATTGTCCATTAATAGTGCCCATTATCTCTTACTTCTCTTCCTTGACAATGCATTTTAATAATGCTTATGTATGTCTGTACAATTTTAATGAATTTACACATAATCATATTTCCTTGTAAATATTCATAAGTTTTATCAGCACTATTTTGTGACTACTCTTCTACTTTAGGGTAATGTCAAATAAAAAACAAACCTGAACTTACTAAGGAGAGACTTTTGTTTAAAAGGATTCTTGCGCGGGGTTGGGGGATATTATAATAGGGAGAATACTTTGACCATAGGATCTGTGAGTGTCTCAGGAGTGAAGCAGAAAGGACTTTCTTTTATAGAGAGGATTCAGCAAGGCTAGAAACCATGTGTGGGGAAGTGAGATGAAGGTGGCCTGACTGGGGAATAGAACAGAGAATATCTTACCCTGAGGCCAGTCTGTTCTCAGGAGGGGCTGAATACTGGCTCAGGCTGAGGCTGGGCCAAAGTTTAGGGGCCTGAAGGAAGGAGAGATGCTTAATCAGTGTGGTTAACAAGCATTTTGCTCTAATTGATCAGCGGAATAAGCAGTTTAGCCAATCCTTTATGAGGCAATGAAAGGAAATTTAGAGATACTGTTTCTGGATTTGTGATATATGAACAAGGGGTGTGTGTGTGAATCTCATCTAAGTCATAGGGGGAAAGGTGGTTCTTCTATTGTAAGCTGTTTTTGGAACACAAAGGGTGTGGGAGTTTCTTAACCTCTACTGTTTTCCAGGATCACAAGACTCAAGTAAAATTCGTTGCCAGTAAGAACCACTTATAAAAATTAGGGTTATTATTAGCTTCAAGTAAGAGAAAACTGGATTAACAATGACTTAAATTAAGAGGGGTTTATTTTTCTCACCTAACAAGTAGTACAGAGGTCAGCAGTTGCTGACATTGACATTGGTTTAGATGATCAACAATGCCAGTAAAACTTTGTCTTTTTAATCTGCCTTCTCATGTTTTTTTTTTTTTTTTTTTTTTCCTCTTAGGCATAAAATAGCTGCTGCACCTCCAGGTATCATATCTGTATTCAAAACAGGAAGGAGGTGTCATATTGTCAACTCTACCTGCCTAAGAGACCAGGAAAGTTATTAGCCATGCACATGGCTGTAGGCATTCTCTCAGCAAGAAAGAGAGTATATACTATAAAAAATCTTCTGTGTCTTCCAGGAATTGTAATGAGTGATATGATATTGAATAAGTCTTTTACTATCTGAAGTGTAGGAAGTTAAATATCCTATAAATCAAGCATTAGAAAAGTATGCAGTGTGTTTTACTTTAGATAAAGAAATTGAGCCATTCTTAGAAGTGGTTTTCTGGAGGAGCTTCAGGAAAAGCCAATGACCTCTTGAGTAAACTTGTTTGGAGTCATTTATTGAAATGTGAGTACATTTGGACACATAAATGCAGCAAATGTTACATGGGGATTATATCTCTAATTTGAAAGAGACATATGTCAATAATAAAAACATTGCCCAAATAAAACTAAGATTTATGCTTTTTCCTATTAAATTGTACAAACAATAGTAGCCAGTCTTGGTGAGATGCTCCTTTGCTACTAGTAACAGTATAAAGTGGTAAAAAAACTTTCTTAAAAGTTTACAAAAAGTATAAAGAGGGTTTTCCCTGGTGACGCAGTGGTTGAGAGTCCGCCTGCTGATGCAGGGGACACGGGTTCGTGCCCCAGTCCGGGAAGATCCCACATGCCGTGGAGCGGCTGGGCCCGTGAGCCATGGCCGCTGAGCCTGTGCATCCGGAGCCTGTGCTCCACAACAGGGGAGGCCACAGCAGTGAGAGGCCTGCGTACTGCAAAAAAATAAAAAATAAAAAAAAGTAAAAAGAGCCTTAAAGTGTTAATGTCCATTACCCTAAAATTTATCTCTAATAAAGCTTCCAGCTTTTCTAATGAAAAAATTATACATATGGACCAAGTTGTCTTTATGGAATAATTGTTCCAGTAATATTTATAATTGTAAAAATATATGGAAATAGGAATGACTTACAAGAATAATTTAATTGTTCTCGCCATAACTTCAAAATAATATTGTTGAATATAATAAGAACACAAGCTATTTATACCAAATTAATCACATTTTGTAACATGCAATAGTATTTATTTACTTAAAATAAATATGTCAAATATTGCCATTAGGTATTTGTGGATTGTGGGATTACATGCCATTTTAATTTAATTTACTTTATTATTTTTAGCATTTTCTAATTTTCCTAAATGAATATTAAGTGTTTTTGTAATTACAAAAATTCATGTTAATTTTTGAAATTTTTGAAAGACATAATAATAATGTAAGTTTGTTTGCTGAGAGCATCTTAAATGATGGGTGAAACCATGTCTTGATCCAAGAATTTCAGCCCTTGAAAAGAACATTTTATTGATAAACTAGGAAAGGTGTCACTGAACATTTTGTTTCTCTGAAGTTCTGGCATTTCTCAGTTCTGCCACGAAGGGAGTGTTTAAAGGAAGTTGTCACACTAGCTCATTCTTCAGTATTCACATAAATCACATCATTCTATTTTCTCTTCTAGAGAGCTTTCTGTTTTACTTTTCTGTGATATGTACACAACTGTGGTCTCTAAGGGCTACAACTACATTCAGGAGGGAAGGGAACCAGGTCCAGGAACCCGTTTGTCCTAATTCATGCACTTAACCAAAGCTAACTCATGTGAAGTTGGAGAGAACATTATCTCAATACATAATTATCCCTTATGCTCAGTATGTGTGGAAAATGGGGACCCACTATTCCTGAACAGAAGCTAATTGTCTCTCAAAGCTGATTAAATCATGTGTGGGTTTAGGTGTGTCGTGTGTATAAACTCTCAGTCTCTTCCCATCTGTGAGCTTGAGGAGAGGGGCAGGAGGGGAAGGAGATGTTTTTCTTGAGTCCTGCCCTTCATAGGGGGCATTCATGGCATAGCATGTAAGGGGGTCAGACCTACCAGTTTGTCATTTGCTGGTTGGAAACCCTTGGTACAAAGCCACATACTTCTAGAGTTAAAACATCCTTATGAATTCAATTTCAATTTTACCTTCCATTTCCTTCCAGGCACTTCCACATACATCTGAGATTCCTAAACTGAGATGTGCTTATCCCTGCATTATGCCACCTGTGTCAGGAGACCCTGGAGCAGTGTTTAAGAAGATGGGTCCATTTGTGTTCAATTTGCAAAAAAACTTTGTGTTAGCACCTGGAAGTATGAATCCATCTAAAAGTGTAATTTTTATTCATTTCTGTTTGTTTGTTTTTGCAATTAAATTAATCTAAAATCCATTGCTTTAGTCTTAACAAAAGACCTTTCAGGCAAGATGAGGCTCATGAATTGTACAGAGGGTAAACAGTATAGTGCAGCCGACTGCAGCCCAGAACTCTCACAGATGAGGATACAGATTAACAGAAAAACAAGGGAAATCTGTTGTACTTAGAAATCTAGACATGGTCTTTTACTGAATAAAAGGGACTAGTATGATTTAAAAATCCCAAACTTGGGTGGTGAACTTTGGGAGCAACTGTAGATTTGGGGTTTGCTGTATGAGACTGACTAGTTTCTGATTTTTATGTTTAACTTACTATAATTTTTAACGCATGTTATCATTGGTGGATTTGTTTATTGGTTTGGTTGCTCTCTTCTTTTTTTTAATTTTAATAATATATTTTTTATTTTAATAACTTTTATTTTATTCCTATTTTCTTTATTTATTTTCTCCCTTTTCTTCTGAGCTGTGTGGCTAACAGGGTCTTGATGCTATGGTGGGGTGTCAGGCCTAAGCCTCTGAAGTTGGAGAGCTGAGTTCAGGACAGTGGGCCACCAGAGACCTCCAACCCCAACGTAATACCAATCAGCAAGAGTTCTCCCAGAGATCTCAGTCTCAATGCTAAGACCCAGCTGCACTCAATGACTAGCAAGTTCCAGTGCTGGACACCCCATGCCAAAAAACTAGCAAGACAGGAACACAACCCCACCCATTAGCAGACAGCTGCCTAAAACCATAATAAGTTCACAGACACCAAAAAACACACCACCAGAAGTGCCCTGCCCACCAGAAAGATAAGATCCAGCCTCATCCACCAGAACACACACCAGTCCCCTCCACCAGGAAGCCTACACAACCCATTGAACCAAGCTTACCCACTGTGGGGCAGAGACCAAAAAAACCAGGAACTACGAACATGCAGCCTGCAAAAAGGAGACCACAAACACAGTAAGCTAAGAAAAATGAGAAGACAGAGAAATACTCAGCAGATGAAGGAGCAAAGTAAAAGCCAACCAGAACAAACAAATGAAGAGGAAATAGGCAGTCTACCTGAGAAACAATTCATAGTAATGATACTAAAGATGATCCAAAATCTTGGAAAGAGAATGGAGAAAATACAAGAAATGTTTAACAAGGACCTAGAACTAAAGAGAAAACAAATGATGAACAACACAATAATGAAATTTAAAATTCTCTAGAAGAAATCAATAGCAGAATAACTGAGGCAGAAGAATGGATAAGTGACCAACAAGATAAAATTGTGGAAATAACTACCACAGGGCAGAATACAGAAAAAATAATGAAAAGAATTGAGGACAGTCTCAGAGACTTCTGGGACAACATTAAACACAACAACATTTGAATTATAGGGGTCTCAGAAGAAGAAGAGAAAAAGAAAGGGATTGAGAAAATATTTGAAGAGATTATAGTTGAAAATTCCCTAACATGGGAAAGGAAGTAGTCAATCAACTCCAGGAAGGGCAGAGAGTTCCATACAGGATAAATCCAAGGAGAAACACACCAAGACACAAATTAATCAAACTATCAAAAATTAAATAAAAAGAAAAAATATTAAAAGCACCAAGGGAAAAGCAACAAATAACATACAAGGGAATCCTCATAAGGTTAACAGCTGATCTTTCAGCAGAAACTCTGCAAGCCAGAAGGGAGTGGCAGGACACATTTAAAGTGATGAAAGGGAAAAACCTACAAGAAAGATTACTGTACCCAGCAAGGATCTCACTGAGATTCGACAGAGAAATTCAAACCTTTACAGACAAGCCAAAGCTAAGAGAATTCAGCACCACCAAACAAGCTTTACAACAAAGGCTAAAGGAAATTCTCTAGGCAGGTAACACAAGAAAAGGAGAAGACCTCTCAAAACAATTAAGAAAATGGTAATAGGAACATACATATCGATAACTACCTTAATTGTAAATGGATTAAATGCTCCAACCAAAAAACATAGACTGGCTGACTGGATACAAAAACAAGACCCGTATATATGCTGTTTAAAAGAGACCTATTTCAGACCTAGGGACACATACAGACTGAAAGTGAGGGAATGGACTAAGATATTCCATGCAAATGGAAATCAGAGGAAAGCTGGAGTAGCAATTCTCATATGAGACAAAACAGACTTTAAAATAAAGACTACTACAAGAGACAAGAACACTATATAATGACAAGGGATCAATCCAAGAAGAAGATATAACAACTGTAAATATATATCCACCCAACGTAGGAGCACCTCAATACATAACACAAATGCTAACAGCCATAAAATGGGATACTGACAGTAACAAAATCATAGTAGGGACTTTAACACCCACTTTCACCAATGGAAGATCATCTAAAATGAAAATAAATAAGGAAACACAAGCTTTAAATGATGCATTAAACAAGATGGACTTAAGTGATCTTTATAGGACATTCCATCCCAAAGCAACAGAATACACTTCCTTCTCAAGTGCTCATGGAACATTCTCCAGGAAAGACCATATCTTAGGTCACAAATCAAGTCTTGGTAAACTTAAGAAAACTGAAATCGTATCATTTATCTTTTCTAACTACAATGCTATGAGACTAGATAACAATTTTGGAAATTAATGTAAAAAATACAAACACATTGAGGCGAAACAATACACTCCTAAATAACAAAGAGGTCACTGAAGAAATCAAAGAGTAAATAAAATAATACCTAGAAATATATGACAATGAAAACACAGTGACCCAAAACCTATGGAATGCAGCAAAACCAGTTCTAAGAGGGAAGCTTATAGCAGTACAATCCTACCACAAGAACAAGACATCTCA
>NW_006773982.1:377672-427375 GCF_000442215.2 Lipotes vexillifer | reverse complement strand
AACCTAACCTTACACCTAAAGCAACTAGGGAAAGAAGAAGAACAACAAAAAAACAAAGTTAGCAGAAGAAAAGAAATCATAAAGATTAGATCAGAAATAAATGAGAAAGAAATGAAGGAAACAATAGTGAAGATCAACAAAACTAAAAGCTGGTTCTTTGAGAAGATAAAAAAAATTGATGAACCACTAGCTAGACTCATCAAGGAGAAAAGGGAGAAGACTCAAATCAATAGAATTAGAAATGAAAAAGGAGAAGTAACAATTGACACTGCAGAAATGCAAAGGATCATGAGAGATTACTACAAGCAACTCTATGCCAATAAAATGGACAACCTGGAAGAAATGGACAAACTCTTAGAAAGCACAACCTTCTAAGACTGAACTAGGAAGAAATAGAAAATATAAACAGACTAATTACAAACACTGAAATTGAAACTGTGATTAAAATTCTTCCAACAAACAAAAGCCCAGGACCAGACGGCTTCACTGGTGAATTTTATCAAACATTTAGAGAAGAGCTAACACCTATCCTTCTCAAACTCTTCCGAAGTATAGCAGAGGGAGGAACACTCCCAAACTGATTCTACGAGGCCACCATCCACCTGATACCAAAACCAGACAAAGATGTCACAAAATGAAAACTACAAGTCAATATCACTGATGAACATAGATGCAAAAATCCTCAACAAAATACTAGCAAACAAAATCCAATAGCACGTTATAAGAATCATACACCATGATCAAGTGGGGTTTATTCCAGGAATGAAAGGATTCTTCAATATATGCAAACGAATCAATGTGATACATCTTATTAAAAAATTGAAGTAGAAAAACCATATGGTCATCTCAATAGATGCAGAAAAATCTTTCCACAAAATTCAACACTGATTTATGATGAAAACCCACCAAAAAGTAGGCATAGAGGGAACTTACCTCAACAAAATAAAGGCAACATGTGACAGATAAAGACCATATATGACACAGCCAACATGGTTCTCAATGGTGAAAAACTGAAACCGTTTCCACTAAGATCAGGAACAAAAACAAGGTTGCACACTCTCACTAGTATTATTCAACATAGTTTTGGAAGTTTTAGCCACAGCAATCACAGAAGAAAAAGAAAGAAAAGAATTCAAATCATAAAAGAAGAAGTAAAACAATCACTGTTTGCAGATGACATGATACTATACATAAAGAATCCTAAAGATGCTACCAGAAAACTACTAGAGCTAATCAATGAATCTGGTAAATTAGCAGGATGCAAAATTAATGCACAGAAATCTCTTACATTTGTACACACTAATGATGAAAAATCTGAAAGTAAAATTAAGGAAACACTCCCATTTACCACTGTAACAAAAAGAATAAAACATCTAGGAATAAATTTACCTAAGGAGACAAAAGATCTGTATGCAGAAAACTATAAGACACTGATGAGAGAAAGTAAAGATGATATAAACATATGGAGAGATACACCATGTTCTTAGATTGGAAGAATCAACATTGTAAAAATGACTATTCTACCCAAAGCAATCTACAGATTCAGTGCAATCCCTATGAAACTACCAATGACATTTTTTTTACAGAACTAGAAAAAAAATCTTGAAAATTGTATGGAGACAGAAAAGATCCCAGATAGCCAAAGCAGTCTTGAGGGGAAAAAAACGGAGCCAGAGTAATCAGACTCCCTGACTTCAGACTATACTACAAAGCTACAGTAATCAAGACACTATGGTATGGCACAAAAACAGAAATATAGATCAATGGAACAGGATAGAAAGGCCAGAGATAAACCCACACACATATGGTCACCTTATCTTTGATGAAGGAGGCAAGAATATACAATGGAGAAAAGACAGCCTCTTCAATAAGAGGTTCTGGGAAAACTGGACAGCTACATGTAAAAGAATGAAATTAGAACACTCGTTAACACCATACACAAAACTAAACTCAAAATGGATTAAAGACCTAAATATAAGGCCAGACACTATCAATCCCTTAGAGGAAAACATAGGCAGAACACTCTATGACATAAATCACAGCAAGGTCCTTTTTGACCCACCTCCTAGAGAAATGGAAATAAAAACAAAAATAAACAAATGGGACCTAATGAAACTTAAAAGCTTTTGCACAGCAAAGGAAACCATTAACAAGACAAAAAGACAACCCTCAGAATGGGAGAAAATATTTTTAAATGAAGCAACTGACAAAGGATTAATCTCCAAACCATGCAAGTGACTCATGCAACTCAATATCAAAAATCAAACAACCCAATCCAGAAATAGGCAGAAGACCTAAATAGATGTATCTCCAAAGAAGATATACAGATTGCCAACAAACACATGAAAGTATGAACAACATCTCTAATCATTAGACAAATGCAAATCAAAACTACAATGAGGTATCACCTCACACTGGTCAGAATGGCCATAATCAGAATATCTACAAACAGCAAATGCTCGAGAGGGTGTGGAGAAAAGGGAACCCTCTTACAATGTTAGTGGGAATGTTAATTGATACAGCCCACTATGGAGAACAGTATGGAAGTTTCTTAAAACACTAAAAATAGAACTACCATATGACCCAGCAATCACACTGCTGGGCAATTACCCTGAGAAAACCATAATTCAAAAAGGGTCATGTACCACAACGTTCATTGCAGCACTATTTACAATAGCCAGGACATAGGAGCAACCCAAGTGTCCATCAATAGATGAATGGATAAAGAAGATGTGGCACATATATACAATAGAATATTACTCAAACATAAAAAGGAATAGAACTGAGTTATTTGTAGTGAGGTGGAGGGACCTAGAGACTGTGATACACAGTGATGTAAATCAGAAAGAGAGAAACAAATACCATATGCTAACACATCTATATGGAATAAAAAAAAATGGTTCTGGAGAAGCTAGGGGCAGGACAGGAATAAACATGTAGATGTAGAGAATGGACTTGAGGATACAGGGAGGGAGAATTGTAAACTGTGACAAAGTGAGAGTGGCATGGACATATATAAACTACCAAACTTAAAATAGATAGCTAGTGGGAAGCAGCCGCATACCACAGGGAGATCAGCTTGGTGCTTTGTGACCACCTAGAGGAGTGGGATAGGGAGCGTGGAAGGGAGATGCAAGGAGGGGTTATGGGGATATATGTATACATAGAGCTGATTCACTTTGTTATACATCAGAAACTAACACAACACTGTAAAGCAATTATACTCCAATAAAGATGTTAAAAAAAAAAAGCGGGGAGTTGAGGAAGATGGCAGACGGGTAAGACAAGGACATCACCTTCCTCCTCACAGATACATCAGAAATAACATCTACACATGGAACTGCTCCTATAGAACACCAACTGAATGCTGGCAGAAGACCTCAGACATCCCAAAAGACAAGAAACTCCCCACGTACCTGGGTAGGGCAAAAGAAAAAACATAGACAAAAGAATAGGGAAGGGACCTGCACCAGTGGGAGGGAGCTGTGAAGGAGGAAAGGTTTCCACACATTAGGAAGCCCCTTCGTAGATGGAGACTGTGGGTGGTGGAGGGGGGAAGCTTTGGAGCCACGGAGGACAGCACAACAACAGGGGCGTGGAGGGCAAAGCGGAGAGATTCCCGCACAGAGGATCAGTGCGGACCAGCAGTCACCAGCCCGAGAGGATTGTCTGCTCACACGCCGGGGTGGGCGGGGGCTGGGAGCTGAGGCTTGGGCTTCGGTTGGATCCAGGAAGAGCACTGGGTTTGGCTGCGTGAACACAGCATGAAGGGGTTAGTGCACCACAGCTAGCCTGGAGGGAGTCCGGGAAAATGTCTGCACCTCCCTAAGAGGCAAGAGACTTTTTCTTCCATGTTTGTTTCCTGGTGCGTGAAGAGAGGGGATTAATAGCACTGCTTAAAGGAGCTCCAGAGACGGGTGTGAGCCACGGCTAACAGCATGGACCCCGGAGATGGGCATGAGATGCTAAGGCTGCTGCTACAACCACCAAGACTGTGTGCAAGCACAGGCCACTATCCACACCTCCACCCGGGAGTCTGTGCAGCCCGCCACTCCCAGTGTCCCGTGATCCAGGGACAACTTCCTCAGAAGAACACACGGCAGGCCTCAGGCTGCTGCAGTGTTGCACCGGCCTCTGCCGCCGCAGTCTAGCCCCGCATCTGTACCCTTCCCTCCCCCCGGCCTGGGTGAGCCAGAGCTGCCGAATCAGCTGCTTCTTTAACCCAGTCCTGTCTGAGGGAAGAACAGATGCCCTCTGGCGGCCTACACACAGAGACGGGACCAAATCCAAAGCTGAACCCTGGGAGCTGTGAGAACAAAGAAGAGAAAGGGAAATCTCTCCCAGCAGCCTCAGGAGCAGCAGATTAAATCTACACAGTCAACTTGATGTACTCTACATCTTTGTAATACCTGAGTAGACAATGAATCATCTCAAATTGAGGAGGTGGACTTTGGGAACAAGATAGATTATTTTTCCCCCTTTTCCTCTTTTTGTGAGTGGGTATGTGTATGCTAATGTGTGAGATTTTGTCTGTATAATTTTGCTTTCACCATTTGTCTGAGGGCTCTGTCCATCCATTTTTGTTGTTGTTGTTGGATTTTTACTTTTGTTTTGTTGTTTTACTTTAAAAATATTTTTTCTCAATAATTATTCATTATTTTTTATTTAATAACTTTGTTTTATTTTATCTGTTTTATTTTATCATCTTTCTTTCTTTCTTTCTTTCTTTCTTTCTTTCTTTCTTTCTTTCTTTCTTTCTTTCTTTCTTTCTTTTTTTTTCCTTTTACTCTGTGACGTGTGGATGAAAGGCTCTTAATCCTCCAGCCAGGAGTAACTGCTGTGCCTCTGAGGTGTGAGAGTCAAGTTCAGGCCACTGGTCCACAAGAAACCTCCAAGCTCCACATAATATCAAATCACGAAAATCACCCAGAGATCTCCATCTCAACACCAAGAGCCAGCTTCACTCAACGACCAGCAAGCTACAGTGCTGGGCACCCTATGTCAAAAAACTAGCAAGACAGGAACACAAACCCACCCATTAGCAGAGAGGCTGCCTAAAATCATAATAAGGCCACAAACACCCCAAAACACACCACCAGACGTGGACCTGCCCACCAGAAAGACAAGATCCAGCCTCATCCACCAGAACATAGGCACTAGTCTCCTCTACCAGGAAGCCTACACAACCCGCTGAACCAACCTTAGCCACTGGGGACAGACACCAAAGACAGCAGGAACTACGAACCTACAGCCTGCAAAAAGGTAACCCCAAACACAGGAAGATAAGCAAAATGAGAAGACAGAAAAACATACAGCAGATGAAGGAGCAAGGTAAAAAGCCACCAGACTTAAGAAATGAAGAGGAAATAAGCAGTCTACCTGAAAAATAATTCAGAATAATGATAGTAAACATGATTCAAAATCCTGGAAATATAATAGACAAAATGCAAGAAACATTTAACAAGGACATAGAAGAACTAAAGAGGAAACAAGCAACAATAAACACCACAATAAATGAAATTAAATATACTTTAGAAGGGATGAATAGCAGAATAACTGAGGCAGAAGAACAGATAAGTGACCTGGAAGATAAAATAGTGGAAATAACTACTGCAGAGCAGAATAAAGAAAAAAGAATGAAAAGTACTGAGGACAGTCTCAGAGACCTCTGGGACAACATTAAACTCACCAACATTTGAATTATAGGAGTCCCAGAAGAAGAAGAGAAAAAGAAAGGGACTAAGAAAATATTTGAAGAGAAAATACTTGAAAACTTCCCTAATATGGGAAAGGAAATAGCTAATCAAGTCCAGGAAGCACAGAGAGTCCCATACAGGATAAATCCAAGGAGAAACACGCCAAGACACATATTAATCAAACTATCAAAAATTAAATACAAAGAAAACATATTAAAAGCAGCAAGGAAAAAACAGCAAATAACACATAAAGGAATCCCCATAAGATTAACAGCTGATCTTTCAGCAGAAACTCTGCAAACCAGAAGGGAGTGGCAGGACATATTTAAAGTGTTGAAGGAGAAAAGGCTACAAAGAAGATTACTCTACACAGCAAGGATCTCGTTCAGATTTGATGGAGAAATTAAAACCTTTACAGACAAGCAAAAGCTGAGAGAGTACAGCACCACCAAACCAGCTTTACAACAAATGCTAAAGGAACTTCTCTAGGTAAGAAACATAAGATAAGGAAAAGACCTACAATAACAAACACAAAACAATTAGGAAAATGGGAAGAGGAACATACATATCGATAATTACCTTAAATGTAAATGGATTAAATGCTCCCACCAAAAGACACAGACTGGCTGCATGGATACAAAAACAAGATCCATATATAGGCTGTCTACAAGAGACCCACTTCAGACCCAGGGACAAATAGAGACTGAAAGTGAGGGGATGGAAAAAGATATTCCATGCAAATGGAAATCAAAAGAAAGCAGGAGTAGCAGTTCTCATATAAGACAAAATAGACTTTACAATAAAGACTATTACAAGAGACAAAGAAGGATACTACATAATGATCAAGGATCAATCCAAAAAGAAGATATAACAATTGTAAATATTTATGCACCCAGCATAGGAGAACCTCAGTACATAAGGCAAATACAAACAGCAATGAGAGGGGAAATTGACAGTAATACAATCATAGTAGGGGACCTTTACACCCGACTTTAACCAATGGACAGATCATCTAAAGTCAAAATAAATAAGGAAACACAAGCTTTGAATGATACATTAAACAAGATGGACTTAATTGATATTTAAAGGATATTCCATGCATAAACAACAGAATACATAGTTTTATCAAGTGCTGATGGAACATTCTCCAGGATAGATCATATCTTGGGTCACAAATCAAGCCTTGGTAAATTTAAGAAAATTGAAATCGTATCAAGTATCTTTTCCAACCACAATGCTATGAGACTAGATATCAATTACAGGAAAAGATCTGTAAAATATACAAGCACGTGGAGGTTAAACAATACACTACTTAATAACCAAGTGATCACTGAAGAAAACATAGAGGAAATCAGAAAATACCTACAAACAAATGACAATGGAGACATGATGACCCATAACCTATGGGATGTAGCAAAAGCAGTTCTAAGAGGAAAGTTTACAGCAATACAATACGACCTTAAGAAACAGGAAACATCTCAAATAAACAATCTAACTTTGCACCTAAAGCAATTAGAGAAAGAAGAACAAAAATCCCCAAATTTATCAGAAGGAAAGAAATCATAAAGATCAGATCGGAAATAAATGTATAAGAAATGAAGGAAATGATAACAAAGATCAATAAAACTAAAAGCTGGTTGTTTGAGAAGATAAACAAAATTGATAAATCCGTAGCCAGACTCACCAAGAAAAAAGGGGAGAAGACTCAAATCAATAGAATTAGAAATGAAAAAGGAGAAGTAACAACTGACAGTGCAGAAATACAAAGGATCATGAGACATTACAACAAGCAATTGTATGCCAATAAAATGGACCACCTGAAAGAAATGGACAAATTCCTAGAAATGCACAACCTGCAGAGACTGAACAAGGAGGAAATAGAAAAAATGAAGAGACCAATCACAAGCACTGAAATTGAAACAATGATTAAAAATCTTCCATCAAACAGAAGCCCAGGACCAGATGGCTGCATAGGCGAATTCTATCAAACATTTAGAGAAGAGCTAACACCTATCCTTCTCAAACGCTTCAAAAATATAGCAGAGGGAAGAACACTCCCAAACTCATTCTACAAGGCCACCATCAGCCTGATTCCAAAACCAGACAAAGACGTCACAAAGCAAGAAAACTACAGGCCAATATCACTGATGAACATAGATGCAAAAATCCTCAACAAAATACTAGCAAACAGAATCCAACAGCACATTAAAAGGATCATACACCATGATCATGTGGGGTTTATTCCAGGATTGCAAGGATTCTTCAATATATGCAAACCAAACATCGTGATACACCATATTAACAAACTGAAGGAGAAAAACCATATGATCATCTCAATAGATGCAGAAAACTCTTTTCACAATGTTCAACACGGATTTATGATAAAATCCCTGCAGAAAGTAGGCACAGAGGGAACTATCCTCAACATAATAAAGACCATATATGACAAACCACAGCCAACACCGTCCTCAATGGTGTAAAACTGAAAACATTTCTGCTAAGATCAGGAACAAGACAAGGTTGCCCACTCTCATCAGTATTATTCAACATAGTTTTGGAAGTTTTAGCCACAGCAATCAGAGAAGTAAAAGAAATAAAAGGAATCCAAATCGGAAGAAGAAGTAAAGCTATCACTGTTTGCAGATGACATGATACTATACATAGAGAATTCTAAAGATGCTACCAGTAAACTACTAGAGCTAATCAATGAATTTGGTCAAGTAGCAGTATACAAAATTGATGCACAGAAATCTCTTGCATTCCTATACACTAATGATGAACAATCTGAAAGTGAAGTTTTAAAAACACTCCCATTTACCACTGCAACAAAAAGAATAAAATATCTAAGAATAAACCTACCTAAGGAGACAAAAGACCTGTATGAAGAAAATTATAGGACACTGATGAATGAAATTCAAGATGATACAAATAGACGTAGAGATATACCATGCTTTCCATTGGAAGAATCAACAATGTGAAAATGATTCTACTATCCAAAGCAATCTACAGATTCAATGCAATCCCTAACAAACTACCACTGGCATTTTTCACAGAACTAGAACAAAACATTTCACAATTTGTATGGAAACACAAAAGACCCCGGATAGGTGAAGCAATCTTGAGAACAAAAAACAGAGCTGGAGGAATCAGGCTCCCTGACTTTAGACTATATTACAAAGCTACAGTAATCAAGACAGTATGGTACTGGCACAAAAACAGAAATATAGATCAATGGAACAGGATAGACAGCCCAGAGATAAACCCACGCACATATGGTCACCTTATCTTTGACAAAGGAGGCAAGAATAAATCATGGAGAAAAGACACCCTCTCCAATAAGTCGTGCTGTGAAAACTGGACAGGTACATGTAAAAGTATGAGATTAGATCACTCCCTAACACCATACACAAAAATAAACTCAAAATGTATTAAAGACCAAAATGTAAGGCTAGACACTATTAAACTCTTAGAGGAAAACATAGGCAGAACACTATGTGACACAAATCACAGCAAGAACCTTTTTGACCCACCTCCTAGAGAAATGGAAATAAAATAAAAAATAAACAAATGGGACCTAATGAAACTTAAAAGCTTTTGCACAGCAAAGGAAATCATAACCAAGACCAAAAGACAACCCTCCAAATGGGAGAAAATATTAGCAAATGAAGCAACTGACAAAGGATTAATCTCCAAAATGTACAAGCAGCTGATGCAGCTCAATAATAAAAAACAAACAATGCAATACAAAAATGGGAAGATGACCTAAATAGACATTTCTCCAAAGAAGATATACAGATTGCCAACAAACACATGAAAGAATGCTCAACATCATTAATCATTAGAAAAAGGAAATCAAAACTACAATGAGGTATCTCACACTGGTCAGAATGGCCATGATCAAAAAATCTAGAAACACTAAATTCTGGAGAGGGTGTGGAGAAAAGGGAACCCTCTTGCACTGTTGGTGGGAATGTAAATTGATACAGCCACTGTGGTGAATTGTATGGAGTTTCCTTATAAAACTACAAATAGAACTACCATAAGACACAGCAATCCCACTACTGGGCATATACCCTGAGGAAACCATAATTCAAAAAGAGTCATGTACCAAAATGTTCATTACAGCTCTATTTACAATAGCCAGGAGATGGAAGCAACATAAATGTCCATTATCGGATGAATGGATAAAGAAGATGTGGCTCATATATACAATAGAATATTACTCAGCCATAAAAAGAAACGAAATTGAGTTATTTGTAGTGAGGTGGATGGACATAGAGTCTGTCATACAGAGTGAAGTAAGTTAGAAAGAGAAAAGCAAACACTGTATGCTAACACATATATATGGAATCTAAGAAAAAAAAAGTCATGAAGAACCTAGGGGTAAGACAGTAATAAAGACACAGACCTACTAGAGAATGGACTTGAGGATATGGGAGGGGGAAATGTAAGCTGTGACAAAGTGAGAGAGTGGCATAGACATATATAAACTACCAAACGTAAAATAGATTGCTAGTGGGAAGCAGCCGCATAGCACAGGGAGATCAGCTTGGTGCTTTGTGACCACCCAGAGGGGTGGGATAAGGAGGGTGGGAGGGATGGAGATGCAAGAGAGAAGAGATATGGGAACATATGTATATGTATAACTGATTCACTTTGCTATAAAGCAGAAACTAACACACCATTGTAAAGCAATTATACTCCAATAAAGATGTTTTAAAAAATCAGATGTTCAAATTTGAAAAAAAAAAAGAAAAAGAAAAGAAATCTATAAGTGGAATAAGGACACAATAGTAAAACTAATCATACTCTACTGACATCTGGTGGTTACACTGATTTTCAAAGCTTAAAATTTATTTATGAATGACTAATTTTGTTTCATTTCACTCTATCTGAGAATGTTGTTTGTGGTATATGATGAACGAGCTTTGTTGCGTTTTTAAATTTTTACTGTGTTTTTTGTTTTGTTTGTTTTTTGCTTGTTTTTAACTTTTGATGTAGTAATTTTTATAAGTTTATAAACTACAGCAGCTAATAGACACTTTTTTCTTTTTTTTTCTTTTTTAGCATCTTTATTGGAGTATAATTGCTTTACAATGGTGTGTTAGTTTCTGCTTAACAACAAAATGAATCAGTTTTATATATACATATGTTCTCATATCTCTTCCCCCTTGCATCTCCCTCCCTCCACCCTCCCTATCCCACCCCTCCAGGTGGTCACAAAGCACTGAGCTGATCTCCCTGTGCTATGCGGCTGCTTCCCACTAGCTATCTACCTTACGTTTGGTAGTGTATATATGTCCATGCCTCTCTCTAGCTTTGTCACAGCTTACCCTTCCCCCTCCCCATATGCTCAAGTCCATTCTCTAGTAGGTCTGTTTCTTTATTCCTGTTTTACCCCTAGGTTCTTCATGACATTTTTTTTCCTTAAATTCCATATATATGTGTTAGCATACAGAATTTGTCTCTCTCTTTCTAACTTACTTCATTCTGTATGACAGACTCTAGGTCTATCCACCTCATTACAAATAGCTCAATTTCATTCCTTTTTATGGCTGAGTAATATTCCATTGTATATATGTGCCACATCTTCTTTATCCATTCATCCGATGATGGACACTTAGGCTGTTTCCATGTCCTGGCTACTGTAAACAGAGCAGCAGTGGACATTTTGGTACATGATTCATTTTGAATTATGGTTTCCTCAGGGTATATGCCCAGTAGTGGGATTGCTGGATCATATGGTAGTTCTGTTTGCAGTTTTTTAAGGAACCTCCATACTGTTCTCCACAGTGGCTGTATCAATTTATATTCCAACCAACAGTGCAGGAGGGTTCCCTTTTCTCCACACCCTCTCCAGCATTTATTTTTTCTAGATATTTTGATGATAGCCATTCTGACTGGTGTGAGATGATAACTCATTGTAGTTTTGATTTGCAATTCTCTATTGATTGGTGGTGTTGAGCATTCTTTCATGCGTTTGTTGACAGTCTGTATATCTTCTTTGGAGAAATGTCTATTTAGGTCTTCTGCCCATTTTTGGACTGGGTTTTTTCTTTGTTTTTATTAAGCTGCATGAACTGCTTATAAATTTTGGAGATTGATCCTTTGTCAGTTGCTTCGTTTGAAAATATTTTCTCCCATTCTGAGGGTTGTCTTTTGATCTTGGTTATGGTTTCCTTTGCTGTGCAAAAGATTTGAAGTTTCATTAGGTCCCATTTCTTTATTTTTGTTTTTATTTCCATTTCTCTAGGAGGTGGGTCAAAAAGGTTCTTCCTGTGATTTATGTCATGGAGTGTCCTGCCTATGTTTTCCTCTAAGAGTTTGATAGTTTCTGGCCTTACATTTAGGTCTTTAATCCATTTTGAGCTTACTTTTCTGTATGGTGTTAGGGAGTGATCTAATCTCATACTTTTACATGTACCTGTACAGTTTTCACAGCACGACTTATTGAAGAGGGTGTCCTTTCTCCACTGTATATTTTTGCCTCCTTTGTCAAAGATAAGGTGACCATATGTGCGTGGGTTTATCTCTGGGCTTTCTATTCTGTTCCATTGATCTGTCGTTTTGTTTTTGTGCCAGTACCATACTGTCTGGATTACTGTAGCTTCGTAGTATAGTCGTAATTCAGGGAGCCTGATTCCTCCAGCTGTGTTTTTTGTTCTCAAGATTGCTTTGCCTATCCGGGGTCTTTTGTGTTTCCACAAAACTTGTGAAATTTTTTGTTCTAGTTCTGTGAAAAATGCCAGTGGTAGTTTGTTAGGGATTGCATTGAATCTGTAGATTGCTTTGGGTAGAATAGTCATTTTCAAAATGTTGATTCTTCCAATCCAAGAACATGGTATATCTCTCCATTTATTTGTAACATGTTTAATTTCTTTCATCAGTGTCTTAAAATTTTCTGCATACAAGTCTTTTTTATCCTTAGGTAGGTTTATTCCTAGATATTTTATTCTTTTTATTGCAATGGTAAATGAGAGTGTTTTCTTGGTTTCACTTTCAGATTTTTCATCATTAGTGTATAGGAATGCCAGATATTTCTGTGCATTAATTTTGTATCCTGCTACTTTACCAAATTCATTGATTAGCTCTAGTAGTTTACTGGTAGCATCTTTAGGATTCTCTATGTATAGTATCATGTCATCTGCCAATAGTGACAGCTTTATTTCTTCTTTTCTGATTTGGATTCTTTTTATTTCTTTTTCTTCTGTGATGGCTGTGGCTAAAACTTCCAAAACTATGTTGAATAAGAGTGGTGAGAGTGGGCAACTTTGTCTTGTTCCTGATCTTAGTGGAAATGCTTTCAGTTTTTCACCATTGAGGACGATGTTGGCTGTGGGTTTGTCATATATGACCTTTATTATGTTGAGGAAAGTTCCCTCTATGCCTACTTTCTGCAGGGTTTTCATCACAAATTGGTGTTGAATTTTGTCGAAAGCTTTCTGATCATATGTTTTTTCTCCTTCAATTTGTTAATATGGTGTATCACATTGATTGATTTGCATATATTGAAGAATCCTTGCATTCCTGGAATAAACCCCACTTGATCATGGTGTATGATCCATTTAATGTGCTGTTGGATTCTGTTTGCTAGTATTTTGTTGAGGATTTTTGCATCTATGTTCATCAGTGATATTGGCCTGTAGTTTTCTTTCTTTTTGACATCCTTGTCTGGTTTTGGTATCAAGGTGATGGTGGCCTCGTAGAATGAGTATGGCAGTGTTCCTCCCTCTGCTATATTTTGGAAGCATTTGAGAAGGATAGGTGTTAGCTCTTCTCTAAATGTTGGATAGAATTTGCCTGTGCAGCCATCTGGTCCTGGGCTTTTTTTTTTGTTGGAAGATTTTTAATCACAGTTTCATTTTCAGTGCTTGTTATTGGTCTGTTCATATTTTCTATTTCTTCCTGATTCAGTCTTGGCAGGTTGTGCATTTCTAAGAATTTGTGCATTTCTTCCAGATTGTCCATTTTATTGGCATAGAGTTGCTTGTAGTAATCTCTCATGGTCTTTTTTATTTCTGCAGTGTCAGCTGTTACTTTTCCTTTTTAATTTCTAATTTTATTGATTTGAGTCTTCTCCTTTTTTTTCTTGATGAGTCTGGCTAATGGTTTATCAATTTTTTTCATCTTCTCAAAGAACTAGCTTTTAGTATTACTGATCTTTGCTATCATTTCCTTCATTTCTTTTTCATTTCTTTCTGATATGATTTTTTTGATTTCTTTCCTTCTGCTAACTTTAGGGTTTTTTCGTTCTTCTTTCACTAGCCGCTTTAGGTGCAAGGTTAGCTTGTTTATTCGAGAGGTTTCCTGTTTCTTAAGATAGGATTGTATTGCTATAAACTTCCCTCTTAGAACTGCTTTTACTGCATCCCATAGATTTTGGGTCATCGTGTCTCCATTGTCATTTGTTTCTAGGTATTTTTGTATTTCCTCTTTGATTTCTTCAGTAATCACTTCGTTATTAAGTAGTGTATTGTTTAGCCTCCATGTGTTTGTATTTTTTTTACAGATCTTTCCTGTAATTGATATCTAGTCTCATAGCATTGTGGTCGGAAAAGATACTTGATACAATTTCAATTTTCTTAAATTTACCAAGGCTTGATTTGTGACCCAAGATATGATCTATCCTGGAGAATGTTCCATGAGCACTTGAGAAAA
Source organism: Lipotes vexillifer (assembly GCF_000442215.2). Taxonomy (NCBI): domain Eukaryota; kingdom Metazoa; phylum Chordata; class Mammalia; order Artiodactyla; family Lipotidae; genus Lipotes; species Lipotes vexillifer. The sequence goes on along the minus strand of NW_006773982.1, from coordinate 413,021 downwards.
ATGTGTATTCTGTTGTTTTTGAACGCAATGTCCTGTAAATATCAATTAAGTCCATCTTGTTTAATGTATCATTTAAAGCTTGTGTTTCCTTATTTATTTTCATTTTGGATGAGCTGTCCAGTGGTGAAAGTGGTGTGTTGAAGTCCCCTGCTATGAATGTGTTACTGTCAATTTCCCCTTTTATGGCTGTTAGTATTTGCCTTATGTATTGAGGTGCTCCTATGTTAGATGCATAAATATTTACAATTGTTATATCTTCTTCTTGGATTGATCCCTTGATCATTATGTAGTGTCCTTCTTTGTCTCTTCTAATAGTCTTTATTTTAAAGTCTATTTTGTCTGATATGAGAATTGCTACTCCAGCTTTCTTTTGTTTTCCATTTGCATGAAATATCTTTTTCCATCCCCTTACTTTCAGTCTGTATGCATCTCTAGTTCTAAAGTGGGTCTCTTGTAGACAGCAAATATATGGGTCTTGTTTTTGTATCCATTCAGCCAATCTGTGCCTTTTGGTGGGAGCATTTAGTCCATTTACATTTAAGTTAATTACCGATATGTATGTTTCTATTCCCATTTTCTTAATTGTTTTGGGTTCATTATTGTAGGTCCTTTCCTCCTCTTGTGTTTCTTGCCTGGAGAAGTTCCTTTAGCAGTTGTTATAGAGCTGATTTTGTGGTGCTGAACTCTCTCAGCTTTTGCCTGTCTGTAAAGTTTTTAATTTCTCCATCAAATCTGAATGAGATCCTTGCTGGTAGAGTAATCTTGGTTGTAGGTTTTTCTCCTTCATCACTTTAAATATGTCCTGCCTGTCCCTTCTGGCTTGCAGAGTTTCTGCTGAAAGATCAGCTGTTAACCTTATGGGGAATCCCTTGTGAGTTATTTGTTGTTTTTCCATTGATGCTTTACATATGTTTTCTTTGTATTTAATTTTTGACAGTTTGATTAGTATGTGTCTTGGTGTATTTCTCCTTGGGTTTATCTTGTATGGGACTCTCTGTGCTTCCTGGACTTGATTAACTATTTCCTTTCCCATATTAGGCAAGTTTTCAACTACAATCTCTTCAAATATTTTCTCAGTCCCTTTCTTTTTCTCTTCTTCTTCTGGAACCCCTATAATTCGAATGTTGGCACATTTAGTGTTTTCCCAGAGGTCTCTGAGACTGTCCTCAGTTCTTTCCATTCTTTTTTCTTTATTCTGCTCTGCAGTAGTTATTTCCACTATTTTATCTTGCAGGTCACTTATCTGTTTTTCTGTCTCAGTTATTCTGCTATTGATCCCATCTAGAGTATTTTTCATTTCATTTATTGTGTTGTTCATTATTGTTTGTTTCCTCTTTAGTTCTTCTAGGTCCGTGTTAAATGTTTCTTGCATTTTGTCTATTCTATTTCCAAGATTTTGAATCATCTTTACTATCATTATTCTGAATTCTTTTTCAGGTATACTGCCTATTTCTTCTTCATTTGTTAGGTCTGGTGGGTTTTTATCTTGCTCCTTCATCTGCTGTGTGTGTTTTCTGTCTTCTCATTTTGCTTATCTTACTGTGTTTGAGGTCTCCTTTTTGCAGGCTGCAGGTTCATAGTTCCTGTTGTTTTTGGTGTCTGTCCCCAGTGGCTAAGGTTGGTTCAGTGGGTTGTGTAGGCTTCCTGGTGGAGGGAACTAGTGCCAGTGTTCTGGTGGATGAGCCTGTATCTTGTCTTTCTGGTGGTCAGGTCCACATCTGGTGGTGAGTTTTGGGGTGTCTGTGGACTTATTATCAATTTGGGCAGCCTCTCTGCTAATGGGTGGGGTTGTGTTCCTGTTTTGCCAGTTGTTTGGCATAGGATGTCCAGCCCTTTAGCTTTCTGGTTGTTGAGTGAAGCTGAGGCATGGTGTTGAGACAGAGATCTCTGGGAGATTTTTGCCATTTGATATTTTGTAGACCTGGGAGGTCTTTTGTGGACCAGTGTCCTGAAGTTGGCTTTCCCACCTCAGAGACACAGCACTAACTCCTAGCTGCAGCACCAAGAGCCTTTCATCCACACAGCTCAGAAGAAAAGGGAGAAAAAGTAGAAAGAAAGAATTAGTGGAAGTAGAAAGAAAGAAAGGAGGGAGGGAGGGAAGGAGGAAGGAAGGAATGAAGGAGGGAAGGAAGGATAAAAAGAAAGAAAGAAGATAAAGTAAAATAAAATTAATATAAAATATAATAAAGTTATTAAAATAAAAAATAATTATTAAGAGAAAAAAACAAAAAAACGGACAGATGGAATGCTTGGACAAATGGTGGAAGCACAGCTATACAGACAAAATCTCACACAGAAGCATACACATACACACTCATAAAAAGAGGAAAAGGGGAAAAAATTATAAATCTTGCTCTCAAAGTCCACCTCCTTAATTTGGGATGATTCGTTGTCTGTTCATGTATTCCACAGATGCAGGGTACATCAAGTTGATTGTGGAGCTTTAATCTGCTGCTTCTGAGGCTGCTGGGAGAGATTTCCCTTTCTCTTCTTTGTTCTCACAGCTCCCAAGGGCTCAGCTTTGGATTTGGTCCCGCCTCTGCGTGTCGGTCACCTGAGGGCATCTGTTCTTCGTTCAGACACGACAGGGTTAAAGGAACAGCTGATTCGGGGGCTCTGGCTCACTCAGGCCGCGGGTAGGCGGAGGCCGGCATGACGTTGCACCAGCCTGAGGCGCGCTGTGCGTCCTCCCGGGGGAGTTGTCCCTGGATCACAGGACCCTGGCAGTGGCGGTCTGCACAGGCTCCCCGGAAGAGGGGTGTGGATAGTGACCTGTGCTCGCACACAGGCTTCTTGGTGGTGGCAGCAGCAGCCTTAGCGTCTCATGTCTGTCTCTGTGGTCCGTGCTTTTAGCCGCGGCTCCCACCCATCTCTGGAGCTACTTTAAGCAGAGTTCTCAATCCCCTCTCCTCGAGCACCAGGAATCAAAGAGGGAAGAAAAAGTCTCTTGCCTCTTCGGCAGGTCCAGACTTTTCCCCAGACTCCCTCCCGGCCAGCTGTGGCGCACTAACGCCCTGCAGGCTGTGTTCACGCCGGCAACCCCAGTCCTCTCCCTGCTCCGACCGAATCCGAGCCTCAGCTCCCAGCCCCGCCTGCCCCTGCGGGGGAGCAAACAAGCCTCTCGGGCTGGTGAGTGCCGGTCAACACCGATCCTCTGTGTGGGAATCTCTCCACTTTGCCCCACACACCCCTGTTGCTGTGCTCTCCTCTGCGGCTCCGAAGCTTTCCCCCTCCGCCCCCCCGCAGTCTCCGCCCACGAAGGGGCTTCCTAGTGTGTGGAAACCTTTCCTCCTTCACAGCTCCCTCCCACTGGTGCAGGTCCCGTCCCTATCCTTTTGTCTCTGTTTATTCTTTTTTCTTTTTCCCTACCCAGGTATGTGGAGTTTTCTTGCCTTTTGGGAGGTGTGAGGTCTTCTGCCAGTGTTCAGTAGGTGTTCTGTAGGAGTTGTTCCATGTGTAGATATATTTCTGGTGTATCTGTGGAGATGAAGGTGATCTCCGCTTCTTATTCTTCTGCCATCTTCCCGGAAGTCGCTCTTTACTGTGTTTTTATATCTACTAGACACTGTCCCTGGGCACAAGTTTTCAGTGGTAATGAATCTGTCTTTTTCTAGAATTCTGTGCCTTATAAGTCAGTGGTTTATCATTCTCTATGAGATCATCATATCAAAGCCTCTTGTTAACTGAAGCCAAAGAGGCTTCCAGATGCAATAACTTCTTTTGTGTTTTGTTATAACTCTATGAAGAAGAATGCAACAGAGAGGTAGTGATCTACTGGAAGATGAAGTGTCCTTCTCTCAAGTTCAACAAAGATGTATCCTTTCCAAAGATGCACCATTACTCAGCTTTCTAAGTGTTTACATGGCCTGTGGCCATCACCCAGTGGTGGTATGTCCATCTGGTGTGGAAAACATTATCTTTAATTCTTGCAGAAGCATTTGCTAAAGCTATTCCCTCTTATGTGTCTTTCAGAGACCTCAGATGTGATTTCTGGGCCTGACCACTGGAGCATCTGTATTTGTGGTCACAGGAATGCAGCTCATACTTTCCTGAGAAATTTTCTAGGTCTTGAAATTGTTGGGCCACAGAATTGGGGACCTGCAAAAAACTTTTGATAAATAGTATTCAATACACTCCCTCTATCTTTAGAGGAGGAAGTAGGGACCCAGAGAGGTAATGTGACAGAGGCACACAGACAGGTGTTGCATGGTTGAATTGGGGCTGGATCTCAGGACCCACGTTTCCAGCTCTCTCTACCTTCCCTCCCGTTTTGATGACTCTACAGCATTCCCTCCTCAACTACTGACTTTGGACACTGTATATGTTTCTTACCCTCAGTTACCTCAATTATGATATGAAGCACTTGAATGGAATGTGAGGAGTTTTAACTGAAACTTCAAGGTTCTAAGAAGCCTGGCTTAGGACTGACCCAGGAGGGTTTGATGGACATTTGCTGGGTGGGAGGATGGGGTAGAATTTAGGCAGGGACAGGTGAGATTTCAACTCCACTGTTCTCTTCAATCATCGCAGCAGAGTGTTTCACACAATTCTATAAAGGATCCTTTTAACAAAGGGACTCGGAGATTTAAAAATAAGTGTTTGGAAACCATTGAACTGCATGATCACTAGGATCTTTTCTAGCTCTAACATTCTGTAAGTCTGTATGTTCCTAAATAATTATTCTCTAGAAAAACAGGGAGCATGGGGGTGTGTTTATGGGTATTGTTTGTGTGTGTTTTGTGTCTGTCTACCAACTAGATTATAAACCACATAAGGGTTTATTTCTGGCACAATTCCCACAGACTGCTAGTTAGTTTGTATACAGGTGGTAGGAATTCAACAAATTGTAGTTACTTAATCCTTTAGATTTTATGTGGTTTTCTCTCCTTCTGCCAACAAATGTGCAGGGTAGGAGCCATCATCCCCATCAAACAGGGAAGGAAACTGAGGCAAAGGGAAGTTCAGAACCGGCTCAGGTTCTCATCAGTTCTCACCACTAGTGGGCGGTATAGGCAGGTGTGGGTCCAGGTCCAGCTGTGTCCAGAGAAGGTGATCTGGCTCAAGGCAACACCACCAGTCTGACCTCACGGGGACACTGCTGGCAGTTGTTCTCAGGAGTGGACACTTGGGACTCCTTGAAGTTCTATTTCATTGGCTTTCCTATGCCATACAATCTGATAATGACTATCTTAGTCTTTGTATTGTATATACACATATGTCTCTCCTATAAGGGCTATTCAGTTTTTGAGAACAGAGAACAGTGTAGAGGAAAAGAACATTAGATTTGGAGGGAAAGATTCCAGGTTGAGTGTGTGCTCATTTCCTGGTTTGCTGTGTGAACTTGGAAAAGGCCCTTCACTTCTCTGGGCCTAAGTGAACTGGTAGTTCTCCAGTCATAGGCTGTGTGGCACGCTGGCCCTTCCAACCCTGCAAAGACCTCTGCCACATTGTAATCAACACATCAAGTTAATTTTTCCACAGTGGAGTATCAGGTGATGTCTATCACACAAGCTGAGCGAGTTGTGGGACAATATGTGCTGCGAGGAAAAAATAAAAAGCTTGGGAGAGAGGAAATCCAGAACCAAAGCAACATCCTTTCTTCCCTAAAACATTTAAGAACTTTACTTACCAGTACCTAGAGAGTGGGGGCAATAGACCATCCTGCAGGGTGCCTGGGGGAGGGGCAGCCCACCGTGGGTGCTGTAGAGACTCTGAGGTGACCTGGGGCTGTGGTCATGGCTATTGCAGTAAGTGAAATTATATTACACTTAGAGTGATTTTTGGGGGGATTGTTTTAGGCTTATAATTCCTTCTCCTGTGAAATCTAAAATTCTGCCATGGGAAGGTCTAATGAACACATTGGAGAACTGAGCCCTGTGCAGCTGTGTATGTCTTACCAGGTTTTGGAGTCAGATCTGGCTTCAAATTCAGGTTCCATCACTTCAGCTGGACTATGGGATCTTAAGGAAGTCTCTTTATTTCTCTGATCCTCAATTTTGTCATCTGTAAGATGGGGATATTTATTTTGAACTCACAGGGACTTTCTCAGGATCAAAACTGATGCTAAATGTAAAGCACATGATGTATATCCATGGTAAGGGCTCAGTGGTGACTCCTGTTGTTCCTTAGGATTGAATTAGGTTCCCTGTGATAGCGCCATAGACATAGCGGTTGTTCTGTGAGTATTTATTGAGTTGAAATGGCTTTGTTATTCCTGGTGAACCAGAGCCAGCAAGGGCATCTGCCTACTAAATATTTGAGTATTCATGTGTCTTCTTGTGATCTCCAGGTGTAAATAACCTTGCCTGACCATCCTCTGTGCATAGAGGTCAGTGATTGGGGCTTAGCAGGAGGACAGAGAGAAATGGCCATTGTTTACTGAGCGCTTATTCTGCTCCAGTCTCTCTCCACTGTCCCCACCAAGTCTGCCTGCAGGGCAGACCCTGCAGTTACCCTCTTTTCTTGCATAGGGAAACCAGTCTCCGAAAAGGTAAGTAACCAACCCAGGATCACACAGTTGATAAGTGACCAATCCTTTGAGATCTCATTGACTTCTTGGAGAAAGGAGTAGGTTCCCCACAAATTAAAAGCAGCAAGGAATCACTCACAGGTGGGTAATGCACCCTCTTAAATGAGAACACCAGGTGGGAGGAGCCACAGTTTTGCGGGGCAGGTCGGCAGACAGGGCAGGAAGTGAAGTAACAATGCAAGGGAGCAAATGCTAAGTGGAGGAACAGAATCATCTACCTTTGCTTCTGGCTTGTGGGCTTTCCTTCTGCTCATCTGAAATGCTGGCTGTGATGTCATGCCTTGACTGGAGGTGTAGTATGTCTACGTGCAGCAGCACCAAGACATGGAGTTTAATGGGCAGAAGGTCCATGTGATCCTTGCCCAGAGCACCTCTATGCCACAGTTTCCAGAGAAGTCAGGTGTGATCTGGGTAAGGCAGTTCAAGCAGAGCCTGGCAATGGCAGGAACTGGAGCAAAAGTAAAGAGAGGGCACGTGTTGGCTCCCTGGCCAGGACCACCCACCTAAAGGTCTTATAAAATGCATGATGCTTATTCCCATGGGTGCAAAAGAGTGAGACTCAATTTACCCCCAGAATCTTGGCTACAATGCAAGGTGGATTTTTAAATCTCATCAATTCATTCTTTGCTGACTCTTGCATTGTACAGATGAAATCAGAACATCCAAGTGAACTAGAAGGTTTAGAAACTCACTTAGGGCTAGTCCTGTCTATGTACACACGAGCTGGGGGTGGGATGGAGGTCTGGCAGGACTGTCTTTGAGGATGCAGCTCCTGCTCAGCAAAAACCCAGGGACTCAGAACCTGCCTGCCTTGAGTTCCTTCTTCAAGAGAGAGGCTGGGAGGGGTCCACGCGACCACCTGCTGGACTGGAATGGGTGTGGCCTTGAGGCTGTGGCAAAATCTGAACTATGGTTGTGATGTGTGTTAGATCTGCCACATTGGGCTTGTCATCCCAAGCTTCTGAGTCTCCGTTTTATTATTTTGTAAACTGGGGTTTAATTTTATCAACTCCTTGGGATTAAGATAATTAAATGAGACTATATCCATGTGTCTACTCGTTGCCAGGTGTTTAATAAATAGCAGCAGAATGTGCCTTGGCTGTTTTTCAAAATGTTTACATGTAAGTCTCTCATAAGGCAAAGCTGAGGGGAGAATCCACTTGAATTCCATGTTATCTCTCTCCTTACTATCTGGGCCTGAATATAAAGTTGGAAGTTTTGCAAGGTTTACTGCTGTATCTTTAATATGTCTCCTCCTTCTAAATTATCCTTTTTTCCCTCTCTAGTTTTCATGTATTACTTCGATAGCCTGGATTGTCCAGTTCCAAACTGCCTCTTTAAGTGGGCTGCCAAGGTGAGATCCCAGGAGGCAGGAGGGGAAGTGTGTTTGACAAATGTTGACTTAGCCCGTGGGGCTGTCAGCCTGAAGAGACGCACTGTCTCAGCCCTCATGATGCTCTTTTAAGAAGTAGCTCTGTTGAGTGATTATGGTTAGTACTGGGGTTGCCAATACCCAGCACAGAGGCTGGGACAAAAGACAAATAATCTTTACCTGGAATGCCAGCTCCTCCCTGCTCTTCCCCTGAGATCCCACCAAGATCACTCTCAGGAATCTCTGGACAATAGCCTGCTCCTTGTAGGAACAATGGTGCCTGTGGACCCTGTATCTGCTTATGGAGGAGTTAGACAGGCCAACCTGCCTCGGGAGAAAATCAGACATGTCCAAGCCTGGGAAAGGCAGTTTTTTATGGTTATTTATTTATTTACTTTTCTGTAAGGAGAGAGAACTGCAGTGGTACTCAGATCACTAGGGACTGTCTAGGACCTGGAATCATGGTGACCATTCCATCTGCTTTGTAAGGTCCTACTTACTGGCTGGAAGGCTCACCAATTCCCTGTGAGAGTGAAAAAGCACATAGGCTTTGAGTCAAACATCATATATTGAATCCTGGCCTTGCTTCTAACTGGGTAATCTAGGGAAGCCAGCAATTTCTTCCCTTTTAAAAATGGAGATGGATATTCTCACTCTGTAGAGAAGGAGTAAATAGAACAATGTTTGGGGAAAGTCTTGGGCAATGTTCAACACTGACTAAAGGATGACATATCCTGCCTCTTAACCCCAATTCTTACCACTTTCTAATGCTATAAAGCAAGTCCTTTTTCTCATTTCTTTGGAAGAATTCCACCACCCAATCCAATCCCATTTCCTGTTTTTAATTTTTTCTTTTCAAAAAATGATGTCTCAGATATATCTTAGCTTTTTTTTAGCAAAAGTCGAAATATACAGCAAGGTCTTATAACACTGGCCCCTGGCATCCCGCCTTACCTGTGCCCTGTGTCTTACATTTTGTCATCATCTGTGGCAACATTCTATGGATATCTGGTTAGGGGCCTTATTTTCATATTTATTACTCCAAAAGTCATCTTCCTTTACCTTTGCCACACCCCAAAGAATCAGGAGTAATCACTATGAGGACATAGAAGTGACAGTCTTCTTTCCTTTGCAGAAAGGAGTTGCTACCTACTTGAAAAGCATGGTGAATGCCTGTCATAACTATCCCAGGAGATCCTAAGAGAGAGAATTGGGAGCTCTGTGTCCATGGAATGATGTCCCTGGAAGTGCCACAACTACTGATGCTCAGCCTGCTTGCCACTTTTTCATCTTCAGAGGCCTGCACACTCTCCAGAATGTTGTCCCCGATTCCTTTCCCACTCTCCCCACCCCGGGACTGGCGGCTGAATGTGGGTCAGATTAGGGAAAATTTTGCTTGTTTCTAAAAAGGGAAGTCCTCAGTAGGGAACATAGCCATTCCATTGTGCCGTTCTAGGGGGATGGTAGGTAGCCAACTGACAACACCACCTCAGAGGGACTAATCCTGACAAGTTGGCTCCTTCCCACATGTGATTCCTTGCAATCCAGGGTGGTCATTTCCTGGTGAAGTTGCATTGCCTTCAGAGCTGACTCTCAGTGCACCAAGACTGGACAACACGTGTTGATGTCCATTTGCCTTATGCTTCACTGACTTGATTTGGCTGGAATTAAGATGATAATCCACTGTCTCTCCCCATTCGTACTTGGGGAGGATCACAAGCTGTTTTGATTTCAAACCATTTTGAAAAACATTGCAGGCCTGACTAAGTGCATAGTGTGATAACATTTTTTTCTCATTATCCATGTCTGGGTTTCTCTCTTTCCCATATGCCCCTGGGGAAGGCTGTCCATACCTCACTAGCTCTGCACTTTACTGGAAACTGAGGCATCAAGACAGCTCCGCCAGTTAGCAGAAGACAATTTTCTTTGCACACAACATTGAGTTAAAGATTTTTTATATGCAATAAATAAATTTCCTTTATTGAATGATGGCGATGTTGAAAGGATAAGAGTTCACAGCCAGGGAAATATTAATTAGTGGTGTGGTTGACACTACACCTTTTTCTCAGGAATTCCACTGAAGTTATCTGGCTCTTTGACCACCAAAAGACTTCCAGTTTCCTACCTATCTCCTGAATTTTAGAGGGAAAGATATTCTGTGGCCAAAGACACAGCCTTATGATCTCAGGGAAAAATTTTAACCACTCTGTGTGATGGTATGGAACTTTGATTAATGGGCATAAAAATTCAGGATGTAAAGCTGGAAGCAGGGGATTTATTAAAATGGGATACCTCAGGCTGTGTGTTTTTTCTATGAAAGGAAAGTGTTTTGAATACAGATAAATAAATACAGAGTGAGTTATTCTTCTGCTGTCTGCAGTTTCCTTCCTACCTTGTTCCTTCTGTGAGAATGAATCAGTTAGGTCTCTTTGGTTTGCAAGTCACACCCAACTTAACTCATGGACTTCAACATAAAAAGGAATTTTAGGCTCACTTACATGCAAGGCCAAGTGTATAGTGGTCTCAGGTAGGGGTTGATATGGGCCTCAAACTGACGTTAGGAATCAGTTTTGTTCTTCTTCCACTTATCTATGATGTTGAGCTGTGTTTGGAGGCAGGATGGCTGCTAACAGAGAAAAATAGGCCTATATGTTCCTAGGTTCATGCCAAATCAAAAACAGACAACATTTCTTTTCAGTTGATCCCAAATCACCCCATGACTCCCTCTAAACCATGTGCCTATGCCTACCCTAGTCATTGTGGTCATATGGATAGAATTATGCAAATAAATGAATACTTAACAAATTTATCATTATCAGTAATATAGTTGGAATTTTATTTCAGGTAAATTAAATCTATATGTCTCATGTAATAGAGGTCAAGTTGGTATTTTATGTAGAGTCACTGTAACCCAAGCACTAGGATTAGAGTTTTTGAGCAAAGAATCAAAATGAAGTGGTCTGATGCAAACCATATCTTTAACAGTGTTTGATAATTTGCTAGCAATGCTGAGAATACTAAGAATACTTAGCTTCTAGGTAAGGCAGTTTAAAAAAGTCACTCAGCTTGCTATAATTAGTAGAGTTAAGACCCTTTTGCATTCATGCTTGCTAATGTGGAGAAGACAGTTCTATACAATGTTGATACAGGTTACCTACAAAACTGAGAACCCATGAGTCAATAGTAAATGCCAGAGGCCCCAAAAACATAGAACTGGTGCTCTGGTGGTTGCACTGGATTCTTCAAGGTCTACCGCTCTGTAGGGGCTGAAAGTATCATTTGGAATTTAAAAGGTATAAATATATTATCATTCTTCTAGCACTTAGTTTCACTTATTTTCCCCTGTCTGTCTCTCTGAATAGACAATAAGATCTTTGTGGATAGAAACCCTTCTTTCACTTTGATTACTGCCCCCTAAGGAAGTGTATCTTAGGCACTCAAATTGTAACTAAATGTGTGACTTTAATGATTTGGAGAAGGTTAACCAAATGACACACACCCAGAAGGCTCAACCCATCCAGATATAGAGGTTTGATTTCACTATATTAAATATTCCTTTAATGTTTAATAATTTAATTTAATCCAAATTATTTCCCCAAGTCATCATTTTAGGGGCTCCAGATTCCTCAGGTTCCCATTCGTCTTTCCATGAGAGCACCAGGCCCTTTATTTGTTAAGGCGTGGCTTTGCTGGTGTGGCTATGGGTTATAATTTAATGTTATGGAAATGGCACAATCTGGACTGAGTCCGGCAGAGATAAGTCAAGATTCCAGGATTTTCATGATGAAAGTAGCATTGCTGTTACTGCTAAATTTTTTCCACAGGCAAATTATTCACGCTGCATAACAGTTCAAAGTAATGACCACCTTGGAACTGAGGAATTCCAGCAGAGGGTCACGTCCTTGAAAATGTTCCTATTTCACAGTGAGAGTCCTGGCCTCACTCCCTGGCTGAGATTCCTCACCCAGAATCTCCACCTCTACTGCCTGCCCTTCAATCTTCCTGCTTCCCAGCTGGGTTTGAAAGAGAGAGAAAGCAGGCAGAGCCCATTTGGTTCTCATGTTTTTGGTAGCACCACACAGTCAGCTCAGAGAATTATCTTTAAAAGCTTTAAGATGTGTGTTCACTTCACAGATATTTCTCAATGGTCTGGTGTCCATCTGACAAGGTGACAGGCATGGCAGTTCCTGGGATGAGTGGGACAGGCTTGGGATCTGCACTCAAGGAGCTTATGATTCAGTGAAGAAGACACAGTGGACAAACTGTTGAAAAGGTGATGAGTTGTGAGAACAGGAAAGTAAAAGTGGCTAGAGTCAAAACCTGGGGGCACTAACCAAGTCTGAGGGATCATGGGAGTGCATGTTGGAGTTGGCTGGATGAAGGTTGGAGAAGAAAGCTTCCACATGGAAGAAACCATTTCCATAAAACCCCTCAGGCAGGAGAACCAGTCACATCTGAAGAACTAGCAAAGGCCAGTAGGTCTGAGCAATGAAAATGAAGGAAGGCATCTCACATGTGGCTGAAGAAGGAGGCAGTGAGGTCGTGGGAGACCCTGAGAGCTATGGCAAGGATTTTGAACTTCATATCCAGAACACCAGTAAACTTTGAAGGATTTTAGGCTGAGCAGTGACCTGGTAAGCCACATTCATTCCTAACTGCAGCTCATTTTCCCCCATGGTTCTTCACCATCTCTAACATTCCTCCAACATGGCATGGGGATGCTCTCCAAGATGTTCTAAGACTTGTCATTTTGAATCCTTCCCACTCTGAGGCAGCATTCTGAGTAGCCCACATTCAAACCTAGTTTCTAAGGTGGAGCATCAGCCTCTGAAGTTTAACCAGAAAGCAGGGGACACCCATGCACATGACCCCTGATGGGCCTGGCCCATGCTATTTTCAAGCCCTGCAGTGTGAGTGTATCAAGCACCCTGTCAGAGCAGAGCTACTGCAGGAGTCAGAAGTGGTAGAGAAAAAAGAAGGTCATATAAAATATGAGTAGATCTGTTTACCCCAAAGTTTCTTTCTCTAAGCTATTCCCTAACTACAAGGAATAACACACACACACACACACACACACACACACACAAATACACATATATGTATATGTATACATATATATATTTATACACATATGTGTGTGTGTGTATATATATATGTATATATAGGCTTGAGAACACAGAAGCACATTGTTTGTTGAGGTTCTCAGAGTCTAGAACCAAGAAAATAAGAGGGTTTCATAAAAATTATTTATATAGCTAATCTATTTATATGTATTTTTGTGTGTGTCTTCTTGGACACATATAATAAGTGCTCCATTTCCTAAGATATAATAATGGAACAACAACTCGGCAGCATGTTATGTGAGTGACTTTGAAAGTTCTCTACATGATGTGCCAGGTTCAGTGCTAGGCAATGGAGTTCACAAAGGTGAACAAATCCTTCCCTTAGGGAATTAGAAGACTACAGAGGACATGGAATATGTGCACAGTTTATGATAATGAGAGAATGAGATCACCACCTTATGTAAGGAAAATATATAACATTTTAAGAGTCAGTGGCTAACCACTCCTAAAAATAAGACAACAGGCCCCAAACGGAGTCACTTATACTAAGCCTCATCTCCCAAACCAAGGCTTACATACAGTTTTGGCTCTCCCAGAAATGGTATCTAAAACCATTCAATCAGGAATTGCCTGATCAGCACTAGTTAATCTTCCTGATAGATCCCTGCCCTCTTCTAGCTCAGTGCTTTTTGACCACCTAGAGGGGTGGGATAAGGGAGGGTGGGAGGGAGACACAAGAGGGAGGAGATATGGGGATATATGTATATGTGTAGCTGATTCACTTTGTTATAAAGCAGAAACTAACACACCACTGTAAAGCAATTGGACTCTAATAAAGATGTTAAAAATAAATAAATAAATAAAGGAAAGTAACATTACAATAACCAACCTGATTTTTCTTAATATAACTTCCTTTTCTTACTCCCTTCTGCCTATAAAGGTCTCTCATTTGGTACAGCTCCCTGAAGCTCCTTTGTATCTGATAGGTTGTGTGCTGCTTGATTCAAATTGATTTTTAATATGTCTCAGTTTATCTTTTAACAGTTCTAATGTCAGAAGAGGGAACCAAAGGAAGCCCTCAAAGACTCCCATTATCAAAAGCAACCATACTTGGGTACATGCTGAGCCCTTGAGCTTGCTTCTTTCTTGCTGCCTATGGAGGTGGTGAGTAAGTTATGTATATTCCTTGAGGAAGAACCTGGACCCTGTCCTATGGCCACACTATGGTTTCTTGACTGCTTCTCCTTTGTTTCTGCATGCCCTCCCTTCCCTGATAAACAGCTGATTGAATTTGTGCTTTGGAACTCAGAGAAGGTCAAGGAGGCTGAATGACTCCTTCTTCCGACAAACAAGAAACAGGGGACACAGAAAAGATTTGTACCTGGGAGGGCCCCACAGGGCCCTGCTCAGTTTCAATCCCGTCTTATCTTTTATACTCCTCAATCTTGAGGAAAATAGGTGTTGGTCAAGAAAAGGAATAATGGTTTGGATAGAGAGGTTAATCATAAACTTGGCAGAGGAACTCTGTTTTAGTGGGACTCCTGTTTCAACCTTCCTCAAATCTTTCAGAGAACATCAGGCCAACTGCTGTGGCTACTTCCCACTGAAATTGGGTATAGTCCTTCCCCAATTTGGAGAATAGACACCTCGAGTTCCAGGTCTTGGAATCTTCTATGATTAAAATCTCAATCCCTTGATCTGCTGTTTTGGTGCAAAAAAATGAATTTGAAGTAGGAGGTGTGACAATCCAAACGTTAATGGGCAAAATAGATTTCATTACCTTAAGAATTCAAGAGAATAAGCCTGAAACCCAGTCTAGTCCTGTCACTTCAAGGAGACTTGTAGCCAGGTATCCAGTTGTCTAATTTTATCTAAGTAGATCTAAACTTCTGATGTGGTATTATACATAACAGGAGCTATTGGCCACTACACATATATCTCCTTTTTTTCTGTTAACATCTGATCTAAACCAATTTTATTATCTAAAATTTAAATTACAAGAAGAGACCTTGAAGCCATAAGGTTGCAGCTTCCATCTGCCAGCAGAAACTGCCTTGAGATTGGCTGGTGGTATCCTGAATCTGACACAGCTCAGAAAACTCAAAGTTCTCAGCAATACAGGAACATGTCTAAAATCACATCCACAATGGCCACCTAGTTTCACCTAGGATGTCTGAACCACAGTTACTCCATTTTGACTTTCAAATGCATTCCCCTTCTCAGTGGTCACAGCAGATATACAATACATGTCCAAAAGGCCACAAAACAGATTGCTCTGGTCAATAATTTTAAGTTAAACCATGTCTAAACCAGAATGACTTTCCCATACCTCAATATGTGCAGATTTTTTCATCATTTCCCCTTTTGATTGCAAACACTTTGACAGCCCAAAACATCTGTCCCTTGAAGCCAGGGTGACCATTGACTGCCTGCCCTGGGTCCAGATCATGTCCCTTGTTGCTAGGCCTCCTTCATATTTGCCTACTTATCCACAATGGGACAAAACTAATCAGATATTGTGAACAGGCTCAGAGGTATGTTAATGGGGAAACATTTTATTGGCTATACATTTTACCACTTTTACCAAATTGTTACATAAGCATTGTACATGTGCTTTTAACAGTAGATCTAAAGCAAGCAGTGATACATCATGAGTAGTTACAGTCTGTGACAATTTCACTAGATAATTTTCTTTTCTTCCTGAATATCAGGGCAAAAGTGTGGCTTGTACAATAATTTTCATAAATACAGACCTCAATTAATAGAACTAGAATATAATATCTATTGAAACATATATTTTTTTCTCTAAAATTACCCTTATCTCCACCAAACACAGCCAAATCAATTTGTTTGCAAAATAAGTTTGGTCAATTGACCATATAGGCTCCTCTAAACTGGCTGTGTTGGAATTCTTCAAGAGTCTCAAACTGAATTCCCAAAAGGCCTCTCAAGGCCAGGAAAGTCATGCCAGTGGTCTGCCATCATATTCTGCCTTGGCGGATTTCTCTCTCTTGTAGGTCCCCAAAATATTGAGACTCATGCACATGCCATGACAGTCTTTCCCATTCACCTGAAAAGTTTGCTCAGAACCCAAGAGTCTTCAATTAATGGAAGGAGGAGACAGAGAGAAAAGAAAAATGTTTCAGTTTTACTCATATGGGTGTAATTTACCAAATTGTTGTGCCACAACCAACTAGAGGGGAAAAGCTTCCCCATATCTGGAAAACACAAATCAAAGCCGGTAATATTCCAGACAAAAACCATAAACACCATAACCATATTCACCAGTTTGCTCAGTAACTAATCTTTTTTGTTAACAGCTTTGTGAAGCCATCAGGTTTTCCATTAGGATTCTTTAGTTTCTTACCCAGATCAGCAGTACAATCTGAAATTTATCAGAGACCTATACTTGTCAAAAAGTCCATCTATGTATTTTCTTGAAGATGAAGCACTCTTACAAAAGCATCAGATACAACAGTAACTGTCTATGAGGGACAAAAGACTTAAAAGCCACAGTTAAACAACTGACTACTATGTAATCGATCAAGAAACTTGGTTACAGTAACCAGAATTATGACTGGTAAATTTTTATCAGGACACATCAAATTTTTAGGTATTTCATATTAATAACATTTACCCATATAATATAACCTGAAAAAGCTTATCACTCATTTGACAATGCTTCCCATGTAATTTAACATACAAAATAACAAAGGCCTCTTTTTTTCCCTCACTCTCAGAGATCACAGATGATTAGATTAAGGTTCCAGGTAGATTATTTACATCTCAAAGTCACAAGAAGAGAAATACTTATTCCTTCTAGAACACTAGCTTCCTATAACTGCATATGCAAAAAAACAGTTTTAGAGTGTTAAAAGAGTTCCACCTTGGCCATTTTCAGGGTTTTTTTTTTTTTAGTTTCTAAATAGTCAATTCAGTCATAGTTAATAGCTGTAATAGACCATAATATTCACTCACATTCACATGCCTCACTTTCAGAGGAAAAAGAATCAGCATTCACACTACCAGGACCCCTTAACAAAGGTCAAAACCAGAAAAAGAGAACAGGACATTCATGAACACACCCAAGATGAAAGCCAAACCAATTCCAAAGGCTCACTTTGATCCAATAGCAGAGCCATTAGGGGTCTTTGTCCTCCAGATCTCAAGGAGTACTGAGGTAAAACAGTATTACAATAAAAAATATCATTCCTTTATTCATGGGAGCATAGCTAAAGATCTCTGTGTTTTGCAAAAATACACCCTATGGGACTATAAGATGGAAAATAGATCTGATCACCCATACACAAATATCAAGCAAATAAGCTATGCAATGCAAAATGGTCTCTCAAGGTCATGGTTCCCTAGCCCCAGAAAGAGAAAATCTCAACCAATGCTCTGCCATGTATAAAGTCAATGCAATAGTGGTGTCCTCAGAGCTCAGAGACCAGAGATGTCTCAATCAGCCAATGAGAGTACTGATACACAGACACATACAAACAACAAACGTGGCCCTGAAAGCAAAATGTCAGATGAGATGTAGCCCTCAAATTCCACTTCCACTCTCAAGCGGATGCCTCAAGACAAATTGGCCCAGCTCTTGAAAGAGAATGGGCCCAGACTGGCTGGCAATAAGCCCAGAGTCATTCACTCCTTAAAAGGGAAGTGATCCCAGATACAGTGGCTAGAATTCCCAGTCTGTGCAAGCCAGAGTGGCTCATCCCAAGATGTTACACTCAAAAACATAAACAACAAATAAGGTACAGTCACAAAGACAGAAAATCAGAGAAGGTGTAGTCTAAAAGTCCTAGTCCAACTCTCAGATGGAGGCTTCCAGAGTGTCCCAGATCTCTAAAGAGAGTGAACTCAGAGTGGTTCGCAATTTGCCCAGATTGGCTCACTCCTTGATAGGGAAGTGACACCAGATGGAGAGGGTAGAATTTTCCCATAGCAAATAACCCTAGTTAACTTTTACAACTCTCTGAGATGCCTCAGGGTTCCTCTGGAGCATCTTAAAGTTATCTGGAAGTCAAAAGAACTTCAGTTAGAATTTGATATTTGGGGAGTTTGTCCAAAATATCAAAAAGGGTGCAAAATACTCAGTCAAATAGGATCACAGGTCACTGTGTAACAATACTTATTCACTTAACCAAGGTGACAGAAGATTTCAAAAGCAATTACAGATCACTTAAAGGCAAGGAAACTCACACAATCTGTTACCAAAAGCAGCATTCCAAGAAAATTTTGCTCTCTTAACAAAGAGAAAGAAAATCCAGCCCTGCCCCTAGTCTATTCTTAACAAAATCCATTTATCTAATTAAACTTAATGTAATCTTAGAAAATCCTGATCATACACGAAATTCTTTTCCCAGCACTCCCTTTCTACAAGCTCTCTACAGCTTTCTGCATACGTGTTATTTTATCTCTTATTTTCTTCTTCATTCAGAAACAATCCATTCTAGGACAAAATAGCCCTTCTTTTTCCAAGAAATTCATTTCTATTCTTCATACCTTCTTTTGCTGAAAACACATCGCATACTGAAAAGTTTTTCTTATTCATTCAGTAGCTTTAATTACTTATATTATAATTTTAATGTTTAAAAACCTTAATTTCTAGCAAAAACCAAGAAGCAAGTAATTGTGAGTTCTGTGTCATACAAACATTTCCTGATTGGAAAATTTATGCTTTAGTCTTCCTGTCCTAATAATGCAAAGGTAGGTAAATTTAGACCCACCCACCAATTAAAGTTCCAATATTTTATACCATGTGAAATGTCTTGGACAGTCAATGAGCTCTTGACATTCAGCTCAGTTTAGTTTCAAATTACCAAAATCTGGAGAGACACCCACAAAGCAGACATTCCCAGAACATACTCATTTCTAACGTTTCCATCAAAAACCTCTCTTATCTTACTTACATATATTTAAAGTTTCATCATGTTGTGATATGTTTCTTGCTGACAAATTCGCAGCAGATATAATATGATCTTAGTTGACCTCTAGTAAACTTAGGTACAACAGAAGTACCATTTGGAAGCAGAGACACACAGAACCAGAGTTTCCCATTTCACAAGACAGCAAGTTAATCACAAAACATGAGACACAAAACAGACACCTGTCACAAATAGTACCTGGTGTTCACAAATGATGAAACACAAATGGCTGCCACAAATCTACATGACCAGTCTGGCTCTTAAACAGACATACCCTTAAAACACAAACAGCTCTTAATGACACAGGCACATCAGAGCCAACTGGCCCAAATAGCACTCTGGCCCAAATAGTGTCTGGTGCTTACAAACGACCCTCAGTGGGGGATGCACATCAGAATCAAATGGCCACAAAGGAAAAGCTGCCCAGGTGCACTCTAGCAGACAAACCTGGTCCTAGAGCTCATAAGCTCATATCAAATGCACATTTCCATTTCCACCTACCAAAAGCCAAAACAGCAGCTGGTATCGGGCAGGGAAGAGATGTGGAAAGTCCTTGAAGTGATGGTTTCAGCAGCTGCTGAGACATTCCCTCAAATTTCCCCTCTGAGGCAAGTTAACCATGATTGTTCTAGAGCCTTGCTGCAGTCAGTGGCTCAGTAGCCTGGAGAAGCCAGACCCAGCAAGAGCATAGCTCCATACTGGGCAACAAAATCTGTTACTAAACTCAAGTCTGACTGTTCACTGCTCAAAAGCAAATAAGTGCTGATTGTACAAAAAAAGGTTGCTATATTCAGAAGGCTGGCAACCTGGGGAGATAATCGGTTTGTGTCCAAAAACCTAACTGCAAAGATTCTGCTTAATGATAAAAGTTTTTAAAGGGAACATTATTTGGGGAGGGGATCAGAGTCTTCATTATCTTCCATCATGTGCAGACTTTCTTCTGATTGGTTGGTGGTGTTCCAGGAATCTTATGCTCAGCCTGAAGTTACCATCCTCCACCTGGGTGAGGGCCTTAGTTCTGGCAGAAGAACTCAAAGGTATTTTGTTATGTATATCTCTTAAGGAAGAACCAGGAACCTGCCCCATGGCTGCACTATTGTTTCTTGACTAGTCCTCTTTTTTTGCATTCTCTCCCTTCCTTGATAAGCAATTGACTGAATCTGCCCTTTAGAATTCAGGGAAGTTCAGAGGAGGCGATTGAAGCTTATTTCCTGAAAATCAGAAACAGGGGACACAGAAAGTTTTGGTACCCAGGAGGAGTCCATAGAGTCCTTCTCCATTTCAGTCTCTTTCACAAATATTAGTAAAAAGCAATCTGAGTAGGTAAGCTTAACTTATTCCATCTGCCAGAAAAACAATGGACCAAACTGGTGTTCTATAAACTAATGAGTTTTGCATTATCATATGTTTCATGAATAAAATTATTTTTTCTTTTTTTTTCTTTTTTTTTTGTTTTTGCAGTACACGGGCCTCTCGCTGTTGTGGCCTCTCCCGTTGCGGAGCACAGGCTCTGGACGCACAGGTTCAACAGCCATGGCTCATGGGCCCAGCCACTCTGCGGCATGTGGGATCTTCCCAGACCAGGACACGAACCTGTGTCCCCTGCATCAGCAGGCGGACTCTCAACCACTGCGCCACCAGGAAAGCCCGAATAAAAATTTTAAGTGAAAGCTTTAAGATCTCAGTTTGCATCTGTATGTTTATATATGTCTATTTATGTATACTATAGATATGTGATTTATTCTGTACCTCCGAATGGTATTACCATAATTATTTCCTAAAGAGCTCTATTTAATTTACTGAAGACAAACAAGCATTATAAAAATCAAGTATACTCTTAGAAATATAGAAGGTAACCAAAATATTTTCAAAGTTCTTGTGATCTAGGATAATTTTCAGTAAATAAAAGCTAGTTTAAATTTATTTGTTTAATTAAAACAGGTGTATCTTTAGAGTTATCAGCATCAAAAACTTTTATTGTACCTATGTTTACAAAAAATCAAATAAGCTCTTGATATCTCAAATTGTAGAATTTGTCATCAAGAAAGTTAAGATGATGGTTAGAACATAGCTTCATTTAAAAAAAAAGTAATATTCAAAAAAAAAGATGATGGTGAGCTGTTCAATTCTTATGAAATTTTCATGAGTGACTTAAACATACATGTTAAGATGAAGGAAACTAAATAAATGTAAGATAAAAGTTTACAAATAAGAGTTGAGGAAGATGGCAGAAGAGTAAGATGTGATCACCTTCCACCCCACAGATACATCAGAAATACATCTACACGTGGAACTGCTCCTATAGAACACCCACTGAATGCTGGCAGAAGACCTCAGACCTTCCAAAAGACAAGAAACTCCCCACGTACCTGGGTAGGGCAAAAGAAAAAGGAAAAAACATAGACAAAAGAATAGTGACGGGATCTGCACCAGTGGGAGGGAGCTGTGAAGGAGGAAAGGTGTCCACACACTAGAAGCCCCTTCACAGGCGGAGACTGCGGGTGGCAGAGGGGGGAAGCTTTGAAGCCATAGAAGAGAGCACAGCAACAGGGGTGCGGAGGGCAAAGCAGAGAGATTCCTGCACATAGGATCAGTGCTGACCAACACTCACCAGCTCGAGATGTTTGCCTGCTCACCCTCCAGGATGGGCAGGGGCTGGGAGCTGAGGCTCGGGCTTCAGTTGGATCCAGGGAGAGCACTGGGTTTGGCTGTGTGAGCATAGTCTGAAGGGGATAGTGCACCACGGCTAGCCAGGAGGGAGTCTGGGAAATGTCTGGAGCTGCTGAAGGGACAAGAGACTTTTTCTTGCCCCTTTGTTTCCTGGTGTGCGAGGAGAGGGGATTAAGAGCACTGCTTAAAGGAGCTCCAGAGACAGGTGCGAGCCACGGCTATCAGCGTGGACCCCATAAACAGGCATGAGACGCTAAGGCTGCTGCTGCAACCACCAAGAAGCCTGTGTGCAAGCACAGGTCACTATCCACACATCCCTTCCAGGGAGCTTGTGCAGCTCGCCACTGCCAGGGTCCCGTGATTCAGAGACAACATCCCCGGAAGAATGCACAGTGCTCCTCAGGCTGGTGCAACGTCACGGTGGACTCTGCCTCCACATTCTCGCCCCGCAATCCGTACCCCTCCCTCCCCCCGACCTGAGTGAGCCAGAGCCCTCGAATCAGCTGTTCCTTTAACCCTGTCGTGTCTGAGCGAAGAACAGATGCCCTCAGGTGACCAACATGCAGAGGCGGGGACAAATCCAAAGCTGAGCCCCACCTGAAAGCTGTGAGAACAAAGAAGAGAAAGGGAAATCTCTCCCAGCAGCCTCAGGAGCAGCAGATTAAATCTCCACAGTCAACTTGACGTACCCTGCATCTGTGAAATACCTGAATAGAAAAAGAATCATCCCAAATTGAGGAGGTGGACTTTTGGGAGCAAGATATATTATTTTTTCCCCTTTTCCTCTTTTTGTGAGTGTGTATGTGTATGTTTCTCTGTGAGGCTTTGTCTGTATAACTTTGCCTTCACCATTTGTCCTAGGGTTCTCTCCATCCGTTTTTTTATTTTGGTTTGTTTGTTTGTTTTACGTTAAAAAAACCTTTTTTCTTAATAATTATTTTTTTATTTTAACAACTTTATTTTATCGCACTTTATTTTATTTTATTTTATCCTCTTTCTTTCTTTCTTTGTACTTTTTCTCCCTTTTATTCTGAGCTGTGTGGATGAAAGGCTCTTGGTGCTGCAGCCGAGCCAGGAGTCAGAGGTGACTCTGAGGTGGGAGAGCCATCTTCAGGACACTGGTCCACAAAAGACCTCACAACTCCACATAATATCAAATGGTGAAAATCTCCCAGAGATCTCCATCTCAATGCTAAGAACCATATTCACGCAACAACAAGCAAGCTACAGTGCTGGGCACCCTATGTCAAACAACTAGCAAGACAGGAACACAATCCCACCCATTAGCAGAGAGGCTGCCTAAAATCATAATAAGGCCACAGACACACCAAAACAAACCACCAGATGTGGGCCTGCCCACCAGAAAGACAAGATCCAGCCTCATCCACCAGAACACAGGAACTAGTCCCCTCCACCAGGAAGCCTACACAACCCACTGAAAAAACTTTAGCTGCTGGGGACAGACACCATAAACAATGGGAACTACAAACCTGCAACATGCAAAAGGAGACACCAAACACAGTAAGATAAGCAAAACAAGAAGACAGAAAAACTCACAGGAGATGAAGGAGCAAGGTAAAAACACACCAGACCTAACAAATGAAGAGGAAATAGGCAGTCTACCTGAAAAAGAATTCAGAATAATTATAGTAAAGATGATCCAAAATCTTGGAAATGGAATAGAGAAAATGTAAGAAACATTTAACAAGGACGTACAAGAACTAAAGAGGAATCAAGCAATGATAAACAACACAATAAATGAAATTAAAAATACTATAGAAGGGATCAATAGCAGAATAACTGAGACAGAAGAACAGATCAGTGACCTGGAAGATAAAATAGTGGAAATAACTACTGCAGAGCAGAATAAAGAAAAAAGAATGAAAAGAACTGAGGACAGTCTCAGAGATGTCTGGGACAATACTAAATGCATCAACATTCGAATTATAGGGGTCCCAGAAGAAGAAGAGAAAAAGAAACGACTGAGAGAATATTTGAAGAGATTATAGTTGAAAACTTCCCTAATATGGGAAAGGAAATAGTTAATCAAGTCCAGGAAGTACAGAGAGTCCCATACAGAATAAATCCAAGGAGAAACACACCAAGACACAAATTAATCAAAGTATCAAAAATTAAATACAAAGAAAACATATTAAAAGCAGCATGGGAAAAACAACAAATAACACACAAGGGAATTCCCATAAGGTTAACAGCTGATCTTTCAGCAGAAATTCTGCGAGCCAGAAGGGGCTGGCAGGACATATTTAAAGTGATGAAGGAGAAAAACCTGCAACCAAGGTTATTCAACACAGCAAGGATCTCTTTCAGATTTGATGGAGAAATTAAAACCTTTACAGACAAGCAAAAGCTGAGAGAGTTCAGCACCACCAAACCAGCTCTACAACAACTGCTAAAGGAACTTCTCTAGGCAAGAAACACAAGAGAAGGAAAAGACCTACAATAACAAACCCAAAGCAATTAAGAAAATGGGAATAGGAACATACATATCAATAATTACCTCAAATGTAAATGGATTAAATGCTCCCACCAAAAGACACAGACTGGCGGAATGGATACAAAACAAGACCCATACATATTCTGTCTACAAGAGACCCATTTCAGACCTAGGAACACATACAGACTGAGAGTGAGGGGATGGAAAAAGATATTCCATGCAAATGGAAATTAAAAGAAACCTGGAGTAGCAATTCTCATATCAGACAAAATAGACTTTAAAATAAAGACTATTACAAGAAACAAAGAAGGATACAACATAATGATCAAGGGATTGATCCAAGATGAAGATATAACAATTATAAATATTTATGGACTCAGCATAGGAGCACATCAATACAAAAGGCAAATATTAACAGCCATAAAAGGGGAAATTGAAAGTAATACAATCATAGTAGGGGAAATTAACACCTCACTTTCACCAATGGATAGATCATCCAGTATGAAAATAAATAAGGAAACACGAGCTTTAAATGATATATTAAAAAGATGGACTTAATTGATATATAAAGGACATTCTATCAAAAAACAACAGAATACACGTTTTTCTCAAGTGCTTATGGAACATTCTCCAGGATAGGTCATATCTTGGGTCACAAACCAAGCCTTGGTAAATTTAATAAAATTGAAATCGTATGAAGTGACTTTTCCGACCACAACACTATGAGACTAGATATCAATTACAGGAAAATAACTGTAAAAAATACAATCACATGGAGGCTAAATAATCCACTACTTAATAACGAAGTGATCATTGAAGAACTCAAAGAGGAAATCAAAAAATACCTAGAAACAAATAACAATGGAGACACGATGACCAAAAACTATGGGATGCAGCAAAAGCAGTTCTAAGAGGGAAGTTTATAGCAATACAATCCTACCTTAAGAAACAACAAATATCTCAAATAAACAACCTAATCTTTCACCTAAAACAATTAGAGACAGAAGAACAAAAAAACCCCAAAGTTAGCAGAAGGAAATAAATCATAAAGATCAGATGAGAAATAAATGAAAAAGAAATGAAGGAAATGAGAGCAAAGATCAAAAAAACTAAAAGCTGGTTCTTTGAGAAGATAAACAAAATTGATAAACTATTACCCAGACTCATCAAGGAAAAATGGGAGAAGACTCAAATCAATAGAATCAGAATTGAAAAACGAGAAGTAACAACTGACACTGCAGAAACACAAAGGATCATGAGAGATAACTACAAGCAACTCTATGCCAATAAAATGGACAACCTGGAAGAAATGGACAAATTCTTAGAAAATCACAACCTGCCGTGATGGAACCAGGAAGAAATAGAAAACATGAAGAGACCAATTACAAGCACTGAAATGGAAACTGTGATTAAAAATCTTCCAACAAACAATAGCCCAGGACCAGATAGTTTCACAGGCAAATTCTATCAAACATTTAGAGAAGAGCTAACACCTATCCTTCTCAAACTCTTCCAAAATATAGCAGAGGGAGGAACACTCCCAAAGTCATTCTAAAATGCCACCATCACCCTGATACCAAAACCAGACAAAGATGTCACAAAGAAAGAAAACTATAGGCCAATATCACTGATGAAAATAGATGTAAAAATCCTCCACAAAATAGTAGCAAACAGAATTCAATAGAACATTAGAAGGATCATACACCATGATCAAGTGTGGTTTCTTCCAGGAATGCAAGGATTCTTCAATATACGCAAATCAAACAACATGATACACCATACTGATTAACTGAAGGAAGAAAACCATATGATCATCTCAAGAGACGCAGAGAAAGCTTCTGACAAAATTCAACACCCATTTATCATAAAAACCCTGCAGAAAGTAGGCATAGAGGGAACTTTCCTCAACATAATAAAGGTCATATATGACAAACCTACAGCCAACATCATCCTCAATGGTGAAAAACTGAAACCATTTCCACTAAGATGAGGAAGAAGACAAGGTTGCCCTCTCTCACCATGAATATTCAACATAGTTTTGGAAGTTTTAGCCACAGCAATCACAGAAGAAAAAGAAATAAAAGTAATCCAAATTAGAAAAGAAGATGTAAAGCTGTCACTGTTTGCAGATGACATGATACTCCACACAGAGAATCGTAAAGATGCTACCAGAGAGCTACTAGAGCTAATCAATGAATTTGATAAAGTAGCAGGATACAAAATTAATGCACAGAAATATCTGGCATTCCTATACACTAATGTTGAAAAATCTGAAAGTGAAATCAAGAAGACACTCCCATTTACCATTGCAACAAAAAGAATAAAATATCTAGGAATAAACCTACCTAAGGAGACAAAAGACCTGTATGCAGAAAATTATAAGACACTGATGAAAGCAGTTAAAGATGATACAAATACATGGAGAGATATACCATGTTCTTGGATTAGAAGAATTAACATTGTGAAAATGACTCTACTACCCAAAGCAATCTACAGATTCCATGCAATCCTTATCAAACTACCACTGACATTTTTCACAGAAGTAGAACAAAAATTTCACAATTTGTATGGAAACACAAAAGACCCCGAATAGCCAAAGCAACCTTGAGAACGAAAAACAGAGCTGGAGGAATCAGGCTCCCTGACTTCAGACTATACTACAAAGCTACAGTAATCAAGACAGTATGGTACTGGCACAAAAACAGAAAGATAGATCCATGGAACAGGATAGAAAGCCCAGAGATAAACCCATGCACATATGGTAACCTTATCTTTGATAACAGAGGCAAGAATATACAGTGGAGAAAAGACAGCCTTTTCAATAAGTGGTGCTGGTAAAACTGGGCAGGTATTTGTAAATTATGAAATTAGAACCCTCCTTAACACCATACACAAAAATAAACTCAAAATGGGTTAAAAACCTAAATGTAAGGCCACACACTATCAAACTCTTAGAGGAAAACATAGGCAGAACACTCTATGACATAAATCACAGCAAGATCCTTTCTGACCCACCTCCTGGAGAAATGGAAATAAAAACAAAAATAAAAAATGGGACAAAATGAAACTTAAAAGCTTTTGCACAGCAAAGGAAATCATAAACGAGACCAAAAGACAAGCCTTAGAATGGGAGAAAATATTTGCAAATGAAGCAACTGACAAAGGATTAATCTCCACATTTTACATGCAACTCAATAACAAAACACAAACAACCCAATCCAAAAATGGGAAGAAGATCTAAATAGACATTTCCCCAAAGAAGATATAAAGACTGCCAACAAACACATGAAAGATTGATCAACATCATTAATCATTAGAGAAATGCAAATCAAAACTACAATGAGATATCATCTCACACCGGTAAGAATGGCCATCATCAAAACATCTAGAAACAATAAATGTTGTAGAGGGTGTGGAGAAAGCAGAACTCTCTTGCACCGCTGGTGGGAATGTAAATTGATACAGCCACTATGGAGAACAGCGTGGAGGTTCCTTAAAAACTACAAATAGAACTACCATACAACCCAGCAGTCCCACTACTGGGCATATACCCTGAGAAAACCATAATTCAAAAAGAGTCATGTACCAAAATTTTCATTGCAGCTCTATTTACAACAGCCAGGTTATGGAAGCAACCTAGTGTCCATCATCGGATGTATGGATAAAGAAGATGTGGCATATATACACAATGGAATATTACTCAGCCATAAAAAGAAACGAAATTGAGTTATTTGTAGTGAGGTGGATGGACCTAGAGTCTGTCATACAGAGTGAATTAAGTATAACTGATTCACTTTGTTATAAAGCAGAAACTAACAGAGCATTGTAAAGCATTTATACTCCAATAAAGATGTTAAAAAGATCAAAAAAATGTTTATAAATATAATTTTCAACAAGTTATGTTTTATGCTATGTCTACTTAATAAGGGTCTTCAAAAACTTTCTGAGACTTCTCAGCCTACATAGTCACGAGAGACAATTCCTTACTATAAATCTTGAATATGGACAGAAGTTTGACAACATGCGGGAGGATTTTCTTTGAAACTTGGGGAGGTAAAAGCAATAACTTGAGTTCAAGCACAGAGGTAGGGAGACTGGGATGCAGAAAGATATTTGCAATTGGGGGTAATAACTAATAATGGTGAACATTTTTGAGCACTTTCTAAATGCCATGCACAGGCTGAGCACTTCACACACTTTAGGTCATTTCATCCTCACCCTTATATACGTATAAAGTCTCCAAGAGAGCATGGAATTTTATCTTGTTCCAAGCTATACACGCAATGTAGAAAACACACAAAGTACTCAAACTCTCTGCTGAAGGAATGAATGAATCAATGATGGAGCAGCAATCCTAAAGCTCCAGGATCTCAATTTGACCCTATGGCAGAAAGATGGGTACAAAAATTTACACTTAATCTTTTTTTCCACCTAATTAGCACCAGAAGAGTGAACACTGAGAACAAATAAATTTTTAGACTTTTTAAAAGCTGGAATTGTTTTGTCTTTCAGTTTTTTGTTGTTGTTGTTTTGCCTAATGTTATAACATAAAATTTTTTTAATCTTTTTTTTTTCCCCTTCCTTTCTGATTCAATACCTTTGGAGGACTTATACAGATGGTCTAGAAGTTGATACACTAGAAAGGTATCATTGATATAACTGGAGGAGGGGAGAGTGGCAGGAGGAAAAGCAGGAGAAGAGAAGAGCTTTTCATTTGTAGGCCAGGATCCTGGAAGTTAAGAAAACCTGATCCTCCCAGAGACAGATATGGAGGTTGGTGGGGGTGAAGATAGCACCCCAAACCCATTTTATCTTATCTATTTTATTTGATTCTAGTGGCTCACAAACTGAGAAAAAAGTCAACAGAAACCGAGGACAAAAAGCGTACTTAGAGCTCAGTGAAGGACACACAGCAACTTTTGTTCTATGTCAAACAGCTTAGGAAGGGCTGGGTCTGTTTCTAAGTGGTCATGGATTCTGTTTACCAATGAATGTGGAGTTTCACTGTCCCAGGGACAGTAAATAATACTTGTCATTAGAAGCCTTCTTTTAAGCCGGTGTTGAATAACTGCTGGATTGCTGAAAGTGTCCAAGTAGGAGCTCTCCTTCCACTACACTGCTTGGCTCCTGTCCCCTTCCAGCCACTTCAAGCTCTTGTAAACAGCATTCATTTTCCATCACAAGTGAGGAAATGTGACTGTGTAGCCAATGTGCCGGGTCCCTGGAGAGGGCCTGCCAGGGAGGCAGTTTCCTCACATCTCATTTTAGTTTGTTACTTGCTGGCGGGGTTGAATAATTGCTGAAGCTCCATGTCTTCCCATCCTATTCTGCTCCACTAACTTATGAAACACCCAGCAACCCGACGGAGGACTAACAGATCAACCAGATGTTTCCTGAGCAAAGACAGCACACACAGCATCTCGTGAGAGGGGAGGGCTGGCGGGCACTCACCCCCTCTGACATCACTGGGCGAGGTAGCCTGTGGGAGAATTTCAAAGCAGAGCAGCTTGGCCAGGGAAGAGCTCAGCTGGCAGCTCTGTGCTGGGATTAACTGACCCAGATAACTAGGGAGAAGGAATCAGCAACTTAAGGTGTGTTTATTCTCCAGGAGGAATTAGACCCTGTACTCACTGACTATCCATGGGCACTAGGAGACCCTCCCCCATGGCTCCCATGTCCAGTCAGGATCAAGTTCACCATGTTGCTTCTCATTCCAACTCCTTGTTTTCCTGACTTTGCCTGAGGTTGATGTGGGACAAGCTCAATTGTTTGCAAAGAACAACAATGAAATAGTAATAATTATTAATAATAAATCAACTAATTCTTCTTCCCCAGAAAAACAGGGGAGCTCAAATCCTAAAAAATGTCTAATGTCAAATTATCACCTTATATTACCCTGTCAGATTCAGGGTGTTTAGAACCAGTAAGGTAACAATTTTTTAATATAAGGAACATAGCTATGGAATGGCTAGCTTTCCCTCAGAAAGGTCACTAAAAGTAACTCAAAACAAACAAATTAAAAATGGAAGCATATACCATTTGCTATCACTGTGGTCTCATAAAACAAAGGTTAATTTAATATCCTCGACTCCAATCCCTCCAAGGAATTTTCTTCACACTCATAATCAAATCCAAATTACCGAGACCTAAAAAATACCATATGATCTAGGATCTGACCCCTGCCTACTTTATAAGCTCCACCTCCTCCTCTTCTTATTCCTCTCCAGCCTTTTCACTGTCCCTTAAACAAGTCCTGGTCTTTGCATTCGCTGTTCCCAACATCTGCTGTGCTTCTCATCAGATCTGTGGACAGCGGCCTCCTGTGGTGGGCAGCTTTCTTACCTGACTCCCAAGGACCTACCTCCTGGGATTCACGTCTGTGTGATCCCCTCCATTGTGTGTGAGCTGGACCTAGAGACTTGCTTCTAAAGAACAGACCAGAATAGACCGGCTCTAAAGAAGAGCAACAGCTATGGGATGTCATCCAGAGATTAGGTTATGAAAGACTGACGTCCTCTCTCTCCCTCTCTGTGGCTCTTCTCACTTGCTCTGATGAAGCGAGTTGCCATTTGTGAGCTGCCATCTGGAGAGGCTGATGTGACAAAAACAGAGGGTGGTCCCTTGACCAGCAGCCAGTCAGGACCTGAGACCCTCCATCCAACAGTTTGGGAGGAACTGAGTCCTGCCAACAACCTCTTGAGTAAGACTGCAGAGCATCCTTCCCTGTCCTCTCTAGCTTTGCAAGGACTGCAGTCCCAGAGGTCACCTTGACTGCAGCCTTGTGAGAGACACTGAGCCAGACACCGGGATCAACTCAGCCACACCTAGGGCCTAGACACACTGAAGCCCTGAGATAAGAAGGGTTGCTTTTAGCCCATAAGTTCTGGCATAATTTGGTACAGCAATAGTTGACTAACCCTCCGCTTCACTTCACTCAGGTCTTTGCTCAAATGTTTCCCTGTTTTGGATTCTCTCACCTCCCAAACATACCAAACCAACAAAACTCATCACACATTATTCTTTATCCCCTTACCCATCTGCATTTTTCCATAAGGAAATTATCGCACTTATATTTATATTATATACTTATTTATTAGCTGGCTTCCCTACTAGAATGAAAACCCAATGAACACCATGTCTGTCATTTTCCTGGTAAATAAAATGAATATATATTTGCCTTGATGGTGCTTAGGTTCCTTTGTCAAATACTTATTTTAGGGCTACTATATACCAGGTCCAGTGACCATAGGTTATTTATTCCTGTTCCATGTCACATAATAGAAAGAACACTCACAGTGAAGATGGACTAGGACTCAAACTCAGAGCCTAGCACCTGCTTCCTCTGTGCCACCTGACAAGTCTCTGAGTTGCCATTTTTCTCATCCCTAAAATAGGGTAATATTCACACCCTAAGTTGTTTTGAAAAGTAAATAAAATTAGGTACATAATCTCTTAGTGTATTTAAAATGCATCTGCCCCTCTTTCACCACTTTTCCCACTCAGCCATCTTGCACATAAAAATTATTTCCTTCGTTACAAGTCTGAATTAAGTGATTAATACCCATTCATGTTTTTTCCTTTTCTTACCTTTTGAAAAATAAAACTCTTAGAAAGTCAAATCTGTAATGTATTATTAGATGCTTTTGTCTAACAACTATGGTGTTAGAAGATGTGAGTTCATCCATCACCTTCAAGTTTCTTTTTGTTCAGGTATGGGATTGATGTTAAGAAAATGCCATTCATATCCTGACCAGGTGGTCTGAAATTGCTGCTACTTTGTAAACGTTTTATTGCCAGTGGCTGTTTGATTTAGCATGTTTATGATATTGTCTGTGTATCCTGATTCCTCTGTCTACAGTGCTATCTTCCTTCTTCGAACCTGCCAGACACCTGCACTTCTTCAGAACAAGTTCAATGCTAAATCCTCCAGCAAAACTTCTTAAACCTCTTCTTCCAGCTTTTACTTATGATGTTTCTACTGAATTGTGTCATATCTCAAAACACCTTAAATTATTTACTACTAGATGGTAAGCACCATGCTGCCAGAAGAAAGCACTCTTCTTTCTTTCTATTCCCAGCTTATGGTACTAGGAACAGCCAGTAGGCACTTGTTAGAGATAATTCATGGAAGCCTGCATGGAAAAATGACTAGAGTTCATTGTCCTTGGGCATCAGGCTTCACCTTCTAAGAAATGAGAGAGATAGCCAGGTGCCTTAAGAAACCAATTTGAGCACTAAAATGTTATGATTCTTAGCCTTTGTATTATGGTACTCAAATGCAGTATATCTTTTTTATTTCATATATTTGTCTTAATGCCAGAGCTTTCTGTATATTCAGAAGTTTCTTGATTTTTAAGCAACCAGCATTTGGATGCTTATAAAACCCCTCTCTCTGACCCTTTGCCTGAAATTGCACCAAGGATATGGCTGAGTTGATGTATCTACCTTTTTTGCCTCTTAAAGCTTATTCATCCTCTCGGTTTCAGTTGAAAATATCATTTCCTACAGAAGTCTCCTGATTCTCCTATTATAGCACTTACTACACTGTCTGGCAATTGTCTGATTATATGTGTGTTCTCTTCACTTACCTGTAAGATGCATACAGAATAAGATGACATCTTTCTTGTTTATTGTTTTATCCCTAAAGCTTAGCACAGTGCCTGACACATAGTAGTTGTTCCTGAATCTACTGAATGAATTAATGAATGTAGGAGTCCCTGCTCTCAAGGGGATTAAAATGTTATAGGATACACAAATAAGCACACAAATAACCAGTATATGCATGCCTGTCATTTATGCTTCCCAGGAATCTGTGGAGTTAGCATTCTTTCTTCTATTTTGCTGAAAGGAAAATTTAGGCTTAGAAGTTATATCACTTCCCAGGATGACTCTACAACTATAGAGTGGCAGAATTGGATTTGAAACATTGCAGCAATATGCAGCAAGTAATAAAAATTGGTACAAAAATCTACTGCTTTTCAGCAATGGGAGAATTCATTTCTACATAAGGTAATATTTAAGTTTGAATTTGAAAGACAAATCAGCTTTTTTAAAAAGAATTATTTTCAGTTACAAAAATATAAACTAACAACCCTATGTGTTATAATAAATTCAACTAATACAGACATATTTAATGCAAGAAGTGAAAGTTCACCCCACTCTTGCTTTAATTACATTTGCAAGACATAACCGTCATAAACCATATCTGTGTATATATACATATGCTGGTTTTGTTTTATTTGTTTTAAAAGGAATCACACTATAAATATTGTTCTGCAGCCCCACCCCCTGCCATTTTAAGCTTCAATAATTCTGCAATAATTCTCTTGTATATACATCTCTGAGTTTCATTAAAGATCTTCTGTCCATTAATTCCTAAAAATAGGATTTCTTGTGTCATGGGTTGTATGCCTTTTAAATTGTATATGAAACTGATGAAAATGCACAGAATGTGAAAAGTTGGAATTGGGGGGCAAAAACTATTCAAGGTGGGGAAAGTCACATAAATAAAGGTACTGAGAAGCATAAGTCACATTCCTTTATTTCCCCCAAGAAATTTCAGCATTTTGATCCTTTGTGTGAGCTCTAATGACAAATTCCAGCTCCTTCCAAGTGACCACAAGCTATTTGTTAGTCTCTCTATCTCTTCCTCCTGTCCCTTCAATGATGAATTCCCCAGAGGTTAAACACTCTCATTAGTAATCTTACCACTAGAATCCTTGAAAACCAATGTTTGCTGCCCTTTGGATTTTTTATTTTAATGACTCCTCACCACACACAGACTCTTCATTGTGCCATTCACAGCTTTCCAAATGAAACCAAAGATTTGATTCAACTGTAGTCAAAGAAAAGTAATTATGCACAATTCCAGACACATACACACACTAACACTACACTTTCCAGCAGCAACGAAAACTTAAAATTGAATGATCATGACATGAGATGTTTCTAAAGATCTATCACCTTGCCTTCAGTTTTATTAAGGCACAAATGTGCAGTCGCATTTAATCATGTTTATTTGGAAGCGTGCATGTTTACCCTTGGAAACCTATTACACATCTCTCACCCTACAGTGAACAAAAGGGCATTGTAACTTCATGTAGTCTGACTGCTTGCTTAAATTTAGCAAATTCTGCACTCAAATGAGAAAAATCCTCAATTATCAGTCATCTTGGAATCCAAGGGATTTATTCATAGAGCATGTGGAGCTCTATTCATAAATGATTTATGTCTTTGCATAAAAGGGAGTGGGGGCTGTGTGTGTGTGTGTGTTGCTCAGAGAACCATCAACTGCCTCTCCTGAGTAATTTATACAAGATCAATATTTATCAAAGTGAGCCAAGAATTGTGCCATAATTATTGAGAGCCAAATACTTCATTTACAGTTCCTTCACCCACAGAAGGGAGAATGACAGATTGAAATGTTTGCGTAAAAGCTACTGGAAGTGGTTCTCACTTTGTTCCTGTCACTTTAGATATAGCGTGATGCTTTGGTTTAAACTGCAGATTTCTTTCATGGATGATGCTTATGACTAACACAGAGTAGGTATACAAAAATGTATTTGTTGAATAAATGACTAAAGAAAAATAAGCAAACATTGTTGGCACTGTTCTCATGGAAAAAAGAGGGTTGCCCACTGAAATTACTCTTTTAACATATCTTAATGGAGCACCTGCTAGGCATTTTGCATTGAATGAGGACACAGTTGTTAATGGGAATGTTCTCCCAGACAAATGTGTAAATAATTAAAAACATAATAATGAAAAGTGCTATGTTCTCTATTAAAGATTTTAGAAAAGTGTTCTGGAGATCCAGAGGAAGGATCAACTAATTCTGCCTAGAGAAGTTTAGGAAAGAATAAGTTAAACGAGAGTTAAACATGTTTGTAGTGAATAAGGAAGATAATTTTAGGATGATGTTATGGCATGAACAAAGGAAATATAAAAGATCTTCAGATTACAGAAATGGGATAGATGTGTTGCCGTGAAAGATTAGAGTACTTGTGTCAGTAATACAATAAGTAAATCTGAAATTTTACATTAGAATTGGATTTTAAATGGCTCTATACACTCAACCAGTGAGGTGTTACCTTCTTTTGTAAGCAAGAGGAGACTCCTATAGATTTTTAAACATGCAAGTGGCATAATCAGATTTCCTGTAGTGATATATCTCTGGTGACACAATCTATACTATCTACATACCATTTGGTGGAGAAGGATAGAGAGGAGAGAACAACTGGGATTTCACTTGCTTCTCAAGTCTACTAGTGTCTCTATGGAATGCTGCTTTGAGAAGGACTTCAGAACTGCATTTGGACTCAGCAGGA
>NW_006773982.1:364649-377656 GCF_000442215.2 Lipotes vexillifer | reverse complement strand
AGGAAAGTCTCCATTAATGTAAAGTAGTGATGCTTGTTATTAGTGTAAGAGGAGAAAGAAGAGAAAATGGCAGCAGGCATAACCTAAGCATTTGCCATCTGTGAATTAGCAGGATGTTGGGAAAGTCTAGGTGAGAAATCATAAGTCCTAACTTATGGCAATCTCAATTTGTGAATGAAGGGAGCATATTTAAATATTTTATACTATATATAATAAATATATTAAATATGCTCATAAAATATCATATGTTATTTTTACTACTGCATATAGAAGACCTGATGAATCATGTGAAGTTTAAGATAAAATAGAGGATGACTTTATAAAGTTTGTAGTTTAAGATCGGATGCTGGGGAAAGCAACCATCATTAATTAAGAAAGAGAATAGAAGCAGAAAAATAAGTTGAGAGTGGTAAGGAGGTGAAGAGGAAGATGATGATTTCATTACTGGCCATACCAAGTTCTAGGAACACAAAAGATATATGTCCAAAATATTAGATGAGAAGATGAAAAATTTTAGCTGAGAACTAGAATATATTTAAAAATCAAATAAAACCATGGAACTGAAAAAATAAAACTGAAATTAAGAAATCAGCATAGGAACTTAGCAACAGATTAAACACAAGTAAAAGGAGAATTAAAAATTGTGAAAACATACAGGTAGAGTCACTGAAATAACAGAATAATGGAAAATACCAAATAGTCAAGAAAGATATGGAAGAAGATGATAAAATATAAAATATGTGCATTGTGATACCATAAAAGTGAGAAAATATGGAAAGGCAGAAGCAATATTTGGAAAGATAGTGGTGAAAAAACTTCTAAACTTGGTGAAGGACATCAAGCTATAGATTAAAGAAGTGTTACAAACAGGAAAAAAATACAAATAAAACCACAGTACAATTTAATTCATCACAGTATAAACTGATGAAACAAGATAAAATATTAAAAGCTGCTAAAGGAAAAAAAGAAATACTTTAGCTTAAAAAAAAAAAAAAACCCTAAGACTTACAGGTGACTTCTCATCAGAAATTATGGAAGCCAGTGAAAATTGATTGACATTTAAAAAATATTATAAGAAAAAACCTGCTAATCGAGAACTCTACACACTGAAAAATATTCTTCAAAAATTTCACATATTAAAAGCACTTTCAAGAACTACAATCTTAAGGAATTCATCAAACTCATAATAGATAGACCATTTAAAGGATATCTTTGCATAGAGGTAAAATGATTGCAGATTTAAAAAGGAAAATGCAGAAAACAATGAATAGCAACAAAAAAAGATTATATTTGTGTTTAAATCTCAATAAATATTGATGGGGTAAAAATAATAATAATACCATATGGGGTTTAAAATATCTGTAAAATTAAAATAAATTACAACACTAGCACAAAAGAGAGCAAGATAGTTTTAATTTTTTTACATTGATTAAAGTCATAAACATTTATATTTATATTAGACTTTAATAAATCAAGAATTCATGTTTTATTATTAATGATATACATGAAATAATTTGTTAAAGAATGTACAATAAACTAGGTAACAGAGGGTGGAACTGGAATAGTGATTAATGAATGGCATGAGTGAAATAAAATAATACAGATATTTATTTAATCCTATGTAGATAGGATTGTAGATATGTCTACAATCACTTGAAATGCACATGAATTAAATATTCAAACTAATAAACAAAGATTTTATACTAAAAAAATACAACTATATGCTGCTTATAAGAAACAATTTAAATATAGAAAAGTTGAAAGTAAAAGCCTCAATAAAGAATGATGGCATAGCTATAGGAATATCATACAAATTAGACCTTAATGCAAAATTATTAATAGGGATTTTTTTCAAAGCATTTTGCAGTGATAAATGGTCAATCCACCTGAAAGATAGCACAATCATAAATTTTCATGCATCTAATAATATCACTTCAAAATTTATAAAGAAAAAATTGAGAAAAGTAGAAGGAGAAATAGACAAACACAGCATTATAGTGGGAGACTTTAATATACCTCTTTCAAGAGGTGATAAACAAACCAGACATGTTCACTAAGAATATAGATCTGCACTATACAATTAGGAAATTTGTATTCTTTTGGTACCAGATTTGCCTGTGTTTTGTTTTGTTTTTGAGAAAGCATATAATAAGTCCAGCAGTGTTTGGTGTATGTCTGTCTCTCTCTCTTTCTCTCTTTCTGTGTGTGTGTGTGTGTGTGTGTGTGTGTGTGTGTGTGTGTGTGTGTGATTTTAGAGAAATCTCTTTGGTCTCATTGGAGAGAGTAATACATCCTGAATAATGAAAATATTTTTATTCTCCTTCAAGTGAAAGGAAGCAGGCTACAGTGTTTCTAGGGAAGATGTTCTCCTTACCATTCTGGAAAGATAGACAAGAAGCAAAGGCTTAGTTTCTTTTTCAAAGGGCCATTATGTTCTTTAAAAGAGACCACTGAGCCCTATTAGAAAATAGAAGCACAATGAGAGCTTTTGCAATCAGAAAGGCAAATGGGAAAGAAGAATGAAGGGACTGGAACTCAAATATCTGGATACCTGGATGTCATACCTAAGAAGGACCCCCTTAGGAGAGTGCAGAGGTTGTACACCAGGATTATCACAGGATTATGCTGGAATTACTGGTTCATTCTGCCTCCCAAGCACCTTTTGTGTGCATCTCTTCCCAACTCTAAGTTCAGTAACATCACACTAGTAGGTTAAAATCACCTGTGGTAGAAATATTCACACCACAGAAATTGGCAAATGCTACACATCAGGACTTTTTTGAGGGAAGCTATTTTATAGACATTTACCACTATACCACTGCTTGAGGACTACTGTCTAATGCCCAGGGACTACACAGGACCAGGAAAAGAACTCCATCCTCTTGGTCACATGACTGTTTGCCAAGGTAGGTTGCCTATTGGAGACACAACCCACTGGGGAACCTGACTTCATTACTGGAATTCAGCCACTACTTTATTCAGTCATTGTGTAATTGGAAACGTCATTCTACCTGTGCCCACAGTAGACCCCAATCTATTATTCTGTTCTGCAATAGGGTAGGAAAAAACACCTTACCCTATGGAGATAACTCTCTTCAGTTCTTAAAAATTCTCTCATGTCTCAAGTGGATCTCTGTACACCTACTGAGGGCAATGGGGATTAAGAAAGCAAGGCTCCTACCTAAACCAGAGAACTGGACAGGAACCTATGAAGATACTCTGACTTTTGGATGGGAGTATGGAT
This sequence comes from Lipotes vexillifer, assembly GCF_000442215.2. NCBI lineage: Eukaryota > Metazoa > Chordata > Mammalia > Artiodactyla > Lipotidae > Lipotes > Lipotes vexillifer. The sequence goes on along the minus strand of NW_006773982.1, from coordinate 374,412 downwards.
ATCAATGCTACAGTGTTTGTTTTAGTGGAAGTAATATAAAGAGTCCTTTGCATTTCATATATTTTAAGGAAAAGGAGAATATTTTCATCTTCATCATAAAAAATAGATTTGTGGAAGAGACAGGGATTCCCCAGTTGAGTCCTAAGCAGTAGTGACTTTCTATATTCCAAAGTTCCACACAGGTCATAGATGAATGTTACTCTGTTAATAACTCAGGAGCCATTTGGTGCACTTTTCCCTGTGTGAAAATGATATTTACATACATGTATAGGAAAACAAGGTATATCAGAACATGTGAAAAATAGCCATGAGGGGATTTTGATCGTGGAAGTCTCTTCTTCATTTCAAGAACTTTCCTTTGATGAAGGAGTTAGGCCATAATGGAGTCTACAAAAATGAGCTGTGAACAATAGTTTAATCCTTAAGGGCAATAAAATCATACTGATGAGTTATGGTGATTTTTTTATCATCAGCATCATCACCATGACTGCTACTTGGGTACTTGCTGCTACTTGCTGTAAACAACTGGGTTTATAGCAGCTGTGTTCATGAAGGGCAGAGCTCTCATGTGTTTATAGAACTAATACAACTTAGAGATTTCTACTGGAAGAAACTAGTTATCAGTGTTCTGGGTGTTTAGTTTCTGTATTCCTTTGTCACATGGGGCCTGGCGAGACTGACATAAGTATCAGAACCATATCTGCAATTTTGGTTGAAGATGGACTCTCTTCTTTTCCTTCCCATCTCCTCTGGGCACAAAGAAAATCCTTGGATACTTACTGTTTTCTTATTTGTAAGTTTAAGAGAACCCTGTCTTGTATAAGATAGTAGATCTCTGGATGATACCACATCCATGATGATAAAAGGCACTGTAGGAGATTTGATTGATCTTATTGTTAAACCTTCTGCATGAAGCTGATTATTAACTTAGCTATAAGTATACAGCTGATCTTTATAAAGGCAAACATCACAGTCTGGAGAGATTGGGGAAATGTGTTTCCTTTTTCACTTTGAATCATATTTAGCATTCTCAGGAGTTAAAACTCTGGAGTAGGTGAGAATCAAGACAATTGTGAAATGGACAGCAATTACCTTGAATTCAATTGATTTCATTTTGAAAATTCTATTTTTCAACTCCCTCAGAGTAAAATAAATTCCAACATTTTTAAACTATTTATAACTTTTTCTTTTTTAGTAGGAAGCCTATCCATTATCTTATTATAACCTCCTAAAATGCTAAGAGTAAATAAAGTAGATATTAGTGATAATGATAATTACATTGTTGGTAGGAGTATTGGTTTTAATGATGATGATGATGACGCTTCCTAAATTCTAGGTCTTGTGATAGTTTCTTGACATATATTACATCATTTAATCTTTCCAACAACCTTATAAGATGGAAAAGTAAAACCTAGATATTTGAAGAGATTTGTTGAAGGTCACACAGCCCATAAATACTAGAATACCTTTTGGAATCTAAGTGTTTTGTCTTCTGGCTCAGGCTCCTGTACTCATGTACTTATTGCCAAATCTGATGAATAAAATGCCCTTCCTCCTCCTGAGATAATGCACCTCACTTCTATCAGAACTTGGATTAACCTCACCTCCTCTGGGAAACATTCCCTGCCTTTTAACAGCCATGTAGTTTTAGGCAAAATTATTTAACATGAGTTTACTCATCTATAAAAAGGAGGTAAAAGTACTTGCCTCAAGAGTTGTTGCAAAGATCAAATGAGTCAACTTAGAAAAGTCTGGCAAGTCGCACACACTCTCCAGACTGTGTTTCATTTTCCTATACTGGACACTAGAATTTTATGCTTTATCCTAATCATGAGGAGTGCAAGCAACAAAACGAGTCATGGTAACCCGAGCCTCACCATATTTTGATGTCAGCACACTATTCCAGATCACTCATATTAGCCCTCAAGTTGTAATCTTTTCTCTCTGTCCAGAGCTCTTAACAGCATTGCACTGGACCTTGGTCCTGCCATAGTGATGGAGAATAAAATGTCCTAAAGGAAGGTGTCCAAAGAGAAAGGGATAAAAGAGAACCCTGAGAGGTCAGTCCTAGAATGAGCCAAAGCTTGCACTTCCTCAGAGAACAACCTCTTTCCCCAGCTTATTTAATCTGTAGTTTCTAAGAGACCAGCCTAACGGACTTTAGCCAATCTGATATCAGGCAACTGCTCCAACACACTTCCCATCAATATATGGTGAGACAGTTGTGTCCAAGAAATATCAAGTCAGGGCAAAGGGAGCAACAACTCAATCAGGCCCGAATGTTATATCATTAGTTTTCTCCAACCTTGGCTTAAAAAGACATGTTTGTTAAAAGACTATGAAATAATACATTTTCTTTCAAAAAGTACCATTTTTTCTTCTCTGTCTCTAAATGAGAAAATACAATACTGACATGAAAAAATCATATTTAGGATTTTCCTCTTATAGTTCTCAAAATAGTGGTTGTCATTTTCATTTTTTCTTCTCCTCCCATAAGAGAGTATTCTTAAAACAAACAAAAACTCATAAGTTGAGACTGAGTTCAGTCTTATTTTTCATTTATTTGGAAATGTTCTCTGGGTATTATTTTACATCTGTTTTCTGTTGGCACTATGACACCCCTTAGGATAAGCAGGGTTAGTTTCATCATCTCTATTTTATAGATGTGGAAGGAAACTTGGAAAATTTTGTGACACACCCAGATGTCTCAGCTCATAAGTTTTGGGGCCAGGACTGGAGCCTCCAAGTTCTGACTCTGCCTTCCAAAATCAGAGAACTTCAGAGCACTTCTGTTTATAACCTTGTTGTTATTGCTCTTGTTGTATTGTGTGGTGTGTGTGTGTGTGTGTGCGTTTGTGTTTCCTCCATACACACTAAACATAGAGATTCACTATGCAGAATCATAAAAAAATGAAGCTCAAAACAAATGAAACTGTTACTACCTAAAAATTGACTTTCTGATTGGCCTATAAATGATATTACTCAGAACAGAAAATAAAGTCATTGTAATTAAGTCCTGGAAAGACTGAGAAAACCAATGATAGAAGCTTCATGAGAGTCATCAGAGAAGACTTCTGGGAACAGGTGAGGACCCACTGTTCTGTGAGATACAGGACACTGGTTTTCTCAACTTCTGACACAACCAGCTGTGGGGGAACGGTCCCACTGTGTGGTCTGTGCTTTTAGGAAGTTCTGTCATTGAGTGCAACTTTAATGAGCTTTTAAAATTTTATTTTATTGAAATATAGTTGATATATAATGTGTTAGATTCTGCTGTACAGCAAAGTGATTCAGTTATATATATATTCTTTTCCATTATGGTTTATCACAGGATGTTGAATATAGCTCCCTGTGCTATACAAGAGGACCTTGTTGCTTATCCATTCTATATATAGTAGTTAGCATATACTAATCCCAAATTCCTAATCTGTCCCTTCCCCAAGCCCCTCCCTCTTGGCAACCACAAACTGTTCTCTAAATCATGGGATATCTTTCCATTTCTTTGAATCATCTTCAGTTTCCCTTATTAATGTTTCATAGTTCTCAGACTATAAGTCTTTCACCTCCTTGGTTAGGTTTTTTCCAAAATATTTTTTTTTGATGTGATTTTAAAAGGGCTTTTTTTTTTATGTGTGCGCTTTTTTTTTTTTTTACTTTCTCTTTCTGATATTTCATTGTTAGTCTAAAGAAATGCAACATATTTCTGTATGCTAATCTTTACCTTGCTACATTGCTGAATTTGTTTATCAGGTCATGGTAGATTTTGTGTGGAGTCTGAAGGGTTTTCTATATATAGTAGTATGTCATCTGCATATAATGATAATTTTACCTCTTCTCTTCCAATTTGGATAACTTTTCTTTCTTTTTTCTTGTTTGATTGCTGTGGCCAGGACTTCCAATACTATGTTGAAGAGAAGTGGTGAGAATGGGCATCCTTGTCTTGTCCCAGATTTTAGTGGCAAGGCTTTCAGCTTTTCATTATTGAGTATTATGTTCACTGTGGGTTTGTCATAAACGGCTTTTATTCTGTTGAGTTGTGTTCCCTCTATACCCACTTTGGTAAGAGTTTTTTATCATGAATGGATGTTGAATTTAGCAAATGCTTTTTCTGCATCTATTGGGATGATCATGTGGTTTTGTCTTTTCTTTTGTTGATGTCGTGTATCAGATTGATTGATCTGAGTATGTTGAACCATCCTTGTGACACTGTGATGAATCCTACTTGATCGTGGTGTATGCTCTTTTTTATGTGTTGTTGGATTTGGTTTGCTAATATTTTGTTGAGAATTTTTGCATTTATATTCATCAAAGATATTGGCCTGTAATTTTCTTTTTTGATAGTGTCTTTGTCTGGCTTTGGTGTCAGGGGGATGGTGACTTCATAAAATGACTTTGGGAGTGTTCTATCCTCTTCAGTCTTTTGGAAGAGTTTGAGAAGGATCAGTGTAAGTTCTTTGTATGTTTGGTAGAATTCTCCAGTGAAGCTATCTGGTCCTAGACATTGTTTGCAAGGAGTTTTCTTATTACAGATTCTATTTCACTTCTAGTGATCACTCTGTTCAAATTATCTGTTTCTTCTTGGTTCAGTGTTGGTGGGTTGTATATTTCTAGAAACATGTCTATTTCTTCTAGGTTGTCCAGTTTTTTGGCATGTAATTATTAATGGTATTTTCTTATTTTTTTAATATTTCTGCAGTATTAGTTATTATTTCTCTCTTTCATGTCTTATTTTGTTTATTTGGTCATCTCTCTTCTGTTCTTGGTGAGCCTGGCCAGAGATTTGTCAATTATGTTTACCCTTTCAAAGAACCAACTCTTGGTGTTGTTGGTTATTTCCATTGTTTTTTTTTTTTTTTTTTTTTTTTTTTTTTTTTTTTTTTTTTTTTTTTTGCGGTACGCGGGCCTCTCACTGTTGTGACCTCTCCTATTGTGGAGCATAGGCTCTGGACGCGCACGCTCAGCAGCCATGGCTCATGGGCCTAGCTTCTCTGTGGCATGTGGGATCTTCCTGGACTGAGGCACAAACTGGCATCCCCTGCATCAGCAGGTGGACTCTCAACCACTGTGCCACCAGGGAAACCTCCATTGTTTTTTAATCTCTGTTTTATTTATTTCCTCTCTGATCTTTATTATTTCCTTGCTTCTTCTGCATTTAGGTTTTTTTATTCTTTTTTTTCTAATTCTTTTAGGTAGTAGGTTAAGTTGTTTATTTGAGATTTTTCTTGTTTTCTGAGGAAGGCCTATATCGTTTTGAACTTCCCACTAAGAACTGCTTTTTTGCATCCCATAGATTTTCTATGGTTGTGTTTTCATTGTCATGTATCTCAAGGTATTTTTTAATTTCCTCTTTGATTTCATCATTAACCTATTGGTTTTTTTAGTATCATGTTGTTTATTTTCCATGTAATCTTTTTTTGTTTTTCTCATTTCTCTTTCTGTGGTTGATTTCTAGTTTCATGCCACTATGGTCAGAAAAGATGCTTGAAATAATTTCTATCCTCTTAAATTTCTGAGGCTTGTTTTGTGTCCTAGTATGTGGTCAGTATTAGAGAATGTTCCATGTGTACTTGAAAAGAATGTGTATTCTGGGGGTTTTTTGGGGGGGAGGGGATGGATTGTCCTGAAAATATCAATTATGTCTCACTGTTCTGTTATGTAATTTAGGATCTCTTTGCTTTATTGCTTTTCTGTCTAGAAGGTCTGTCCATTGATGTCAGTGGGATCTTAAAATCTCCTACTGTTATTTTTTTGAATTTTACTTTATTTATCTATTTTTTATACAGCAGGTTCTTATTAGTTATCTATTTTATACATATAGTCTCCTACTCTTATTGTATTACCATCAATATATCCCTTTTTGTCTGTTAGTATTTGGTTTTTATATTTGGATGCTCCTATATTGGGTGCATATACCTTAACAAATGTAATATCCTCTTCTTGTACTGATCCTTTTATCGTTATATAGTGTCCTTCTTTATCTTTCTTTATGATCTTTGTTTTAAAGTCTATTTTGTCTGATGTGAGTATAGCTACCCCTGCTTTCTTGTCATTTCTAATTGTATAAAATATCTTTCTCCATCCCCTCACTTTCAATCTGTGTGTGTCCTTTGCCCTAAAGTGGGTCTCTTATAGGCAGAATATTGTAGGCTCTTGGTTTTTTTTCACCCAGTCTGCCATCTTATGTCTTTTGATTGGAGCATTAAGTCCATTGATATTTAAGGTAATTATTGATAAGTATGTATTTATTGTCATTTTAAACCTTGCTTTCCAGTTGATTTTGTATTTCTTCTTTGTTCCTTTCTTTTCCTTTTTGTTTTTCCTCTTGTGGTTTGATGGTTTTCTTTTGTATTATGCTTGTGTTCACTTTCTTTTTTTTTTGGCTTTTGTGAATTTACTGTATGTTTTTGCTTTGTGGTTATCCTATTTTTCAAATATGTTAACCCCTTCCTATATCTACTTGCTTAGACTGGTGGGCATATAGGCTTAAACATGTTTTTTAAAAATCTGTATTTTTTCACTCTCCTCTACCACATTTTATGATTTTCATGTCCTCTTTTACATCTCATGTTTATCATTCCAGTGTTCACTGTGGTTATCACTGCTTTCACAGAAATTTTTTGATTTTTGTTTTTAATTTGTGTACTGGCTTATTTAAGTGAATTACTTTCCAATCATGATTTTTCTCTTTCCTATAGATTCTTGCTTCTTTTTTATTTAGAGAAGACCTTTTAATATTTCATTTAAGATCGGTTTAGTATTGCTCTATTCTTTCAGTTTTTGCTTGTCTGAGAAATTCTTTATCTCTCCTTCTAATCTAAATGATAATCTTGGTGGTTAGGGTATCCTAGGTTTCAGGGTTTTCCCTTTCGGGACTTTAAATATATCTTGCCACTCCCTTCTGGCCTGCAACATTTCTGTAGAGAAATAAGCTGATAGCCTTGTGGTGCTTCCCTTGTAATTAACTCTTTGTTTTCCTTTTGCTGTCTTTAGAATCCTCTCTTTATCTTTAACGTTTGCCATTTTAATTATAATATGTCTTGGTGTAGGTCTATTTGGGTTGGTTCATCTTGTTTGGGACCCTCTGTTTTTCCTGCACCTGGAAGTCTGTTTTCTTTTTAGGTTTGGTAAGTTTTCAGCCATAGTTTCTTCAAACACATTTTTGATCCTCTTTTTTCTTCTCCTTCTGGGATCCCTATTATGCATAGATTGGCAAGTTTTATATTATCCCATAGGTCTCTTATATTGCTTTTATTATTTTTTTCATTTGTCTCTCTGTTTGCTATTATGATTGGGTGATTTCCATCATTCTATCTTCCAGATCACTTATTCATTCTTCTGCATTATTCAGCTTGCTATTTATTGCCTCAAGCTCAGCTTTCATCTTGGCAAATGAGTTTTCTAATTTCTTTTTGTTCCTCTTTATAGTTTCTAGTTAATTTTTATAGTAATTTGCATTTCTATTGATAGTTTTTCAATTCCTTCAGTATTTACATTACCTCCTTTTTGAACTCAGTGTCTATTAGATTGAAGAGGTCTGTTTCATTGTTTGTTCTTTCAGTGGAGTTCTCTTGATCTTTTAATTGGGAGTGATTTCCTTGCTTATTTATTGTACTTATATTTCTATTACTATATGAGTTTAGGAGAAACATTTATCTACTGTGGTCTTGAAGGTTTATTTTTATGTGAGTGCATCCTTGTTCAGTCTGCATGAGTTTAATATTTTTGGTGTGAGGGCTGTTTTTAGTATGGATGCCTGCCACGTCTTTCCTCAGTGTGTGCTGGTCATTATTACTTTGATAGTGCATGTGACTGGTGTTGTGGTGACCAGAGTTTGAACTGGATATTGAGTGGGGCCTTCTCTTTGCTCTTTGGTTGTCACAGTCCTGTTGGGGGCAGTGTCTGATCCCCATTTGTTGCAGTAGAAGCCCCCAGATCCATTTCTTAGCTGCTGTGTGAGGCAGGTGGTATTGGAATACTCCTCCTTGGAGAGGAGCCACTGAGGATTTCTCTGCCAGAGTTGTCTACAGGGGAATGCACTCTGTGGTGTCACCCATTGTGAAGGCTCACAAAGTACACTGTTTTTTGGCACTGCATTCAGCCCCACCTCAACTGTGAAAATGCAGGCAATCAGCCATGGTGTCCCTCAGGTGCTGTGTTCACAAACCCATCAGCACAGATCAGCTGGTGCATGTCCATCAAAGTCAGGTACCAGGACCGCAGTAGTCACAAACCTCGACTGACTGTGGGAAGTATGGAAGCAGTCTAGACCCCAGTTCAACCTCCATGTGTGTGTGCCCACATATCCCACAGCTGTCAAGGCCAGTCCCATTCCAGCTATGGGAGCACACGTACTGGGATGCCCTGCAGCCTCTGAATTTACAAAGCTTGAGGCAATGGCATAAGATGGCAGATCACACAGGTGGAGGGAGAGGGCTCAGATTTCAGCCTAAAGGACTAAAGGAACCTGTTCAGTTGTCATGTATTTCAAACAGCTCTGTATCTTCATTTCATTTGTTATATACAAAGTCTTTTCTCCAAAAATAATACATGCTCATTAGAGCAGAAGTAAGAATGTGATGCATTTTGAAAGTCCCAAAGACCTTGGTACGATAATCATTATCACTATAGCAAACACACATTCAGGTCTTACATGTGCCATGTTCTCTTCTGAGAATTTTTCACACATCTCATTTGGTCTTGATAACAACAACTTATGCAGTATTTCCTATTATTTTCCTATTGTATGCATGAGGAAACTGAGTCATAGAGTTTGATATTCCCAAGGTTGCCTTGTTTAAACCACTGAGATGTTAACCTCTGAGATCTCCTCAGGCCTTGAACAATTTCCACCAGGTATTTTTGCATCGCTCAGCTGCCAAGGAAGTAGCTGTTATGTGAAATCTGAATACAGCACCTGGATGGAGAGGGTTGCTTGTCTGATGATTCACAATTTTAAATAAAATAATAAAATTCTTGGCTAGACATCTTCACCACCCCACCTGGGATGTGGTCACTGCAGGTCCAAAACACACTTGGATGATATTTCAGCTTGAATATCATAATTTGCACATTCAGTTGTAGAAGGGCTGCACAGTGGTGTTGTGATCACAGTCCTTGTCCAGCACCTGCCAAAAGCTGGCTCCTGCTTTGGCTTCCTGTCCGGCTGCTTTTTGATGGAAGCAGATAGGGGAGGGTGGGATGCCTTCTCCTTTAGTCGCAAATCTAAGCTAAAAAGAGACAAACTGAGTGAGTGGCCCAAATGGAAATCCTGCTTCAACCATTATTTACTGAGCAGTTTAGTATTCACCGAACGTTAACCTGTATCTTCTTACAGAGGATCATCCCAGGAGCTCTGTGGGATGAGTGTCACTATCGATGTTTTACTGATGGGGCACTAGATTCAGATGTGCTAAGTACTTGTCAAAGTCATTCAGCTACGAGAATTTAAAGGATCTGATTCCAGGGTCCCCACTATTGCTGCTGCATCAAGGTGCTCCTAGCCCATTTTGTGATGAACAAACTGAAGAATGGAGGGGAAATATAATAAAGATGATGATCATAATAACAAACATCACTACTAACATTCATTGAGTTTTCACTATGTGCTAGGCACTATGGGAACACTTTACAAGCATCATTTCATTTCATCCTCACTACAACCGTGTGAAGTGGGTACTAACTTCCCTTATGTTACAAAGAATTAAAAAGTTGCTCAGATGGGCTTCCCTGGTGGCGCAGTGGTTGAGAGTCCGCCTGCCGATGC
>NW_006773982.1:340231-364521 GCF_000442215.2 Lipotes vexillifer | reverse complement strand
AAAAAAAAAAAAAAAAAAAAAAAAAAAAAAAAAAAGTTGCTCAGAGATGTTAAGTCATTAGACCAAGATAACAAAAGAGAGCACCAAGATATGAGCCCAGGAATTTTGTCTTTATAGCTGTTATAACAGCTATACAGCTATACATAAACATACAATGTGGGGATTCTGGATTAGATTCTTCCCCTGCCCTATATCTTCAGGCTGAGCACCAAGAGAGAGATGAGGCAAGCACTTTGAAAAAATAAGTCCAACTGCCAACATTGCCAACAGAACTCATTCAGCCAAAGTCACAATTCTCAACATTTACCTCCATTTTCTAAGGCTGATTTAGAAAAACTGCAAGCGGACTCTGGGGCAGATGATGGAGTTATTGAGATGCAACCCCACCTGGCCTGGAGGTCAGGATGTCCAGGCCAGTTGCCTGTGTCAAGAAATCCTTCTTATCCCATCTGACTGGGAGTCAGCTGGGGAGGAAATTTGGGTGCTTTGCCAAGTATTTGAAAATACACCACCCTGTCATTGAGATATGAAAAGGACCCTTAGGTTAGTAGCATTCTGACACCACTTCTGGATGAGAATCACTCATGTGTCTCTGCAGCCATGGAGGTTGTCACTCCTCCTGGTGAAGATAGTGGAAACTCTTTGCAGAGTGACTGAGAACAGAGTCATGCCTGGCAAAGGAGAAAGGGAAAAAGAAAAGGAATGGCAAACTGAGGATTAGTTTTATATCCAGTTATTAACATACAAAACCCAAAAGGAGCAGGGCTGTTTTGTGTGTATGTATTATTTGTGACACATTTTCCTTTCCCTCCTCAATAAAAAAAGACATCATTTAAACAATATTACAGCAACATTAGAAGAAGTTTAATAAAGAAAATATTCACATTCTGCATTGGTTCTTTATGATCCTTGCTAGTCTTTGCTCATATACTGTCTATTTTTATGTGACTGATCATAGACTAGAGTGAGTGTTTTTCCATGTTGTCCCATATTCTTGAAAATATTTCTTATCAGAAGATAACTCAATGTATGGATTACCCGGAGCTATTACTTTTTTCTGTCTTGTTTTCAATGACATCTTTGATGTTTGCATCTCTATTCTAGAGTGTGAGCTTATTCATATACATTCCAGAGGGTACAGAAAGCCTGAAAATCCAGGGAAATGTGAATTTTTCTACTCTGTCATGACTCTCATTAAAAATAAGACAGCTGTCTGAAAGAAGAAGGGAGAAGGAAAAGATGGGTCAAAATAGTTTATTTAAATGAACTTTCATTCTAGCTATTTTCAAGTTAGGAAAACTAAATGTGAAGAAACTCACCAACAGCTGAGGAGCAGCTCTGCACTCTGCAGCCTTGGCAGTGGCCCAGCAGCTACTCCCAGGGGAGGGCACCTCTGGCTGCACCAGCAGCCTTGCCAAGGCTGGTCAAGGGGAGGGAAAGAAATGCTTCACATTCCTTTGGCTATGTTTAGTCACTGACTCAGGAAGTAGGTCTGTGTCACTCAGCTGGTAGCTTCACTACATCTTCCTGAGAGGCCAAGGTTTCAGGTCCCACCCCAGGATCTTGGCAGCTTCCCAAAGGCAGCTTCCTTGTCATGGAAGGTGGATGGAGGCATGCACGGAAGAAGGGAGCTCTTTCTCCGTGGTTCTTCCAGGGAAACGGAGATCAGAGGAGCAGCAATGACACCACGTCACTCAACTTAGTTTGACCCACAAACTCCAAAGAATTCCAGTATGAAACCTGTACAACTATCACCCAGTTGCAGGTACTTCCAAGAGGAGAGGAAAGATTGGGCTCTCTGCCCCATGCCTCACTATCTCCTTAACCAGCACTCAGCTTAGCCTTTGTTCCAACCACAGGAATGTAGAGACAAGAACAGCACAAAACGGTGGCAAATCCTTATTGCCAGAGTGAAGAAGCAGGGGTCTACAGGTACAGAGGACACCAAACCTGGAACTCAGAGTTACACTCCTGAAGAATAATCTCTCTCTCTCTTTTTTTTTAAATAAATTATTTATTTATTTTTTGGCTTCTTTGAGTCTTCTATGCTGCGCATAGGATTTCTTTAGTTGCAGCGAGCGGGGCCTACTCTTCGTTGTGGTGTGTGGGCTTCTCATTGCACTGTTTTCTCTTGTTGCAGAGCATGGGCTCTAGATGCACGGGCTTGAGTAGTCTGCATGTGGGCTCAGTAGTTGTGGTGCACAGGCTTTGTTGCTCCACGGCATGTGGGATCTTCCTGGACCAGGGCTTGAACCCGTGTCCCCTGCATTGGCAGGCAGGGTACACGGGTTCTTAACCACCGTGCCACCAAGGAAGTCCCAGAATAATCTCTTGATGAACTTTTTTTTTCAATGCTTTTTTTTTAATTTTTAAATTTTATTTTATTTAGTTTTTATACAGCAGGTTTTTATTAGTCATCAGTTTTATACACATCAGTGTATACATGTCAATCCCAATCGCCCAATTCATCACACCACCATCCCCACCCCCCTGCGGCTTTCCCCCTTTGGTGTCTATACCTTTGTTCTCTATATCTGTGTCTTAACTTCTGCATCTTGATGAACATTTTATTTACAATTCTTATACAGCACTGCTCAACAGTTTCATATTGCTTACAACAGCAATTTATCATTTATAATATTTCACTCAGTTTAAAAATTTTAAGTGTTAACATATTTGAAATTATTTGGAGTTATTTATATTAAATATACCTGATAATTTTGCTTTTGACTAAATATGGGAATTTGGGGGAACAAACAAAAATGGTGGCAAAGAGGGTGTATGGTGAAGGTGACAATGGTGATGGAAATTTTAGAAGAAAATAAGCCCACACCAATAAAAAAATAAATCCCTTAAACATACAATAAAATATCTTTGTCTGCCTGAAGAATTTCTATGGCATCTTGCGGGGCCTGAAATATAGGTTTGTGTTGTTTGTGTATGGGGCAATATTTAGACATATAAGTTGCTTCAGGGCTAGTTCTTGTTGATTTATTTTGTGGACAGCCCTGATTCTAGAGCCCTTTCCCCAGGAACATGGGAGGCTGAGTGAGAGTGGAGATGGTGATATTCTGGAGAGATTTAGAACGGAAAGGCCACAGTTACAGGAGACACCTCTCAGATGAAAAAAGGTCACCCTCCCCTTCTTTCCCCTTTAAATAAGACACTGTTCTTGCCACCAGATGTCTGGGAGGTTAGACCTGCATGGGACCCCACCAAGAGGTTCGAGTCTGGTGTTTCTCCTCCCAGGACATCTTTGCCATCTTCCCAGGGGTTTCATTTCTAGTCAGTTATTAGAAGCTCTCTTCCTGTTCCTGTAAGTCCCTCTCTCCCACCCTCCCAGACCTAAACATGTACCAAGAGAGGTCCTGACAGTTCCATATGAAAGGAAAGCCCAAAGCCAAAAGGAAGCTGTGCTGTGTAGATCTTCCTCAGCCCCTGTGGTACTTATCTTTAGTTCTTCCTATTTCCACCTGAAAGTATTAACTTCTTTCCTCTCTTTGTGAGAGCAAGGTTTTGTGGTTTTTTTAAATGGCTTTATTGAGTATAATTCACATACCATGCAATTTTCTCACTTAAAATGTACAGTTCAAGGGCTTTTAGTATATACACAGGGTTGTGTGACCCTCACCACAATTAGTTTCAGAACATTTTATTACCGCCCCCCCGAGAAACCTCACATCCTTTAAGCCAGCACTCTCCAGTTCCCCCATCCTCCCAGCTCTAGGAAACCACTAATCTAATTTTTGTCTCTATGGATTTGCCTATTCTGAATATTTCATAGAAACAGAATTGATGATCTTTTAAAGCATCCCACTATTCTTCCACAGTCTGGCAAAAACAAAAACAAAACAAACTTGAACCTAGCAGGTGAATTAGTTAAATGAGTTACCTTATTAAGTATAATTAGATAACCTGGTTTTAGGATTACTATAACCCATGAAGTGGGAAACTAGATAGTCCAAGATGAAAAGTCTCATATTCCGTTAATCAGAGTCTGCTCTGGTTATCATCAAAGTGTAAGGACAACCTATGATTCATAGCTTCCCCTAGGTGGGCTCCCACAAACACGGCCCCCTGTGCTCCCAGCCTGTTCAACTTTACAACAGGGATGCCATAGCTCAACAATTCAGAAACCAATTCCTTAGAAGACTGGCGTTCTCTCATGAGCTGGCACACCACTCTGAGTGTTAACAGGCAATAATACTAAAATGCACTAAAGATCGTGTAATTTATTCCCAACATGCTGTTATTCTTTCCAAACATTAACTTTGGAGCAGAATGTTTGCTAAATGTTGTCTTTATTTCCAAAGCTTGGGGTAAAATCATATGCAACCAATGACTGAGAGATAATTGGCCACTTTACAGTTTTAACCCCAAATGAACTCCCCTGTCTGAGTAAATTTCCTGGTAAGAGATCCCATTTTAACAGAACGTGAAATGTCAAGAAGGATGGAGCTTACAGATCACAGTATGATCTGTTAGATAAATGACCAGGAGTAATATTTCTTAAAACCACATTTTTGTAGACAGAGTTAACAGAAAACCTAGGGAAAAAAATACCCAGTGGTTCAGCATTCATGCTTAAATGAAAATAACATGTGTGCATTTCAGCCCAAGATGTGCCAGGGCTTGGAGGGAAATTGGTAAGGACTAATACCAAGAGCCTTTCAGGGGCTGTTAGGCATTGTCATCTTGGGTCTGACCTCACAGCCTTCTCTTTGAGGAGAAAGCAAAAGGTGACTGACTGCTTAAGCCTTTGCTCTCAGAGTTGTGACAAAGAATCCAGAAAGCTCCTCTACTGAAGCTGGCTTCTTTTCACTGAGTTGGCCCTGAGTCAGAAGTTAAGTGATCATTTTGTTTAATAGCTAAAGACATGAATGTCTTGTGCTTTTCAACCTAAAGATGGTCTCTGGCACTGAGTCTGGATCCCTGGATGTTGAGAAGTATCCAAGAAGGTTAGGGTACTCTTGCCCTTTGTTTAAAGTGAGGCTTTTGGTTTCTTCCTTTGGATCATCATCTTTCCTAAGGTCTGCCTCATGGTGACCTGATGACTGTGAGTTGTGTTTTGCAGAATGGATAGGCAGTTTTACTGTTTTAAGTTCAAATTTCAAGTCTTGAGTCACTTGTTTTAGGATTCAGATTCTCCACAATGGAAGGAAATATGAAACTGTCCCAGCCATTCCTCTACTTGGATGGAGAGGTGATTTAAATCTCCTATCAGAGAGGACATCTGTCAGTAGGAGCTCATCCTGAAGATTAAATAAGTAATTCAAGAAGCATTGGACTAGGAACTACCCTGAGTCCTGGGAAACAGGAGAAAACTAACTATGGCCACTGCCTTCGAGCTGCTTATGGTTTATTGGTTATAGGTTGTGGGGAAGATGAAGGAGAACATCAATATGGAGAGCATTATGACATAGGTGAGTATGGTTTATAATGGAGCATAGCCTAGTGTGGGTCAGAAAGACTTCCTAGGGGAAGGGATTCCTTTATAGGGTCTTGAGTAGCAATATAAGTTGGCCAGGCATCTAGAAGTTGGCAGTTGAGTAGAACAGACAGGCAGAGATAAATCCTATGAAAAAGTACAGCAATAGAGCCTAACGTGGTTCGGCATGGTTTGGGTGGGTGGACATTTTTTTTTTTTTTTGAAGATGGGGCTGGGCCAGTAGGCAGAAGCCAGAGAAATAGAACCCTTGTATTTGAAATAAGACATACCACCTTCCTAGATTTTCCTGCCTCTTCCAACATGGCAACTGGTGTCCTGGGTTCTGTCTTAGCAATTATGACTGTACACATGCCCTTCCCTTTTGCTCCAAACAGAGAGATCTGTAATCAAATTCTGGCTCTGCCACTTACTGTGTATGTAACCTCAGACAAATTAGCCACATGGATCCTCTGTTTTCTCTTCTGAAAAAATGGGACCAAACTAGGAACAATATCATGGGGTTATAGTGAGTATTCTCAGGATCAAACAAGCACAATTCCTGGCATTAAAAGTTCTCATAAAATATTTGTGGAATCAAACTGGGCATACAAGTGAAAATGAAACTAATGCCTGGAAAACAGGCTCTTGCTTTCCAAACACGAGTAGCTGCCAAAGCAGCCTAGCACACCTGGAAAGAGGTAGAAATGGGACCTGAACACTGAAGAAGAGTGACAGGAAGCCAGGGATCCAGAAACAGGAGACAGTAGGCCAGAAAAGTAGATCAAAGTGGGAGGGATGCAGCTTGTGCCAGAACAACAAGGGTACCACTAGGTCAGGAGTGCAGACAGGAGGGAGGGGGTGGCAGATGCTTGCTCATAGGGCACTTCAGGGAATGGATGCACAGCAGCCCATGGCTTCCTCTTTCCTGATGTAGTCTTGATGTCCTGTCAGACTCTGGAAAGAAATCAAAAAACAGGGAAAAAGGCAGAAAAAAGGGAAAATAGAACAGTTGCATTTTTGTATAGTAACAATAACATTCTTTCATGATAAGTGCAGACAACAAACTTGAAAAGGAAAGGAACTTCGTCAGCTGTATAAAGGTCATCCATGAGCAGACAACAGCTAACCTCATTCTTAATGATGAAAGATTCTTTTCCCCTAAGATTAAGAACAAGACAAAGTTGTCTGCTCTTGTCACTTCTATTAAAAATTATACTGGAGCCAAGAAAAAGAAATAAAAGATTGGAAAGGAAGAAGTAAAACTTCTCTATTTGTAGATGACATGACCTTGAATATAGAAAAACAATCTTGGAAAGAACAAAAAGTTTGAAGATTTACAGCTCCTGATTTCAAACTTACTACAAATTGACATTAATCAGGACACTGTGGTATTGGCATGAGGACAATCATAGATCAATGGATGAGAACTGAGAGTCAGAAATAAACCTTCTCATTTATGATCAACTGATTTTCCACAGGTGGTACCTCAAGATTCAATGGGGAAAGTATAATCTTTTCAATATACAGTGCTGGGGCAACTGGATATTGACTTACAAAAGAATGAAGTTCGATTCTTACCTCACACCATACCCAAAAATTAACTCAAAATGGATCAAAGACCTAAATGTAAGACCTGAAACTATAAAATGCTTAGAAGAAAACACGGGAGAAACTCTTCATTGTATTGGATTTCACAATGATTTCTTAGATATGACACCAAAATCACAAGCAACAAAAGAAAAAATTGGTAAATTGGACTTCATCCAAAGTAATAAATTTTCTGCTTCACAGGATATCATCAAGAAACTAAAAACAACCCACAGAATGGGAGAAAATGTTTTCACATTATACATATATTTAAATGAAATACTGATATATGCTGCAACATGGATGAGCCTTGAAAATATTATGTCATATGAAAGAAGTCAGTCACAAAAGACCACATCATTCCATTTATATGAAATTGTATAATTCCATTTATATGAAACGTCCAGAATAGGCAAATCCATAGAGACAAAGAGTAGACTAGTGGTCGCCTAGGATTGGGAAGTAATGGTGAGTGACTAATGGATATGGAGTTTCTTTTTCAGATGATAAAATGTTCTAAAATTGATTGTGGTAATGATTGCACAACTCTATGAATATACTGAAAGCCACTGAAGTGTACACTTTAAATGAATAAATTGTATGGTATGTGAATTATACCTCAATAACGCTGTTCTAAAAATTACCAATAACGATAGACATAGTCGTCATTAACGGGTGCTTTCCAAATGCCAGACACTGTGCTAAGCTCTCTAATCTTACCTAAGTCTCACAATATATATGCCAGGAAGGTTTTCTTATCTTTATTTACAATGAAAAAGCATAAGTTCAGAGACATTAACTAACTTGCCCATGGTCACAAAGCCAGTAAGTACCATAATAGTTAGGAGTTAGGACTCTGACACATTTTTGCCCACTTTGGGTGTCAGGGTCTTATTAAAAGGTCTTAGGTGGATCTTGCGAGCCTTCTTGTGCTGCAAGTCCAGTGTTTACAATATGACCAACTACCAAAGAGCAGGATAGTGAAACCTTTGCTTCCCAACTTTCCCACCAGGGAACATTGGTGAGGTGTTGGGTCCCAGTTGCTGCTTGATACAGGGTGGAGAGGACTCTGTGCTCAGTTAGTTGTGTTCTCTGGCCTTCTTAGGACACATTTGTTGTAGAGACTCCCTTAACTCCCTCTCAGATGTGTCACAGCTGTAATTCTGGAAGTGAGACTCTTGAACCTCCACCCCAAGAACCTGATTTTACAGATTATGTCTGGTGTTTGAAACTGAGTCCTGTTCCTATTGGATCTGTCTGCTTCCTAGTTCCAAGAAATAAAATGTGAGAAAGAAGGTGTTAGGCTCATGAAGACAGAGATTTCAAATAGTTCTGACCAATGAAAATTTGGATGAGTTTTGGGAAAATGACTCTGAAGCAGATGGATTACATTTTCTGTTTGCGCTCAGCAATTAAGGGGAAAAGGGGGACCAGAGCCAAATATGATTGGGATCTTGTCAAATTCCCAATGTTGGAAAATATTTCATGATGTTTGACTGAGCTTGGCAAAATTAGTACCTTGACTGTGCCCCTTATTTCTTAGACAAAGGTGACTGAACAACTTGCAATGATCCAAGTCCATGAGAAGCCACAGGCATGATTACTATTTTGTGGGAGGTGGCACAATGGCACCTTCTGTCAATGGAAATTTCAATGGGGGTATTAACTACAAACACAGTTATGATAACAGAGTTTTTGAGAAAGAGAGTGAAAATCAACTGAAGTATCAGAATTTAAGTCCTAAAGGGAAACAATGTATCCTTCTATTTCGCTCTTTGTGATCAAGAGCAGAGGCTGGCTTAGGAGATTGAGATTGACATATACACACTACTATATATAAAATAGATAACTAATATGAACCTACTGTATAGCATAGGGAACTTTACTCAATACTCTGTGATGACCTATATGGGAAAAGAATCTAAAAAAGAGTGGATATATGTATATGTATAGCTATTCACTTTGCCGTACAGCAGAAACTAACACAACATTGTAAATCAGCTATACTCCAATAAAATTAATTTTAAAAATTAATTAATTAATTTTTTTTTTTTTTTTTTTTTGCAGTACGTGGGCCTCTCACTGTTGTGGCCTCTCCCGCTGCGGAGCACAGGCTCCGGACGCGCAAGCCCAGCGGCCATGGTTCACGGGCCCAGCCGCCCCGCGGCACATGGGATCCTCCCAGACCGGGGCATGAACCCATGTCCCCTGCATCAGCAGGCGGACTCTCAACAACTGCGCCACCAGGGAAGCCGCCCTGTCAGACTTTTTACCGTAGTATTACAAATATTTATTCTATTTTGCTGATAAATTTTAACATTAACCTCCACTGTTACTCCAGATGGAGTATGTTTTCTTTATCATTAACATAATATCTTATGCCCAAAGTTAAATTTTCTAAGAAGGGGAAGCAACTAGATACATCTTTAAAATAATTTTTTCCCACATGACTAAAAAATGGAGACTGGGAAGTGCTTATATCTTCTTGGATATGTCTTTCCTTCATCTTGCTTTCTCATCATCAGATATATGTTATTCACTGAGAAACCAAGATTTGAAAGTATAGATATAAAAGAGAATCTTGTAAAAGAATTACCCTTGTATTTTTGCTTCAAGTTGAAAGGATTGTTCCCAGTCTCCCCTTCTTTCCATTTATGCATGCCAATGTCATATATGAATGCTTTCTGGTAGGAAATGTTGTTTTTAGTGGATTCTAGTCCAGGCAATTACCAACAGAGCTCTTTTATGGTAATCACTGTGGACAGGTTAACAGGTCCAAATTTCTCAGTGCTGCATTAGAAAGCAATCCCCAGCCTTGCTTTCACTGCCTCTGAGTCCCCAGCTGCTCACAGATGGTTCTGCTGATTCTTCCCAGCTAGAGCCTCAGCCCCTTCAACTACTGCAGATGGCGATGAATAATGCAGCATGACTCCCATTCAAGGTTGGTATTATATTATCCCAGACCCAAGAATCTTGACCCCAGATGACTGAGGGTCTCTCACACTGCTTGCCACTAATTAGATCTGAGATCTACTAGCAGGATTGGTTACCAGGAGGGATGGGTAAGAATCGGTTGCAGTTCACTTCTTCTACCTTCTTCCCCTACATTCACCCAGTCCACAGACTAGAGCTGCAGTCTTGATGCCCTCTCCTTTGTCCAACCAGTTTACTTGCCTAGTTCACTAATCCAGATTCTAGCTGTAGTGACCCAGCTCCTGGGTCTTGCTTTGAACAAGACTTTGTAGAGTGTGTCCACCTGGGCTGTTAGACTCTCAGTGTCCACCAGTCTAATTTTAACTCTATTGACTGGATGCAAGTTGTGGGTACAGACATTTCCAAAGTGAATATAGAGACAGGTACAGCCCGAGCAGCACTGAACATGACTTGGCTTCTCGCATCTTTGGACCTATCCCTTGTCTCACCTCAGTGTGCATGTCTCAGCACACCTGACAATATTGTAGACATCATTATAAAGTTTCTAAGGCCCAAATATCAAGCAGTGGTAATTTATTATTGGAGCTACCTCATGGTAAGGAGGGAAGTTTTTGGTGCCAATATTTTTTAGCTGTTACTCATTCTGTAGGTCACTTGGTTCCTGATCATAGAAATAGACAGACCTAGGCTTCATATTTATCCCAGTTCCCTGAAGGAGGTCAAGACGTTGGAAGCTGAGTGTCCTGGAAGTTCTCTGGGACTAATTCAAGACCCGATGAAACTGTCTAATGGAATATCCTACCATCCACAGCTCCAGATTCTTTGGTGTTCCTAGAGCATGGCATGGATTTCAATCATCACCAGTCCTTTTTAATGTTCCCATATTTTTCTTTCACCCCTACTCTAATAGTTCATTGAAAAAACCTGACTTTGGATGTACAAATGAATTTGCAAATGGGAAAGAGGAATTTGGGAGAGAAAGTGAAAGTGAAGTTAAGAAGAGGCTTGTCTAGAAAACCAGATGGCTATTAACTTAGGAAAAGAGCCACCTGGTAGGCTACATTCCCACCAAGTGCCTAAATATTTTTTTTTTAACATCTTTATTGGAGTATAATTGCTTTACAATGGTGTGTTAGTTTCTGATTTATAACAAAGTGAATCAGATATACATATACATATATCCCCACATCTCTTCCTTCTTGCTTCTCCCTCCCTCCCACCCTCCCTATCCCACCCCTCTGGGTGGTCACAAAGCACCAAGCTGATCTCCCTGCGCTATGCGGCTGCTTCCCACTAGCTATCTGTTTTATATTTTGTAGTGTATATATGTCCATGCCACTCTCTCACTTTGACACAGCTTACCATTCCCCCTCCCTGTATCCTCAAGTCCATTCTCTACTAGGTCTGCAACTTTATTCCCGCCTTGTCTCTAGGTTCTTCATAACCACTTTTTTTCTTTTTTTTTTTTAGATTCCATATATATGTGTTAGCATACAGTATCTGTTTTTCTCTTTCTGACTTATTTCACTCTGCATGACAGACTCTAGGTCCACCCACCTCACTACAAATAACTCAGTTTCGCTCCTGTTTATGGCTGAGTAATATTCCATTGTATATATATGCCATATCTTCTTTATCCATTCATCTGTTGATGGACACTTAGGTTGCTTCCATGTCTTGGTTATTGTAAATAGAGCTGCAATGAACATTTTGGTACATGACTCTTTTTGAATTATGGTTTTCTCAGGGTATATAGCCAGTAGTGGGATCACTGGTTCCTATGGTAGTTCTATTTTTAGGAGTTTACGGAACCTCCATACTGCTCTCCATAGTTGCTGTATAAACTTACATTCCCACCAACAGGGCAAGAGGGTTCCCTTTTCTCCACACCCTCTCCAGCATTTATTGTTTCTAGATTTTTTGATGATGGCCATTCTGACCAGTGTGAGATGATATCTCATTGTACTTTTGACTTGCATTTCTCTAATGCTTAATGATGTTGAGCATTCTTTCATGTGCCTGTTGGCAATCTGTATATCTTCTTTGGAGAAATGTCTATTTAGGTCTTCTGCCCATTTTTGGATTGTGTTGTTTGTTTTTTTGTTATTGAGCTGCATGAGCTGCTTGTAAATTTTGGAGATTAGTCCTTTGTCGTTTGCTTCATTGGCAAATATTTTCTCCCATTTGAGGTATGTCCTTTGGTCCTGTTTATGGTTTCCTTTGCTGTGCAAAAGCTTTTAAGTTTCATTAGGTCCCATTTGTTTATTTTTGTTTTTACCTCCATTTCTCTAGGAGGTGGGTCAAAAATGATCTTGCTGAGATTCATGTCATAGAGTGTTCTGCCTATGTTTTCTTCTAAGAGTTTTATGATGCCTGAGCTTACATTTAGGTCTTTAATACATTTTGAGTTTATTTTTGTGTATGGTGTTAGGGAGTCTTCTAATTTCATTCTTTTACAAGTATCTGTCCAATTTTTCAAGCACAACTTATTGAAGAGGCTGCTTTTTCTCCACTGTATATTCTTGCCTCCTTTCTCAAAGATAAAGTGACCATATGTTTGTGGGTATATCTCTGGACTTTCTATCCTGTTCCATTGATCTATATTTCTGTTTCTGTGCCAGTACCATACTGCCTTGATTACTGTAGCTTTGTAGTATAGTTTGAAGTCAGGGAGCCGGATTCCTCCAGCTCTGTTTTCCTTTCTCAAGATTGCTTTGGCTATTCGAGGTCTTTTGTGTTTCCATACAAATTGTGAAAATTTTTGTTCTAGTTCTGTGAAAAATGCCTGTGGTAGTTTGTTAGGGATTGCATTGAATATGTAAATTGCTTTGGGTAGTAGAGTCATTTTCACAATGTTGATTGTTCCAATCCAAGAACATGGTATATCTCTCCATCTGTTTGTATCATCTTTAATTTCTTTCATCAGTGTCCCCAAATTTCCTGCATACAGGTCTTTTGTCCCCTTAGGTAGGTTTATTCCTAGATATTTTATTCTTTTGGTTGCAGTGGTAAATGGGAGTGTTTTCTTAATTTCACTTTCAGATTTTTCATCATTAGTGTATAGGAATGCTAGAGATTTCTGTGCATTAACTTTGTATCCTGCTACTTTACCAAATTCATTGATTAGCTCTCATAGTTTTCTGGTAGCATCTTTAGCATTCTGGTAGCAGCTTTAGGATATGTATAGTATCCTGTTGTCTGCAAACAGTGACAGCTTTACTTCTTCTTTCCAAATTTGGATTCCTTTTATTTCTTTTCTTCTCTGATTGCTGTGGCTAAAACTCCCAAAACTATGTTGAATAATAGTAGCGAGAGTGGGCAACCTTGTCTTGTTCCTGATCTTAGTGGAAAAGGTTTCAGTTTTTCACCATTGAGGATGATGTTGACTGTGGGTTTGTCACATATGGCCTTTATTTTGTTGAGGAAAGTTCCCTCTATGCCTACTTTCTGGAGAGTTTTTATGATAAACAGATGTTGAATTTTGTCGGAAGCTTTCTCAGCATCTATTGAGATGATCATATGGTTTTTCTCCTTTAATTTGTTAATATGGTGTATCATTCTGATTGATTTGCATATATTGAAGAATCCTTGTATTCCTGGGATAAACCTCACTTGACCATAGTGTATGATCCTTTTAATGTGCTGTTGCATTCTGTTTGCTAATATTTTGTTGAGTATTTTTGCATCTATGTTCATCAGTGTTATTGGCCGGTAGTTTTCTTTCTTTGTGACACCTTGTCTGGTTTTGTTATCAGAGTGTTGGTGGCCTCATAGAATGAGTTTGGGAGTGTTCCTCCCTCTGCTATATTTTGGAAGATTTTGAGAAGGATAGGTATTAACTCTTCTCTAAATGTTTGATAGAATTCACCTGTGAAGCCATCTGGTCCTGGACTTTTGTTTGTTGGAAGATTTTTAATCACCATTTCAATTTCAGTGCTTGTGATTGGTCTCTTCATATTTTCTACTTCTTCCTGGTTCAGTCTCAGAGAGTTGTGCATTACTAAGAATTTGTCCATTTCTTCCAGGTTGTCCATTTTATTGGCATAGAGTTGATTGTAGTAATGTCTCATGATCCTCTGTATTTCTGCAGTGTCAGGTGTTACTTCTCCTTTTTCATTTCTAATGCTATTGATTCAAGTCTTCTACCTTTTTTTCTTGATGAGTGTGGCTAATGGTTTATCAATTTGGTTTATCTTCTCAAAGAACCAGCTTTTAGTGTTATTCATCTTTGCTATTGTTTCCTTCATTTCTTTTTCGTTTATTTCTGATCTGATCTTTATGATTTCTTTCCTTCTGCTAACTTTGGGTTTTTTTTTTGTTTTTCTTTCTGTAATTGCTTTAGGTGTAAGGTTAGGTTGTTTATTTGAGATGTTTCTTGTTTCTTAAGGTAGGATTGTATGGCTATAAACTTCCCTCTTAGAACTGCTTTTGCTGCATCCCATAGGTTTGGGGTCATCGTGTTTTCATTGTCATTTGTTTCTAAATAGTTTTTGATTTCCTCTTTGATTTCTTCAGTGATCTCTTGGTTATTAAGTAGTGTATTGTTTACCCTCCATGTGTTTGTATTTCTTACACATTTTTTCCTGTAATAGACATCTAGTCTCATAGTGCTGTGGTCAGAAAAGATACTTGAAACAATTTCAATTTTCTTAAATTTACCAAGGCTTGTTTTGTGACCCAAGATATGATCTATCCTGGAGAATTTCCATGAGGACTTAAGAAGATTGTGTATTCTGTTGTTTTTGGAGGGAATATCCTATAAATATCAATTAAGTCCATTTTGTTTAATATACCATTTGAAGCTTGTGTTTCCTTATTTATTTTCAGTTTGGAAGATCTTTCCATTGGTGAAAGTGGGGTGTTAGTGTCCCCTGCTATGATTGTGTTGCAGTCGATTTCCAATTTTATGGCTGTTGGTATTTGCCTTATGTATTGAGGTGCTCCTATGTTGGGTGCATAAATATTTACAATTATTATATCTTCTTATTGGATTCCTCCCTTGATCTTTATGTAGTGTCCTTCTTTGTCTCTTGTAATAGTCTTTGTTTTAATGTCTATTTTTTCTGATATGAGAATTGCTACTCCATCTTTCTTTTTATTTCCATTTACATGGAATACCTTTTTCCATCCCCTCAGTTTCAGTCTGTATGTGTCCATAGGCCTGAAGTGTGTCTTTTGTAGACAGCATATATATGGGTCTTGTATTTGTATCCTTTCAGCCAGTCTATGTCTTTTGGTTGTAGCATTTAATCCATTTACATTTAAGGTAATTATTTATATGTATGTCCCTATTACATTTTCTTAATTGTTTTGAGTTTGTTATTGTAGGTCTTTTCCTTTTCTTGTGTCTCCTGACTAGAGAAGTTCCTTTAGCTTTTGCTGTAAAGCTGGTTTGGTGGTGGTGAATTCTCTTAGCTTTTGCTTTTTGTAAAGGTTTTACTTTCTCCTCCAAATCTGAATGAGATTCTTGCTGGGTAGAGTAATCTTGGTTGTAGATTTTTCTCCTTCATCACTTTAAATATGTCTTGCCACTCCCTTCTGGCTTGCAGAGTTTCTGTTGAAAGTTCAGTTGTTAACCTTATGGGGATTCCCTTATGTGTTATTTGTTGTTTTTTGCTTGCTGCTTTTTATATTTTTTCTTTGTATTTAATTTTTGATAGTTTGATTAATATGTGTCTCAGTGTGTTTCTCCTTGGATTTATCCTGTATGGGACTCTCTGTGTTCCTTGGACTTGATTAACTATTTCCATTCCCATATTAGGGAAGTTTTCAACTATAATCTCTTCAAATATTTTTCCAGTCCCTTTCTTTTTCTCCTCTTCTTCTGGGACCCCTATAATTCTAATGTTGGTGCATTTAATGTTGTCCCAGATGTCTCTGAGACTGTCCTCAATCCTTTTCATTTTTTTTTTTTTCTTTATTCTGCTCTGCAGTAGTTATTTCCTCTATTTTATCTTCCAGGTCACTTTTCCATTCTTCTGCCTCAGTTATTCTGCTATTGATTTTTTCTAGAGAAATTTTAATTTCTTTTATTGTGTTGTTCATCACTGTTTGTTCGGTCTTTAGTTCTTCTGGGTCCTTGTTAAACTTTTCTTGTATTTTCTCCATTCTATTTCCAAGATTTTGGATCATGTTTACTATCATTACTCTAAATTCTTTTTCAAGTAGACTGCCTATTTCCTCTTCATTTGTTAGGTCTGGTGGGTTTTGTGTAAATATTTTTTTTTTGTTTATTTTTTCTTATTTACAAAAGAGAGCAATTGGGTCAAGTATGTGAATCTTTGTCAAGCACAGATAGTACTAGATATTTATCTTTTCATCCCTGTCCAGGAGGGTTGAAGTCTCTTAATATGAGCTCTGAGAGCCCAATGAGTAGACTGTTCCTTATAGATTGAGGAACGGCCATTCCCTTCATTTTATAATTTTGTGATTCTCCAAGTCAAGTGTAAAGTTAGGATGTGAGAAGTGTAAGGCTACTTCTATTTTATCTTGAATAAATGCTTGTTTGACATAGAGAAGCAAAAGTTAAAAAAAAAAAAGAAAATGAAATGGTTTGATGCATTCATTAAGATTAAGTGTTGAATGCTACTGCCATCTAGTGATGATTTTAGTGATAATTTAACACCTGGCTTCCAGGGAAGGGTGAAGAGTCATATTTTTGTTGCAAAGACAGTGACATCATCTTACCATCTATCACAGCTTTGCAAGCTCTGGAATGGAAGTGACATCTGGGTAATCTCCTAAGTACCAGAGGACAGTACCTCTTGAAAAAGTGTTCTCTTTACAACTCTGAGAACTGTGCATGGCCTCATATGAAATCCTAAACCTCTCTGTCTATGATATTTCTGCTTTTGTTTTTAAAACTTCATTGGAAAAAAAACTTGGCTTCTTTAAATACAACTCCACCTTCCCTAACACATTTCAGGTGTTGCCAGAGACCAAGTTCTATAGTACCCCTCCATGTGTCTGTCCAAAGCCTTGTCTCTTCACAGAAGCATCATTAAGCTCTAATTCAAGGCACATTCCTCTTCTTGCCGTTCCAGTCACATGGTACCTGGGGTCAGGGTGAGGAGAGAAGGGAAATACTATGATTGCTTTCCTACTTTGTACTAGGTGCTTAACTGTCATGGTGGTCCTCACTATAACGCCATAAGGTGGGGTCAGCCCAGTATAAGAAATGAGGAAAGTGAGGTTCAGAAAGGGAATGAAGAGAAGAAAAACAGATGATCTAAGCACAGCATTAGAAGTCCCTTTGGTGTTGAGAGGAAGAACACTGAATTTGGTGGCCAGAATAGAGAATGGGACTTCTGCTGCCTTGGAATTTGGGTTGATGCCTTAAAGATGAGACAATGGAGACAACTTGTTTCATTTTCTTCGTTGGCACCAAAGAAGCTGCCGTTTGCAGTTAGATAGTCAATGGAATCCGAGCCAAGTTCAGGCCAATGGAAATGATGTAAGCCGGGTCTGACCTCTGAAACCTCCTGCATGATATTTTATGCACTCTTTTTCTCTCACCTTAGGTTACATATGGAAAATCAAAGAGTAACTCTGAGGTTTTAGAAGAAGGTGGAATCAAATCTGGGACCTTGAAGAATTACATAGAGCAGAGATCCTTCTCTCTCCAACACACACCAGTCTTTATTGGACTGGGCTGTGAACAAGAAAAAAAGCCACTGAGATTTTTGGCTTGTTTGTTACAGCATTCAATGTGACTTAGCCTGACTGATACACAACAACATACGGTAGGTATCCTTCCGGTGGGAAATTGCAAAGAAACAGTCAGATGCTTCACAGTTCCTTGCATCAGGCTTTCTGCAATTCAGCTTTGCACTTTCTCACACTAAAGAGGTAGAATCTATCTCCCTACCCCTTGAATCTGAGCAAACCTGTGACTTCTTTTACCAAGTAGAATGCAAAGAAGAACATTATTTGTGGAGTTGAGGCCTTTAGAGGTTTTGTCAGCTTCTGTCACTCTTAGGATCTTTTCCATCCACCACAATAACAATCCTCAACCTGCTGAATGAAGAGAGACATGAGGTCCAGGCACCCCAACTAACCCCAGATGTATGAGTGAGGCCAT
This sequence comes from Lipotes vexillifer, assembly GCF_000442215.2. Lineage (NCBI taxonomy): Eukaryota > Metazoa > Chordata > Mammalia > Artiodactyla > Lipotidae > Lipotes > Lipotes vexillifer. Next base: position 346,492 of record NW_006773982.1, on the reverse strand, counting down.
CCTAGTTCAGCATTCAGCCAGCCCCCTGCCCACCCACCAGCTGACCACAGAAGCATGTGTAAGCACAGCTGAATTCAGCTAAGCCTGGCCCAGATCAGCAAGAATACCAGCAGATGCTATTGTGTGCATTAGTAAATACTGATTATTTTTAGATACTAAAGTTTGGGGCAACTTGTCATGTGGCATCACCTAACTGACACACATACATTTTAAAGAGCTCTATTAGACATACTCCAGCAAGAGTTACTAAGGAAGTGGCAGAACTGGCTCTACTTCCAAACCAGGAATTTCTACAGTAGAAGAGACATTACTGGGATCAGGAGTTAGAGGCTTCGAGGGAGTTCTTGGTAAGAATTCACTCCATTCTTCCCCTCAGGGAAAAGATCAGAGGTTTTTCCATTAATAGTCCAGGACAATTAAGGAGAAGTTCTGAGAAAGCCACTTTGTAGACATTGGTGGCGGTGGGAGAGAGGACCTGCAGGAAAGGGGACTGAGAATCTCACTCCATGTCTTGTTGAACTGCAGATCCCATAGGACCACTCCACTGCTACCCAAAGAGCTAAGCATGCTGGAAGAGTTCTTGACAGAAGCTGACTCATGCCAGGGAATTTGAGAATGTTAAGTTAAAATAGAGCCTTTTGCCTATTCCTCACTTGGAAAATTCTGAAGGAAGGCAGCTTTCTGGAGCAGTCTGTGATGGTAGACAAAGGGACAGAAAATTAGTCTATTAATCTTTCCTACAATTCATTAGAGGGGCAGAGAGGTATATAGGTTCCTTATGGGAGAGGGAAATTTGTAGCTGGACTTGAACTATTTTGCCAGTACAGTATCTGTATTTGTTTCCTAGGCCTGTTGTAACAACCTACCACAAACTGGGTGGCTTATAACAACCAACATTTATTGTCTCACAGTTCTGAAGACTAAGCCATCTGAAATGCTATGCTGCCTCTGAAGCTGCTGGCAAAGGTTCCTTCCTTCCTTCTTTCAGCTTCTTGTGGCTGCAGATGCTCCTGAGTTGTGACAGCATGACTCCCAGCTCTGCCTCCATCTTTACATGACCATCTTCCTTCTGTGTCTTCACATGGCATTCTCCTCTCTTTGTGTGTTGGTTTCCAAATTTCCCTTTTCTTCTAAGGACAACCATCATTGGATTAGGACCCCTCCTAAGGACTTCATCTTAACTTGATTATTTTGGAAGTACCTTGTTTCCAAATAAGGTCACATTCACAGGTACTGGGGGTTAAGACTTGGCAGGGCGGGGGGAACGGAGGGAGACAATCCAACCCGAAACAGTGTCCTAAAGGTTGGTTGCTGGGTGAGGGAACCCAGCAGTAAGAGCTGAGAGGTTTATGACTATGGCAGGAGCTGAGGTGGGGAGTGGGAAGAGGTCTTGCTGCCCTTCAGTGCCTCCTGAAGAAAGTACAAATGAACCACGAGAAAACCAGCAGGGGAACTCTTGCCTCATGTCGGGTAATAGCCGAGAGAGGACTGTAAATGGTCCCAGTTAGGTCAAATGACTCCTGACACCTTCCCTCAATCTTCCCTCCCAGACCCTACCTGTTGGAGGTGGAAGAGACACAGAAGGCAAAGGTTGTGTTCCAGGAATGAAGGATCAGGCCACAGTCCCAATCCCCACTGAGGGTCCTGGAGCCACGGGAAAAGCCACAGCAGAGGGAAGGGAGGTGAAAGGAAGAGCTGGGCTTAATATGAGGTTGACATGTTAAACTGGATCAGGCTGAACCAGACTTTGTGAAACCTAAGTGGACATACAGGTCTGGGATTTGCCCAAGAAGTGATCAAGGTGTGGGGAAGGGGCCTTCAGGGACAGTAAGTGGGAAAACAATATTATGTGCTTACATCTTATCTACTAAGTCAGACAGTTCAGTACAGGGGTTCTAAGAGTTCAAATCCAAACTCTGTGACCTTGGGCAAATCTCATTCCACCTCTGAGCCTCCGTTGCCTCATCTATACAACTTGGATGATAATTTTAAACACACACATTCACACACACACACCCTCTGCAAGGCTGTGTAAGAACTTTCTAAGTTTCAGGGTGCTGCTGTGATAGAGGCCAGAATCCATGATTGGTATCTGCTCTTCCACTTCTTGGTTGTGCTGTCTCACACAACGCACTTAGCTTTTCTGAGCTTTGGCTTTCTCATCTACAAAACTGGGCCATGAGTCATGGGGTTAATGGGAAGATTCAATGAGATGTGAAATTGCTTTTTATTTTGTAAAGTGTTTTATATTTGTAAAGTGTTTCAGGCATGTCTATTTCTTTTATAATATCAAAGAGATGTAACATGTTGAATTAAGCATGAGAATTGACATTACTTGAACTGCTATTGATAATAATTTGTGATCAGCAATGAGCCCTGTACATGGGAAATTTCTGCAAAGCTTTAAATAAAATACTGACATCGAGGTCCTACCACCCCCACTACCGAAGATCCCAGTTTAGTTGATCTAGGCTGTGATCCGGGCATCAGTGTTTTCCCAGCTCCCAGAGGACTTAATGGTGTGGTGTGTGTTGGTGGGAAATCCTGCTTCTGTGCCTGATGGCTGGGTTGCTCCCGTTTTATCTCTCTTTTTTTGTTTACCTCTGACAGCTGCTACCTGCAGCACAATTTTTATCCATGGGCTACAAACATGCTGATTTAAGTCTGATTTTCTGGCTACTCAGTGATTTTTTTTCACTTTGTTTTTGTCAGGTTTGATCAATTAATTGATCATTTTCAGCTTGCAACAAGAAATTGCAATTGTCATCTTAAAAACAAAACTTAGTTGAGAAATTCTGAATTCTGATGGGAAAAATAACATCTTTATTGCGAATCTGAAGCAGGGTTTCCTTTCCACCACTGAAACAACTGCTTTTATTTTTTAAATAATCTCAGGTATCTTAGGAGGCCCACAGTTGCGCTGTAGGATAACACATGATATAAATAAATCAGAATAAATGCAGTTGTGCAAAACACATTTGAAAGTGCCGAGCAGAAAAAGACCAAGAATATCAATCATTCAGGGAAGGGGGGGGCGGGTAGATGGAGGTGGCCATGATGAGAGAAGATTTCTGGGAGAGGGTTTAAACACACCTAGGAACACTTGAGCCACTCAGACTGGCTGCTGCCAGGCAGCAGTGAAACTGCCCTGTAGGAGATAATTCAGACTTTGGAAAGGAGTGGTTAAAAGCTTGAGGTCAAAACTGATGGTACAAAGGCAGAGGTGTGCTTAACAGAAAACCTTCTTGTTGGCTGTGAGTGCTTTCTCTTCCAGTCGAGTTTGTACAGCAGGGGCAGCAGGTTTCTTCCCTTCAGCCTAAACAGGAGAAGAGTTCATTTAATCTATTACAGGCTGTCCAAAGACAGCTGAGACCAAATGACTTTCCTCTCCTCCTCTTCCTCTGCCTCAGAAGGTGCAAGGATGAAACGCCAGATTTCAAAAGTGCTTCAATTACTGACAGTTCCTGTAATACTCCCAGTCTCAGCTGCCCTCCTAACACCAGGGTGTAATTATCCTTGTACTTCATTGGAGGTTCAGGAGAGCTTACTAGCTTGCTCTATTGCTGCATAATTCAGGAGTTCAGTTCAGGCTTCCTTAACAGCCTTTTCTTTGCTTTTGGTCTCAAAAGACCCTTTTCCAAATGGTCCATTTTGGCAGAAAACTTCAGGATAGAGGGAGGGCTGCAGAAAGCAGTGCAAGCTGCAAGGCTAGATACCCAGGAATGGGGACACCTGGTCCTATCCCTGCTCTGCTGCTAATTCACTGGGTGGTGTCAGCCAAGAAACTGCCTCTCTGGGCACCAGTTTCCTTCCTCATCAATGAGAAGGCAGAACTGGGTCAGCACTTCCAAAAGTGTGTTCCCTGGAACACTGTCTCTCTCTTTTTTTTTAATTAATTTATTTATTTATTGATCTTTGGCTGCATTGGGTCTTCGTTGCTGCGTGCAGGCTTTCTCCAGTTGCGGCAAGCGGGGACCACTCTTCATCGCGGTGCGCGGGCCTCTGACTGTCGCGGCCTCTCGTTTCGGAGCACAGGCTCCAGACGCGCAGGCTCAGTAGTTGTGGCTCACGGGCCTAGTCGCTCCGCGGCATGTGGGACCTTCCCAGACCAGGGCTCGAACCCATGTCCCCTGCATTGGCAGGTGGATTCTCAACCACTGCACCACCAGGGAAGCCCTGGAACACTGTCTCTTAAGATGTTTCTGCAGAAAATGGTTATTTAATGACCATAGTCTTATATAACTTCTGGAAATGCTGTGTAGCAGGCCTGCTTGTGGTGTGGGTAATAGATGGCCTCACTAAGTGTCTGCCCCAGCAGCCTTCTGGTTTATTACTTTAATACTACATTTCCCAAACCCCTTTGCACTAGAGTCCAGGTATGACTTGGGCTCCCAGTAAGATGTATTTGTGCACCTGGGATTGAAGTAACTGGGCAGGGAGACATCCATTTAAATGGCATGGTATATGGTCATGGTGGCAACTTCCTGAATGCCTCGTTTCCTGACTGTGCCTGGGTTCCCTTAGCAAGCCAGGTCTCTGCTGTGGTTCTGAAAGTTGTTCCTGGAGGCCCGCTATGGAGCTTGCTTTGTTAGAGTTCAGCCACACTGTAAGTTCCCAGCTCCCTGTATCAAATCCCTGGCTAATTAAAATGACCAGAGTGATTCTGTTGTCTGCAGCTGAGTTTGACTAAGGCATAGCCTCTTGGTTATTCACAAGAAACATAAAACCTGTTAAATGTTCTAAGATTTTTGGCAGTAAAGAAACTTATTTTACCTAGTATGTTTCAAACTGAATGAATTTATATACACAGGTCTATATCTTATGTTGACTATTCTTATACATTTTTTACTTCAAACACTCATGCTGTTAAAATTCATCATGCAAAGCATATATTTTTCTTTATGTCTAGCAGTATGTATTTTTCTTTTTTTTTTTATTTTTATTTTTTTTTTAACATCTTTATTGGGGTATAATTGCTTTACAATGGTGTGTTAGTTTCTGCTTTATAACAGAGTGAGTCAGTTATACATATATATATGTTCCCATATCTCTTCCCTCTTTGTCTCCCTCCCTCCCACCCTCCCTATCCCACCCCCCCAGACAGCCACAAAGAACCGAGCCGGTTTCCCTGTGCCATGCGGCTGCTTCCCACTGGCTATCTACCTTACGTTTGTTAGTATATATATGTCCATGTCTCTCTCTCGCCCTAACACACCTCACCCTTCCCCCTCCCCATATCCTCAAGTCTGTTCTCCAGTAGGTCTGTGTCTTTATTCCTGTTTTACCCCTAGGTTCTTCATAACATTTTTTTTTCTTAAATTCCATATATATGTGTTAGCATACGGTATTTGTCCTTCTCTTTCTGACTTACTTCACTCCGTATGACAGACTCTAGATCTATCCACCTCATTACAAATAGCTCAATTTCGTTTCTTTTTATGGCTGAGTAATATTCCATTGTATTTTTCTTCATTGTCTTTGAGAGGGTAAAGAGAATGAAAATATTTATCTTTTAAAACACTGCAAGTTCTGATCCTCACTTTGCTTCCAGCCTTCTTGATATAGGTTATGCAGCTGAAGAATTGATGGAGATACATGTTCATGCTCCTTCTGTTCCCCATCCTACCTTTCACTTCTTTGTAAGGATCCATTCTCCTGTACATTGTGTGACTCTTTGGATCTACGGAGAGGTCCAAGACTCTGAGTGGTTAGCAAACGCCCCTGGTGATTCTGGTGCAGCTGATGTGTGCTCCTCCACTCTTTTAGAATAACTGTCCTGGTCTCAGAATGAAATGTCCATGAACAGGTGCTCATGGCTGTCTTCTGAGAAGCCCTCTCCCAGCCACATAGAACTTCAGCCTGAGAGCAGCTATCTTGGCCGCCCCTCCTTCTTCAGCAGCCAACACATTAAGCTCAGTTACAAGAGGAGTATTTTAACCCCTTGCATCAGACATTTTGCCTTTGAGTCAGTCACACTCCAGGGAAGCTGGGTCCCTTTCTTTCCTCTCTGCATTTATGACATGCTGTAATGCTTCCATCATTAAACACCTGGAGTATCTCTAAATGTCTCTCTTAGGTGAGGATATGAGATCTTTGAGGGCAAGGTCTATGTCTCAATCATCTGTGATTCCCTAGTGTTTAGAACATCATCTTGCACAGAGTGCACTATTATTATCCATTTTATTTATTTATTTTTAACATTCAGACTCATTCTTCTTCTAATATGGTTACTGTCTCAGGACATTGGAAGAGGGAAAGAGG
>NW_006773982.1:338154-340214 GCF_000442215.2 Lipotes vexillifer | reverse complement strand
GGGAAAGAGGAATAGAAACTTCTAGTCCAGGAAGCCTTGGAATGAAGAACAAACAAATTGTTTTCCTCTCCTCCTCCCCAGTCCCAGTTCTTAGAAGTCTCTTGCCTGCATGCACATTTGTGTTATCTCTGTGCTTTGTGGTACTGCAAAGGCAAGACTGCCTGGCTGAACAATGTGGACTCAACCTCAGTGCAATTTCTAAATGTGCAAGGTGTGCTATGCTCCTAGGCCTTTGAGAACTGCTGTGTGTATTTCCTAAGAATATGACTTATCTGTGCTTCTATCAAATTATACCTTGTCTGAGCCATCTGGGCACAGAGGAATATTCCATTGATTGATAGGTTTGGTGGGATAGCAAATTTTTGCTAGATATCAATTATTGCTGTGTTCTGATGGGCCCAGGCCATTGGAGTGTGATTTACAGCAAAACATGTGTTTTGATCAGGGCCACCAGCTAAGCTGAGTGTCTGGGGGGCTCTAAAGGGCTGTAACAGTTTCATCACAATTCAGTGTAAATGGTTCAGGAGTTTGAAGAGACAGCTGTTCCCCTCAGGGAACGTTTCCTCTTGGTTCTACTTTTCTGTCATGTGTTCCCCAGAGACTACTGCATGGTACTACACGCTTCATGCTGACCACCACTCTGGCGCTCAGCAGGCTGAGGCAGTTAAAGTTGGTTTTTGTATGTGTTCTCTTAGGAAAAATCACTCATGAGAGTTTCAGGAGCAAAGGCTAAGTAAAACCATGGACCTTAGGAGGTTAGAGCCAAGAGGGACCTAGGAGATAAAATAATTCAACACTGTCATTCTATAGGTAAGAAACCTGAGACCCAAAGACATATATGTAAACTTGGAAGCCAGCACTCTTTTCTGAATACCACCAGGACCCTCCAGGAGTTTTTGATTTCTATTTCTAGGAATAATCAGAGAAGGAACTTAAATCATGCTTCCTACATACCTCCTCTAAATTTCTCCAAATGCTTTTTAAAAAAATGAACAATTGATCTGCAATGTTGGCCCATGTAAGGGAGGCATCCTCCCCTATTGGGTTGCCTGAGGACACCCCCACTCTGATACAGCATCTGGCTCTGACGTAACTCCGGATTTCAAAGTGAGTCGTTTTCGAAGTGTAGTCCCTGATCTGCAGCATTAACCTCACCTGGAATATTGTTAGAAAAGCAAACTCTCACACTCCACTCGAGACCTACCGAGTCATAAACTTAGAGGTGGTCCCAGCTCTCTGAATTTTTACAAGCCTTCCAGGTAACTCTCATGCATGCTCAAGTTTGAGAACCACTGAACGTTCCTGACCTCTCCTTACACAATGTGATTTTAGGAGCAATTAGGCTACTCCCCATTCTCCAAAAGACCCTGCCTTCTGCCTGCTGTTGCCTGGAACTTCCATTCTTTAGATTTATATATTTGGATTAAGACTTCTAGCTCTAGGATATCCTGGAATATAAAGCGTGTTAAACCTTCAAATCCTTCACATATCAGTTTGTTCAACCTTAGCAACATTTTCTTTAAGATTAGATTTTGATAGAATGTATTTATAATGTATTTATAGCTTGCTTGTAACTGAAACCTATTGAAACTAGTGGTAAAGAAACAGTGGGAGAATTCAGTATAATGGAAGGGGAGGTTTTCTACCAGGGACTGGAATGCCCACAGCCATCCTGCTTGCCTCCTGTCTCTGCTCTGCTCCAGGAACCCATTTTGTCCTCCCTTCTTGCTGAACACTGGCTTTCTCTGCTTCTCAGTTCCATGGGAGAAGCTGGCTACAGCCTGCATCTCTCAGATGGAACAGGTCCAGCCACCAGGAAAGAGCCTGTGTGTCTCTCCCAGTCTCAGTTCTAAGTTTCAGAAAGGGGATTTCAGCCCAGGTAGGATCAGCTCTTCACCTGAAGTCAATCACCTGTGTATTGGGTGCAGGAACATAGCCTTTGGGAGCCCCACACTTGTAATGGTGTGGATGGTAAATAGATAGTTTTCTGAGAAGAGGGGATGGCTGGAAGTTAACCTGATAGACAGAGTTTGAGGACCCTGAATTGGAAGGAAATTTTC
>NW_006773982.1:323719-338144 GCF_000442215.2 Lipotes vexillifer | reverse complement strand
GGGAAAGAGAACAGGGGAATACAAAGAGTGAATTTACCAGATGATAGTTATAAAGGTCAGTGTTTGTTATGGATTAGCTTGTATCCCCCTCCCTGTCCCCTCAAAAGATATGTTGAAGTCCCAATCTCTGGTACCTCAGGATGTGACCTTATTTGAGCATGGGGTCATTTCAGATGTCATGAGTTAAGGTAAGATGAGATCATATTGGAGTAAGGTGGGTCCTTAATCCAATATGACTTGTGTCCTTATAAGAAGAGGGAATTTTGGACACAGACACAGACACCAATGGAAAACAATTATATGAAGCTGGAGGCAGAGATTCTAGTGTGGCCACAAGGCAAGGAACGTCTGGGGCTACCAAAAGCTAGAAGAGGCAAGGAAGACTTCTTCCTTGGACTCTTCAGAGAGAGTAGGGCCTTGCCAATACCTTGATTTCAGACCTCTACTTCCAGAAATCTGAGATAACAAATTTCTGTTGTTTTAAGCCATCCAGTATGTGGTACTTTGTTATGACAGCCCTAGGAAGTTATACAGTGCTCTTTAGCCCTTCCATGCCTACTGACCTACCACCCTGCCCCATATTCTAAGTGCCATAATACTACAAGCAGTGGGTGATAATAGCAAGATTTTAAACAAATAATAACCCAAATAGATTTGCATTGGTAAAGGCTATTCTGGCTCTGTGTGAGTATTGGATTGTGGACAGGAATGAACGGTGCAAGATTCTTACTGTGCACTCGTGTGATGTTGTCTTGTCAATGGGCACCTACACTTGTTGGGTATCTATGATGATACTTATCTTTGGTAAAATGCAATTCTTGGATGACTTAGAGGCTTAAAATTCAATGTGTCTGAAAAACATCTCATGGTGTTCTTAAATGCCGCCCTCCTCCCATAAAATCCCAAACCTGTGTTGTATGTCTTGACAAATAACATGAGCATGCATTTGCTTTTGCAATCTAGAGTCCATGAATTTCTTTCTCCCTCTCACCTCTCACTGTAAATCCTTCACCAAAGATGTCTATTTTACCCCCCAAATAATCCTCAAATCTATCATATCTCTCCATCTCTGTCACCGTCATCTGCCCAAGCCACTTATTGCTCAGAGGACCACTGCCTCTTCTCTCATGTAGTCACCCCCACTCTGCTCACTCCACTCCAATCTGATCTTCACACCAGAGTGATTTTTTCAAAATGCACATTTGATCATGTCACCTTCCTGCATTACAACTCTCTTTGCTCTCAAGATCAGACAGAATTTGTTAACATGGCCTCCAAGCCCCTTCAATGTCTAGTCTTTAACCCTCCCTCAGCCTCATCTCTCTCTGCTCCAGTCACAGTGACTTCTCTGAGTCCACTGAGTGCATGGAACTTCTCTTGCTACAGGACTTTGTCTCAGCTGTCCCCTCTGCTCAAAATACTCTGCTCTATTCTCTTCACTTAGTTAACTTATATTCCTATATCATCTCTCTGTTCAAGGGTCACTTCCTCAAGGAACCTCTTCTGACTTCTTCAAGCAGGTTGAATCCTTTTAGAGCATCCTTCAGCTCCATGTTAGTGTTTATTGCCATTGCAACTTTGTATTTATCTCAGCTCATTATTTTCTCTTTCACTCACTAGATTGCAAGCTCCATGAGGGAAGTAACTGTTTTTTATCTTTTCTTCCACCATGTAGCCCAGTTCCTCATAGAACCTCAATGGTATTTGTTGAATGAAAAGTGACTAAATAAATACATATCAAATGGTGTTTTTTGTTGAATATCTAATATGGACCAGGCACTTTACACATTTTAACCCAGGCTTTATCAGAACCTGGAAAACTAGTATTTTTTTTAATTTAAAGATAAGGAAAACTTCAGCTCAGAGATATGAATTTGTCAAAGAGAATAGAGTTGATAAGCAGTGTCAATCCAGGATTAAAATCTACATCTATCTGTTTCTGCAGGTGGTGCCATTTCTAATATATCAGAATGTTAAGGCTAGAGGGTATCTGGGAAGCATATGGGAACACTGTCAAAAACACTGTCATCCTGCTGAGAAGGAAGCTGAGACACAAAGTTAAGAAAATAAAAATGCATATAAATTCACATAGAGCATCCACAACAGAGCACAGATAGAAACTAAACCTCTCTTGACTGTGTTTATTCTATTATCATGTGTCATTTTAACCCTTTGAGAAAAAGTAGGAGCAGTAACTTAACAGACTGTATTTTGCACCACCCACAATTGCCAAAAATGGCCACCCAGATCAGGGTCATAGCTGAATTATACTTGTAGCAAGGAATTCTGGCAGACTTTGGGGTCTAGGGATTGCAGAGGGAGGGAGGGAGAGAGAAAAGGAGGGGGAAAGGAGGGAGGGAGGGAGCATGACTGAATAGTAAATAAAGCCAGTTTTCTTGATGCTGATTTTCTTGTTACTTAATATAAAGCCATAATCGTTACCATAGCAACATGCTAATTGCACACAACATGAATATGTAGATTCCCTAGGGGAAAATGGAATAAACTGTATATTTGTGCAACTTTACTTAAAAAGAGAAAAAGCTTGTATAATTCCAGTCCATGGTTGCATAAACAGGGCTCTTCATCCATGTAGATGATTATTCCAGTGAATCTATGACAGCCAGAAGTGAATGATGTGCTCACTGAGGCCATAGAAAAATAACCAACAATTGGTGTATGTGTGTGTGTGTGTGTGTGTGTGTGTGTGTGTATGTATGAGAAAGAGAGAGAGAGAGAGAGAGAGAGAGAGAGTAAGACAGAGAAAAAGAGAATGAGAAAGACAGCAACAGAGAAAGAAATCATATAATCATAGATGTGGACATTTCTGGAGGGAAATCCACTTAAATAGTGGCCTCCTTTCAGGATTCAAGTTTCCAGAGTGATTATTGAAGTACTTGTGTCATTGATGCTCCAAAGATTACCAGAGTGGAAACTACCTTGTAGGTTGTGGACCACTCAGGGGAAATAGAAGAGCACTGTGGTTCTAGAATTTCCATAGAGGAAAGGTTTAGAGTGACCATCCAGTGAGAAGGTTGGGTGGGTCTGGTACCCATGGGGATGTCCCAGAATATTTGAAGTCTCACCATGGTTTTTACTTTGATTACATTTTTACTGGGTTAGAGATGGGAGTATGATAAAAGTCCCCCAAGCCACCCTTTGGCACTGCCACCAACAAGAGTCCTCCAGTTCTCCACTTCACCCCACCACAGAAGACTAATGACAAGGTCTGTGGTTTGGATGCTGCTCTCTGTATAGATGGTTCTGGATCTCAGCCTGATATCCCAAGTGAGGAGGGGGCCGCCATACCTCAGCTGAGGTCTAAGTAATGAGCACCAGAGACCAGTCTGGATTTCCTGGAAGAGTCCCAGTTCCAAATCCTCTCCCGGGACTCCATAAGTAATTGTTAGATTGGATATGTTTATTATTTCTTCAGAAACCATTGTGTCTAGAAGCATACACATGGTGATCCTCATTCTGGCTGACTCTGTTGTAATGTTTTCTATCTCTCATTATGTCACTTCCTCTACACCCACATAAACACAAAGGTATCTCTACTTACTAGCTACCTATATCTTCATCTTTATATATCTAGCTAGTTGTCTTTATTGAAATATAGGTGTGAGCGTGTGTGTCCATTTACACATCTCTTACTATACACACATATATGTATATGGGGGGGAAACAGCCAACAAGCAATAACTAAAATAAACAAGTTACAACAAAAGGTACACAAGAATTAGGGTGGAACAACTGGAATAGGGGTGGAGCAGGTTGCAGTTGTAAATAAGGTGATCGGGAAAGTCCTCAGTGAACTGACACCTAAGTAGGAGTGTATATTATCCAGGAGAGGCTCCTAAGTCTCAGAGCAAATGGGAACTGTTTGGTTTAAGTTACATGATTTTTCCATTGCCTGACTTTCATTGAATTGCTGCAAGTCCCAGCATTGTTAGATCAGTTCTTGAAAGGGCAGAAGTTTGCCTGAAAAAAGCCAGATCCTAAGCTAATCAGAAAGAGACTGGAAAGAGCCAGCCTTTAGTTTAAAAAGTGAAGAACCAGACTGGAAAGATCAAGACCAGATCCTGATGACAGGTTGGCGTCAGCTTGGAGGCGTGAAGAAATTGGACAATTTATGGTCAGCCTGTGAGGTTGCATCATAATTCCTTGTCTGCACAAGAGCTCCAGTGGAGGGGGGATGAATTGGGAGATTGAGATTGACATATATACACTAATAGGTATAAAATAGATAAGTAATAAGAACCTTCTGTATAAATAAATAAATAAATAAATAAATAAAATTCAAAAAACAAAAACAAACAGACAAGAAAAGAGCTCCAGGGAAAGAACAAATAAGTTTTCTGGTTCTATTTTCAGTTTATGTTGCTCTCTTTTTTATTAATTTCAGACTCTTTAAAGATATTCTTTAGGGGCTTTTGTTTCCAAACACAAACGAGAGATGATACTGGAATTTCACAGATAAAGTGGGTGAAAGAAGGGCTCACCCTGTCCAAAATCCTGGGAACAGTTGTTTTGATTAACCAGCTAACTTTAAAGTGGGGAAAACACATAAACAAGATGGGCCCTGGAAAGTGCAAGTGGTTTGACCACATCCTGTCAAAATGGAGATGATACAAAGAAGATGGTATCATTTACTGTTTGTAAGAAAGTATTCTAAATGAAAGAAGCTGATTCATAGATGCTATCACCACCCCGTAAACACATTAAAAATCAAATACAGATTATATTACACATACTATCTGCAATGATAAAATGCAGAAATTGTCAACAGCTTAAAAAAATTCTAGTCACTCATATTAATTCTCATTGTCATCTTATTTCTCTTAGTCTCAGTTTTGTTTCTTTTAGGTCTTGAGCACTGAGGCCTTTGAAATGTTTTCTGATTTTATTTAAGGATGATTGCATTGCAGGAAATCCTTCAGTGGCTTCCAAATTTCTTTAGGATAAAATTCCTTTAGGATGAACTAAATGGCTTATAAAATATTACAGAGTCCTTTTGATCTGTCCCCTGCCTACCTCTCCAAATTTATCTTCTGTTGCTCTCCCACAGTCATCCTCCTGGCTGCCAGAACAACCTCATGCATCTCCCTGAATAATTCACACTGTTCTATGCAGCAGTATCTTTGCTCATTATAGTTCCTCTGCCTAGAATATGCTTCCTACTCTCACCTACTAGGCTAGATTTGTCACCTCCTCATGGTAGTTCTCCTAACCTTTTTTATCCTCCAGGCTATGTTGAGTTGTTGAGCCTCACAGCACCCTGCATAACTCTCTCATGGCCAGTTTGTCATGTAATGGTTGCCCTTTTTGTTTTCTTATGCTATAAACTAAGAATTTCTTGAGGGCAAAGTTGAAATGAACTTATACCACAGCTTCTAGAATAGAAATGTAGTGCCCAGCATACACTGTGGATCACTGTGTGTGTGTGTGTGTGTGTGTGTGTGTGTGTGTGAGTGTGACAGAAAGAGAAACAGAGAGACAGAGTGAGATAAAGTTTGAATTAAAGCACTGAAGGTCTCAAATATTGCAATATCCATAAGCAAAGGAATGAAAACTTGGCAACTTCTTGGCAATCATTTAACTAATGCTGGTAACAGAGATGAGGCTCAATAAGTCATAACCATTATTATAAGAAGGAATTTTCCAACCTCAGCAGTTCATTATGAGTAGTTACTGGGTCGTACTGTCTTCTCCATAACCCTGCAGGGGACAGACAGATTTGGCAGGGATGTCGAGATAAATAGCTTTTTGATTTCATTTATTTCCACAGTTTTTAAACACTTTATCCCCACAACTTCAAATCACTCTTCTATAAATGGAATTGATCAAATTGTATCATGGTAGAATATTTTGCCTTTGATCTAAGAATATTTTGCCTTTGATCTGTATGTGTGCAAGGCTATTTTGTGTCCAAATTAGGAAGCAGGTGGAATCTGTGATTATAGGACACACACCTGGCCCTGGCTCCTCTGTCTAGTGCTCCACCCCATTTTCCCAGGCTCCAGGTTCCCCACCACTGTGCCCAGTGTAAAGCAGGCATCCATCCCTCCACCACTGCCCATCACTTCCTATTTTGTCTCCTTTCAGTGCTGTTAGCTGACTTGCTAATCTATATTGACCTAATTCTTGTTAGGCTGTCAATGCCATAGCTTCATAGAAACTTAGAGTTTTAATCCTTAGAGGGGGTTTAATGCAATCCCTTCATTTTGCAGAGGAGAGATGGAAGGTGGAGAGATAGAAGATAACCCGCTCAAAGTCATGGAGCTGACAGAGGCAGAACTGGCAACTGGGCTCTCCTGGACCTCACAGCATAGCCCCTTAGAGCTGGGCTCAAACCCCCACTCAGCCACTTACTGCTCACATGGTTGTTGAAAACCATTTAAGCTTCCAGAGCCTCTGCCTTGTTCTCCCTCAAAACTAGAAAATGAGAGCTTCCACCTGACAGCATTGTTATGAGGATTAAATAAGGGAATAGACATAATGGACTTCGCACAGCCTCTGACATGTAGAAAACACTTAAATGCTGAACAGTTTACTAAAGCCGGATGCCGGGGGAGGTGTTGGAGCAGGGTGACCCTTTTAGTTTTTAGATCTGCCAGTTGGCATCCCTGATTTTGACCACTTACCGTGCACTTGGCTCATAGGTCTTTCATGATCAAGCGAATGTTCCTAACCATTCACGTTTTGTTTATCCGCGTTTGGCCCTCTTGAGAGGGAGAAGCCACTTCAGCCTCCTCGCTGTCATTCGTCACCTCTCCTGCCAGATCCCGGCTCTGGACAGTTGCTTGCGGAGTTGGAGCCGTCTCTGTGCAGGGTTTCAGCAGAATGCTCAAGGGGGCAGTATGGTCATGCCGAAGAAGGCAGCCTCGCCTCGAGGAAAGCCTTGGCCATTTTTGCATGAAAGTGTTTACCCTGGAAATTAAATTATATTTGAGATTTTTGGTTTCCCTTCCCCCACCCCCGCCGTGGGAGGTTTCGGAAAGTTACTGTGGTGACAGTTGCAATCAGAAGGCTGTCAGCATTTCAGCTCTGCACCGGGAGGCCCTGCAGGCTCCTTCAGCGCCCCGGCCCCTAGGGACCCTGTGCACGTGGGGAAACCCTGTCCCTGTGGGGGGCTGGGCCTCCAGCGGTTACTGGCTCCGCACTCCCTCTACACACATTCTCCCATCTTCAGCCAATTTCGGATCAACAGCTGAGCGTGAATTTCAAACTTAAGTTGGATAGTTGGAGAGTTGTTTTTGTTTGCGTGTGTGTTTTCCAAAATATTTCTGAAAGTAACTCTTAAAATGCTCCCAGTCTATACATGGATTCATGCATATTCATAGCTTCTTCCTCTGGGTAGCCTCAAGGTTTCTTCTCTGTCAAAGGAGGCATTAGATAAGTTCCCAGCTCTGGTATTCCAGAGTTCTAGGTTCAACAATATAGAGAAACCTATGAAAAAGATCCAACCCTTGGGAAATTCCTCTTTTTTTTGTGGTTTCTCCCAACTAAGCCAGTCACTCAACACTCTTGGTAACTTGAAGATTAACAATTCCTGTTCTCCAGGGATCCTACTTAATTAATCATTATTCACCACCAAATAAATATTTAATGGCCCTTGATCTTGTGTCAAGGACTGAGCTAAGGTCATTCATACCAAGTGGTGAAGAGAACAGACACTGTCCCTACCCTCATGAAGCTTGCAGATTAGTGGGGATACAGACGCTACGCAAATAATCGCACAGAGAGAGAAAGTAATTACAAAGTGAGAGGAATGCTGGGCAGGAAAAATAAAAGGCAATGAAGATCAAGTATAAAGGGACCTAATTTAGAACTGAGTCAAGGAATGAGGAAGTGATGTTTTAGTTAAGACCCGGAGGTATGTGGGAGTAGCATACTATGTGTAAAAGCCAGAGGTTGAAACCAAATTATTGACTTAGAATGGTAACAGTGACGCCATATTTTGACATCCAAGGAAGAAATTAACCCATTCTAATTTTCAATGAATACTGGTAGCAAAGTCCATGATATTGCTTGCAGATAATTTGAATTGTCAGAAACTCAGAGCATGATACAATGAGAATAACTTCTGAGGACATCTGATTCAACTCTCTTCTAATTTAGGAATCTCCTCAAAAACATGCTAAATAATTATCAAGTTTCTGTCAGGGAATCCAGTCAGTTTTTCCACTTTTAACTGTTCAACTTTTTCCTTCCATTGATTTCTTAGATTTCTCCTTACTTAGATTTCCCTTTCTAGACAGGGAAATAAATTTTGTTTTCTTTCTTCATTGATATATCTCAACTGTCAAGAACAGTGCCTGGAATACAGTAACTTCTCAAAGCTTATTTATTGAATGAAGTAACTGAAACAAAATAGGCTTCCCTAAACTTTGGCTCATGGGCTGTAGTTCTGCTCTCTAGAACAGCAAATAACAAATTTAACATCTCATATAAGGACAGTCGTACAATCATTTGAAAATAGCTCTCATTTTCCAGTTCTTTTCTCTCTGTTAAATATTCCCATAGATGTAGCTTTGAAACTTTCACAATTTTGATGACTAATTTGGATCCAATTAGGCATGTTAATTGAAAAATGTGAATCTACTTTTTTACATTATCATATATCCATCGTTTCTCTAATTTTTTACATAGGTATGTTTCTTTCTTTAACCCTTCACATACCTCATGTTCTTGTTCTTGGAAGATATAGTGTTTTCTTACAAATTGAAGTTTTGCAGTAATCCTGCATCAAGAAAGTCTATTGGCGTTATTTTTCCAACAGCGTTTGTTCACTTTGTGTCTCTGTGTCACATTTTGGTAATTCTCACAATATTTCAAACCCTCCATCTGGAAAAAGATTATGACTCACTGAGGGCTCAGGTAATGGTTAGCATTTTTTATTAATAAAATATTTTAAAATTAAGGTATGTACATTTTTTTACACATAATGCTATTGGACACTTAATAGATTATAATACAGGGCAAACATAACTTTTATATGCACTGGGAAATCAAAAAATTCACATGATTCATTTTATCATGATATTCACTTTATTGTGGTAGTCTGGAATTGAACAAGCAATATCTTCAAAGTATGCCTGTGTATATATAGGTATGCTTGTATATCTAAGGAACACATATATGTGTGTGTTCCTTATGTTATAAGAAATTGGCTCACATGATTATAGAGCTGAGAAGTCCCAAGATCTGAAGTTGGCAAGCTGGAGACACAAGAGAGTTGATGTGTATTTCCAGCATGAAAGTTGACAGTCCTGAGACCCAAGAAGAGCCAATGTTTCAGTTCAAGTCTGAAGGCCAGAAAAGACTGATGTCCCAGCTTAAAGCAGTCAAGCAGGAGAAGTTTCCTGGTATCTCAGGTAGAGGAAAACTTTTTTCCTATTCAGGCTTTCATTGATTGGATGAGGCCAGCCACATTAGGGAGGGCAATTTACTCAGTCTTCGATTCAAATGTTAATCTCATCCAAAACACCCTCGCAGACACACCCAGAACAAGATTGACCCAATATGTGGGCACCCTGTGGCCCAGTCAAGTTGACACATAAAATAAACTATCACATTATCTATCAGACAGTCAAAGAGGAGTGTATGTAAGGAAGCCTTGAGCTAACTTACAAAGAGAGAGAGAGAGTACTTCACAGGTGAGCAGCAAGGTGTGGCAGCTTCTGGAAAGATGGTAAACTGTTGAATCTGGGTACAAGCAAGGGGAAAAGGAAGCATTCTCTTTACTGGGTCCATAAAAACCAGTGGAGATAATGGCACTGATGGGAGCAGATGGGACAGATTAGAATCAGGAAAACCCCACATGCACTAATAATTTGCTTGAAATAATGATGCTCTCCAACTATCACCTCCAAAGTTTGTTGTAAGAATGGCAGTGAAAGCAGAACCAAAAAACAGTAAGAACTTGTACAGTCTCAAGCATTTTGGGGGACTTTGAAGTAAGCCTGAAACTGATCACTCCAAGGGTGATACTGCAGCCCACTCCTCCTGGCTTCAGGATCAAACACTGATAAGAAGAGACTAACACCTAATCATCAGTGCCTACTGCAGTAGAACTGGAAGTTGGGAATTGAGCTAACAAGAAATGTGTTCAGCTTTCTAATGCTGGGGATCAATCCTGGATCAATGTATCACATGGTAAAATGTAAACAATCATGTTCTCGACTTTAGCTATCACACATAGAAAAGAGTTTACAATCTCTGGGATAAACCAAACAAAATAAGAGTATAATTCAATCTGCATGTAATTATATATACAACTTCTTACAATAAAATATTATGAGGCATATAAAGAAGTTAGATAAAAATATTCATCAACAACAACAACAAAAAAAACCAACCTGACCCACAGATGAACCAGATGTTTCAACAAGAAGATGAGGATTTTTATATTATTGTAATCATGTTTGAGGATGTACGAGAAAAGATAAAGAAAGTAAATGAATAGGCAAAGAATCCCAGGAGACATTTGGAAACTATGAAAAAGAGCCAGAATAGAAATTCTAGAGCTGGAAAATACAATAGCTAAAATTTTAAAAACATGTTATATGACTGGATAGGAAATTTCCAGGTCCATATGGTTTTACTGACAAATTCCACCAAACATTAAAAAAGAAATAACACTAATTTTACACAATCTTCTTCAGACAATAGGAGGAAAACTCAACAAATTTTATAAGATCAACATTACCCTAACACTAAAACCAGACATAGACAGTACCAAAACAAACAAACAAACCCATAGACTCCTATCCATCCTTTTTGTAGATACAGAAATTCTCAAAAAAAAAAAAAAAAAGGTTAGAAAACTGAACCCATCACTAAAAACTACACCATAAGGCTTCCCTGGTGGTGCAGTGGTTGAGAGTCCACCTGCCGATGCAGGGGACACGGGTTCATGCCCCGGTCTGGGAAGATCCCACATGCCACGGTGCGGCTAGGCGCATGAGCCATGGCCGCTGAGCCTGTGCTCCTCAACAGGAGAGACCACAACAGTGAGAGGCCTGCGTACCGCAAAAAACAAAACAAAACAAAAAACAAAAATACACCATAACCAGGAAGATTTTTTTCCAGGAACATAAGGCTGGTTCAGAATTTTAAAAAATCTAACAGTATAATCCAACTTATACAGTTGGATTTTAGTTTATGTAATGTAGTTTATATATATATTTATAAATATATATAAATAAGTTTAAATAAGAAAGTTTATATATATATACAAACAGTTTAAATGATCAGATCTATTCATGCAAAAAAAAAAACCACATTGGACAAAATTTTTTATGACACAAACTCTCAGAAAGCTAAGAATAAAAAGAAACTTCATCATACTGCTGAAGGACATCTATAAAAAAGCTACAACTAACATCATACTTAATGATAAAACACTGACTGCTTTCCCCAAAAGACTGGGGGAAAAAAGGATGTCTGTACTCATCACTTCTATTCAACGTGGTACTGGAAGTTTTAGCCAGTGCAACAGGGTAAGGAAAGGAAACAAAAGACAAGCCTATTGGAAAAGAAGAAATAAAACTGTCCCTGTTTACAGGTGATATGATTGTGTACATAAAAAATGTCTCAACGAACCTACAAAAAGAAAAAAACTTCTAGTCCCAAAACAAATAAGTAAATTTAGCAAGGTGAAAGAACACAATATCAACACAAATACCAAGCGTATTTCTTTCTTTTCATTTTTCGAATTTGTTCTTCAATTTGAAAAAAATTTATCATAGGATCTTACCTACAATGAAAATACATATATTCATTTTTTTTAATTTAGTTTTAAAAAATTATTTCATTTTAAGAACACTTAACATGAGATCTACCCTCAATTTTTTAAATGTACAATATAGTCTTGTATTTATTTTATCTCATCTTTTCTGTCTTGTTTCAAGTCTGTGAATTGTTTTTTTAATTTAATTTTATTTATTTTTTTATACAGCAGGTTCTTATTACTTAACCATTTTATACATATTAGTGTATATATGTCAATCCCAATCTCCCAATTAATCACACCACCACCATCCCCACCACTTTCCCCCCTTGGTGTCCATACGTTTTTCTCTACATCTGTGTCTTTATTTCTGCCCTGCAGAAAGGTTCATCTGCACCATTTTTCTAGGTTCCACATATATGTGTTAATATACGATATTTGTTTTTCTCTTTCTGACTTACTTCACTCTATATGATAATCTCTAGATCCATCCACATCTCTATAAATGACCCAGTTTCATTCCTTTTTATGGCTGAGTAATATTCCACTGCACCACATCTTCTTTATCCATTAATCTGTCAATGGGCATTTAGGTTGCTTCCAGGACCTGGCTATTGTAAATAGTGTTGCAATGAACATTACTTCTTCTTTTCCAATTTGTATCCCTTTTATTTCTTTTTCTTCTCTGATTGCCAGGGCTAGGAATTCCAAAACTATGTTGAATAATAGTGGTGAGAGTGGACATCTTTGTCTCGTTCCTGATCTTAGAGGAAATGCTTTCAGTTTTTCACCGTTGAGAATGATGTTTGCTGTGGGTTTGTCATATATGGCCTTTATTATGTTGAGGTAGGTTCCCTCTAGGCCCACTTTCTGGAGAGTTTTTTTTATCATAAATGGGTGTTGAATTTTGTCAAAAGCTTTTTCTGCATCTATTGAGATGATCATATGGTTTTTATTCTTCAATTTGTTAATATGGTGTATCACATTGATTGATTTGTGTATATTGGAGAATCCTTGCATCTTTGGGACAAATCCCACTTGATCATGGTGTATGATCCTTTTAATGTGTTGTTGGATTCTGTTTGCTAGTATTTTGTTGAGAATTTTTGCATCTGTATTCGTCAGTGATGTTGGTCTGTAATTTTCTTTTTTTGTAGTATCTTTTTCTGGTTTTGGTATCAGATGATGTTGGCCTCATAGAATGAATTTAGGAGTGTTCCTTCCTCCACAATTTTTTGGAAGAGTTTGAGAAGGATGGGTGTTAGCTCTTCTCTAAATGTTTGATAGAATTCACCTGTGAAGCCGTCTGGTCCTGGACTTTTGTTTGTTGGAAAATTTTTAATCACAGTTTCAATTTCATTACTTGTGATTGGTCTGTTCATATTTTCTATCTTCCTGGTTCAGTCTTGTAAATTTACACCTTGCTAAGAATTTGTCCATTTCTTCCAGGTTGTCCATTTTATTGGCATAGACTTACTTGTAGTAGTCTCTTAGGATGCTTTGTATTTCTGCGGTGTCTGTTGTAACTTTTCCTTTTGCATTTCTAATTTTATTGATTTGAGTCCTTCCCTCTTTTTCTTGATGAGTCTGGCTAATGGTTTATCAATTTTATTTATCTTCTCAAAGAACCAGCTTTTAGTTTTATTGATCTTTGCTATTGTTTTCTTTGTTTCTATTTCATTTATTTCTGCTCTGATCTTTATGATTTCTTTCCTTCTACTAACTTTGGGTTTTGTTTGTTCTTCTTTCTCTAGTTCCTTTAAGTGTAAGGTTAGATTGTTTATTTGAGATGTTTGTTGTTTCTTGAGGTAGGATTGTATTGCTATAAACTTCCCTCTTAGAACTGCTTTTGCTGCATCTCATAAGTTTTGGATCACTGTGTTTTCATTGTCATTTGCCTCTAGGTATTTTTTTATTTGCTCTTTGATTTCTAACCTCATAGCGTTGTGGTCGGAAAAGATGCTTGATATGATTTCAACTTTCTTAACTTTACTGAGGCTTGATTTGTGACACAAGATGTGATCTATCCTGGAGAACATTCTGTGCACACTTGAGTAGAAAGTGTAATCTGCTGTTTTTGGATGGAATGTCCTATAAATATCAATTAAATCTATCTCGTTTGTTGTGTCATTTAAAGCTTGTGCTTCCTTTCTAAATTTTTGCCTGGATGATCTGTCCATTGGTGTAAGTGAGCTGTTAAACTTCCCCACTATTTTTGTGTTACTGTTGATTTCCTATTTTATAGCTGTTAGCAGTTGCCTTATGTATTGAGGTGCTCCTATGTTGTGTTCATATATATTTATAATTCTTATATCTTCTTCTTGGATTGATCCCTTGATCATTATGTTGTATCCTTCTTTGTTTCTTATAATAGTCTTTATTTTAAAGTCTATTTTATCTGATATGAGTATTGCTACTCCAGCTTTCTTTTGATTTCCATTTGCATGGAATATCTTTTTCCATCCCCTCACTTTCAGTCTGTATGTGTCCCAAGGTCTGAATTGTGTCTCTCATAGACAGCATATATATGGGTCTTGTTTTTGTATCCATTCAGCGAGCCTGTGTCTTCTAGTTGGAGCATTTAATCCATTCACGTTTAAGGTAATTATCGATATGTATGTTCCTATGACCATTTTCTTAATAGTTTTGGGTTTGTTTTTGTAGGTCCTTTTCTTCTCTTGTGTTTCCCAC